>NW_005841869.1:3224597-3253889 GCF_000455745.1 Alligator sinensis
TGCTTTTTCAGGGAACCTGTTTGGAGTCTATCAATAACTCATGATGCCATTAACATTTGTGTATGCATAATAATTAATACTTCTAAAAGGAGGATAATTTTCTCATCGTTATTAAACCCGGATTTTCAGATCCACGTGTCTCAGAAGGGAGGCTGACATTCATGTCTTTAACACGGCAACATGTCTGTACAGGAGATTCATCCCAGAGAAATCTAGATCCTTTTTAGAAAATCTGATGTGCTCGAGTCTGCCATAGATTCTGTTTTTTGGTAAAGATTCAAATATCATGTGGCTTTAGCTTTCTTTCTGTTCACTGAATATCAAGGTCAATTAGGAATGATGTCTGGCTAGAACTCTCAGAGCAGATTAGACAGTTGCTTCAAAAATTAGGACCATGTATAGGTCATCTGTTACTGTGACCTAGATTTCTGTAGAATCTGTTTAATTTGTTTTATTGAAAACGTGCTACTCATTCAGTCCCATGTCTCTTAGCAAACCTTGCCTTTCTATTAAGAGAAAATGACTGGTTAAAGACATTGCTTGCTTCTCTTAACCAACGTATACACACAAGCAAATCTATGCTCATCATTTTTTTTTAATTTTAAAATAACTTTAGGTTTCAAAGGCTTATGCACTATAATCTAAAACATTTGGTCCATATGCCAAAAGCTAAGCTATTATTTATTTCAGCGCGCTTAACTGCAGCTTTATTTGCCTCGTTTAATACATTTCTTCTGGTGAAACCAATGGATTGATGCGTAATACTTGCAACTGCACTTAGAAACCAAAATGGTACTATGAAACTGGAGGGAGTAGTCTGGCTTCAAGTCTTGGAACGGCATCATGTTGTGGTACCTCCAGATAGCCTGGCAGACATGCTGAAGGCATCACTTGATCAGTAAACTGTACAGATCAGCAGAGGGGACACGATGATCCTGACTGTGCCACTGCATCCCTTTTTATTACATTTTATTTATTAAAATGTTCTGAGGTTCAAGGTATTTGCTCTGTGAATTGTAACACAGTGTAAAAAGCATGTTCATCTGTGTTTAATCGAGCTGCCACTTTGGAACCACCTACGTGCAAATCTCTATCTGAAAAAAAAAAAGAAAGAAAGATGAAGAAGGCTGCTCTTCCCTTCCCTCTTTCATTTTAATTAGAAAACAAGTACTGAAATTTCACACAGACCCACGTACACTAACATCCTGCCTGAGCAAAAAGCATCTGCGGAGGGCAGAAAAGATTTAGCCTGAAACATATATATAAATGCTTTCTAAGGAAGCCAACTTTCCCCCCCCAAATAAGAGACTGATCTGATTTAGATTAGTAACTGCACAGGAAAGATGAGGTGGCGGTGGCATCCAGAATTAGAAATAGCAGAAACGTGCCAATTTTTACTTTTTTTTAAAAAGTACACTCTAAGATCTAAGTTGTTATTCTCTCTGGAAATTACTACTGTGCTATTATCACTGGGCTACAAATACATCTAAAATAGTTTTGGTCTTACGTACTGACCACACACCAGGATACAAAAGTGGGTGAAAGCAAGAGAATAAAACTGCCGCATAAATAAGCACTCAGCTGTGACATAAAAGCATGCCAAAAGACTATAATTCCCATGCTAGCATCTCCCATATGTTACTGCTTCAAAATGAAGGCTGCTAAGGAAACTCAGCTTAGCGAATCACTCCCAACCTTTCAAAATCCTAAAATTATGCGACTTGTACGGTATTTTCATATACAAAACTTTCTGTGCCGTTATTAGCCCATTGGGACCCTTTTATTTCATAACTGCAAGGAGTGCAAAATGGGAAATCAAGAGTATTTGGACAAAAAAAATACCCAAGATGATCTTCTGTACACATCCTCCCCCGCTGGTCAACGTGCACGCAGATTCAGTGACAATTCAGGAGAGAATAGAGCCCTGTTTGTATGGGCTTCATACCCACGTACAGCCGCTATTTACACAAGCACACATTTTCAAGTGGAAATCAAATATTTACCAGAGGAACATCTCTTGCTTCCCACAAAATAACTACGGGCAATCACACTGCCACCAGCTGTAATCTGTACCATATCATTTGATCAAATCCCGAGGTGTTTGGACTAAGAATTTTGCTTTACAAAAATTATAAAAGCATGGGAGCATTCGCAAAAATACTCCTGTCGTGCAGCTGAGTAGCACATGCACCATGTGGAAGAAAAAATACCACGGAAATGCACCATGTGTTTCCAATTGAGCATACTTCATCAGGAATGACATCATTTTGGTTAGGCAATATCTGCCTAAAGTTGTCTTTGGATGTCTCTATTCAGACTGTAACACAGATGAGACCGCGTTGCGCAGAAAGGCTGTGTCTGCTACTGCAGCCCCAGTGGTGCAGCAATACCTCCCGGTTTCTCCTTCCCCCCCCCATGTGCTTGCAATGACAGATGACTCGGAGTGCATAAGCAAAAGGTGGAAAAGTATTTCTGATAGAGAAATGCCAAAAAATTACAACATTTTTTATATAGTAAGACTAAGTCTATTTACTGCTTACAGAAAAAGAACTGCTAAAAGGTATTTTCCTGAAATCTACATCTTTTAAGACAACCTGGAAAAATCACTATGAAAATATACGGTTTTTTAGAAGTATTCTTAGGTGATTTTTCTTCTCAGCCTCTCCTTCCTGGTCCAGCCAGCAGTCCTACTCAGCTGCGTAGCTGGCTGCTCAAGTCTTCCTTTTCCACTTGCTCTAAGCACCAGTGTTTTCTGTTCTCGCTCTCAACTTGTTCAGGTCTTTCCTACTTACATTCTCGACCTTAGTCTTCTTCTTCCTTTTCATCTCCACCATTCTTCTCAATATTTCCTTCTTAACTGCACAGGACATACTGCAGCCTCCTCGGTCTGGCTTCCTGCCTCTCTCACCAACGTCCTCCACACCCAGCTAGGGTTTTCCTTCTGTAATTACATGCAATTTACTGATAACAGGAAAGCCAGACAGCTCTGACTCCTAAGTTTTTGAATCTTCCGAAAAGCTTTCCCTCAGTGCTGTTGAGAAACTTCTATAAAGGTAGAGGCACGTGAATAAATTATACTGAATTCAAGAGGGGTGGAGGTAGGGAAAAATGACTTAGTGGAGATCACCTGATTTGTGATAAAAGTGTCTCGTGTTCTCCTGTCCTGCAGTAACTAGAAGCTACACTACAGTAATTTAGTACTTTAGTCACACGGGGTAAATTGCCCCAGTCCAGTTTCAATCTACCATAGGACAGAACGGACACATGAACCACTTGCCACGAAGCAGCTGAGATGCCATGAACCAAATGAGATGGGGTAAGACGCCCCTACTTGTGAGGCTTGGTATAATTTGTCCTCTCCAAACGGTGACTCTCACTTGCATTACTTCCTTCTATGTACAGGTGGCTTAACAAAATGGGTCCAAGGTTATTAAACCGCTACCCCTGCCAACCACTCTGGTGGCATAAAGCCAATAGACGTGGTCATAGGAGAAGAATTCAACATAAAGGTGTCACCCTGCAAAGCAGAGCGCTGCAAAGCCAGGCACTCTGTCAACCCCTTTGTAGACTTTCACGGGGTGGAAATGCCGGGGAGGTGGCCAGGGCCGCGCGATCTACGTACTCCTGGCAGTGGGCACTACCCTCCTGGGGACTGCCGCCATAAATGATGCTCAAAGCAATTCTGCTTCAGCTCGTACATGCGCTGGGGCAGAGCAGATCTTAGGAGAGTTGAAAACAGGGAAAGCGCAAGGATGGCTACAAAGCAGACTCTTACTTTTTCTGTGCAACTGAAGGAATGAAGGGGACAGTGACTCATCCAGACGGGAACTGGTGGTGATGACTACGTACTGTTTAATGGAAAGACCCTCCTAACTAAACTGTTTACCTCCTAAATCAAACATTAATTCCACCTAATGCTTAGGAACAAGACAGCTGTATCTTAGAAGTAAAACAGTTCACTCGACCAATGATTTGCTAGCGACCAAGTGTCAAACCAACAGCATCTACACTTTCAGAGACAAAAAGTTATAGGCAGCATCATGAAAATACAGTAGAAATGTGATTTTTTTTCATGTCACTTTTACATATGAACATAGCAAATCGAATCAAATGCAACTTGTGCTCCTTTCCATAAAAGACACGAATCTGTACATGAAATAGCTGCTCCCAATGGAGCAGTTAGCAGCCCTCGCTGACGGCATATCCGAAGAGGCTGAGCCCCTGTGGTGGGTGGTCTGCTCTTCCTTCTCAGCGTAACACACTCCCTGCCTCAGAGCCACTTATGAAAATCTCAGCGTTTGGCATCTTTCAAACTTAATAGCACGCCAGTTGTCTTATAGGCCTTGGTCTTTCACTTTTTTTTTTTTTGTTATGTACAGGACAAGAAGAGTTATGTTTTCTCTTTTCAACACTTCACGCACCTCTTTATTTCAGAATCCATGTAAATTCTGCTCTATGGGGACGTGCATTGTAATGAATGAGGGCCCTCTAAAATTAAACATGATATTACAGTTTCAGTTCACTGCATGTGGATGACTCCTGTAGGACTCCAACATTATCATCCAATTAAATAAGTGTGAACAGTGCAAGAATACCCAGAGTTAACTTGGTATTTTCTTGGCCACTTGAAAAAATGCAGCATGCCTTACTGATGTGAAATTCACTGACAATGGATAAAAGTTTATAAAATTCTTTAACAGCTATTTTTAATGGCAGGAGAGGAAAAGGTCTATACAGCAGAACTCCTTAAGTGTAGTGGAAGAGCTGTACAGTTAATCTTATCCATGCAAACACTGTTAGTCACAAGGCCTCTGGCACCCAGCATCTGGGGAACAATTCAAAACTCTTAACTAAGATTCTGTTTCTTGATGAAAAACCATTAACCATGTGCAGTACATGCCTTGCGGGTATGAATACTACACCCATAATTGACTATCAAGTTTCTTTTCAACCTAGTTGCTAAGTGAAGCAACGGAGTAAATCAGCTCTATGGGAGGAGGTTAGAGCCTGCATCCAGAAATACTCCACCCACAGACCTCACATGAAACTACAGCTTGGAAGCAATTACTGAAATGGTTCTCAAGTGCAGAAGACTATTAAACTAGGAGAGCTTCCGCCACGTTCACATCTCATCCTTGGGGGAAAAAAATGTGATTGCTGAATATCGTATTCAACCAGCACTCCTCGCGCATCTGTTGACATCGAACTAGAAGTGATCAAAACTGGAGAGCGGTCTTGTGCGCGTGGCTCGTTTTTACTTCCACGCAGAGTGACCCTTACCCTGTGTTACAACTTGTGAGAAAGACTGGATAACCCACTTCCACTCCAGCAGGATGAGGTTATTTTCCCCCTTTCTAGAGGAGACTACTTGAGACGATGAAGGGAACAACACCAATACCTCTCCCCACAATGTTGCCAAACTGCAGGAGTCCTGGCAGCATCTGCCCCCAAAAAAGAGGGTCTCACCTGCTTCTTTCTGCTCGCTAAACTGCAGTTTGACTCTTTTCTTGAATGACTTAAGGCTATGGTAGGCCAGATCTTTACTGCTTTAAAAAAAACCCTAAAATGGCAGCTGGCAATATAAAGCTTTGCTGCCTAAAGTGCCTTGCTTCCTGCATACCTGAATCCTTCTGTGTAGTCTCCTCTTCTGCGTGTAGCCGCATTTCTGGTCAGGGTAGCAGGTTCTGGAATCCGGACAGCCATTAAACAAGTCACAAGAAATCCAAAATTTTCCTTGGGGGCCAAATCCCAAGAATGACAGGGTTGCCCTCAATGGTATCAAGGCTAAATCTTTAACCTGATCTCTCGCTGTATGGTTTAGGTCACCAGGTAGCCAGGCACAAGCTCAGTTTTAACCAGCTGGGATTTCTGATCCTTCCAGTCGATGAATGCTAGTCGGGCAATGCATCAACGCTGCTGCACAAAGACCTTGTCTACACTTCTCTCAAAACTGAGGTTTTCAGATGCGACAGGCCTTCCTGAAAAGTCTCAGCTTGCATGTGTGAACGTTTGCCATTTCCATGTTGTTAGCCTTGGTCACCCGCCCAAGGAGCCAATGCGGTGGCTGTGCCACAATGACTAAACTAACCACTTTACCACCTGGCAAGACCGCTCGTAACCAGAACAGCACCACATCCTTTGCGAGACATCTGCACTTTCTCCAATAGCAAGCATACAACTTGATCAGGGTAGTCCTTCACAGTCAAATCCTACTTGGCATTTAGGTAATTGCTTTGCAAAGTATTTTTCTAAACACAAGGGATGCACAAGCAGTTTCTAGACATGTTTACAAAGAACTGAAAGTGAAAAAAATGCAACCAACTTCCAGTGAAAAGTACCGCCTGAGACGCATACCTATTTAGGAAAAACCTACAGCAAATAGGCTTTGTGCCCTGAAGCTCCACAGTGGGAAAGAAATGAAGTCCAGAGGCTGGCATCTTTCTATTGAAACTGTTTTCAAGTCTTGCCACTAACAGCAAGGGGGTGCAGCCGATCCAGGTGTGGGAATGGACATGAACAGAAGTTCTTCACTTCCTGCTAGGGAGACAGCTGTGTCCGAATCTGACCATTATTATTTGGAAAGTAAGCAGCCAGTTCTGCCCAGGGAGCAAGGTACTGTTCCCAGACAAAGAGCTCCTGGGTTACCAGTCTGCTCACCACAGAACGGGATCCGCCAATGAACTTCAAAACACCGTGACAGAAAAAAACAATTTACAATTTGGCTTTCACACCCTAGTGGAAGCAGGCAGGCAAGAGCCTGATCACCTCCCTCTTCTATAAATGGGGAAACAAGCAGAAAGAAAGGACTTCTCTAAAGCCCAAAGCAAGTTTGCACTGAAGGCAGGAGTAAAAACTACAAATCCAGCTTGCCCAACTGCACTGAGCCCTACACATGGGGCTACACTCCCAGGAATACTTCCTCAATTTACTCATCATGAAATTCAGATTTTTATCACGTTTATCGTTTAATCAAAGACCAAGGAGAGATCAATGCTCCAATTATTAACTCAATACCATTAGTGTTCTTGATGCCACAAAGAACACTACCTCGCAGTCAAGAGACTAGTTTCAGGAGTAGTTAACATACTGGACTGCATTATGTTCCTGCTCAAGAAGCACTAAATCATTGCATATTTCAAAGTCTAAAGATTTCTTAGCAAGTGTTCAATATTTAGGGATCCCTTCAATTTTTACTGGTGGACATTTAAGGGGGAGGGAGGTGAAACTGAGTCGTGAGCCAGCACACCCCCATTTCTCTTGGTTATTTTGCCCCAACATGATAGCGTGTCAAGGTGAATGCACCCTCTGCACAAATGACACTCGTTACTCTTGCAGCAAAAATCTGAATAGGAACAGAATTCATCCTTTTGCCATTCTGTAGAAAGCAAAAGGTTTTGGGGTGTAGAGTCTGACAAATTAGACCCTGGGGACCAGTAATGGGAGGAGGACGCTGTACCCTGCAAAGGTGCTCTCTTCTTTAATGAAGCAACTTTTCTAAAGATGGTTTGTCAACCTATTTCACTGAGTTGCCATGACATCCTATAAACGGAAGATTTTGGTGTTACCAAAGGGTCCAGGATCTAGTGGGTCTTCTACAAATTATATAGTGTTTATCTGAGATGGAGGGTGACTTTCATGATCATGACCGTGCCATCTTATCTCAAGAGGTGTGAGGGAGATCAGACATGCCTCCAAGTAATCGATGGCAGCACTTGCTTTTTATTGCCAGCAAGGCTTATCAAACACGGTCTTCAGCAGACCCTCATTTATCCAGGGCCTGCTGCTTTTGGATGCCATGTCTGTCCTAGAAATGAAAGCATGTTTTGGTCAAAGATGATTAATTATTTCAGCCATAAAATAATGGGAAAAGCAGGTGTTCAATAAAAGCCACTTGCTTCCAAGGGGCATCTGGATCTATATTCTTGACTCAGGTGTCAAACTACAGGACCCTGTGAATGAGATCATCCCTGGCTTGCTTTTTCTCACTGAGAAAAAAAGAAATGCTTAATTTCAGCTTCCTCCTGACCACATTCCAAAGAACCGTACAAACTTCTATCAGCGGAGAGTTTCCACTAGCAGAAATACCATTAGTCCAATAGGGACGGTCCGTTACATGTTGGGTGTAGAGCTGACAGCTTTGAATCAAGAGCAATATAGCTTACACTCCCTGCCAGGGGAAAAACCCCCTTCTTCTGTCTACGTCTGCACAAGGTAAGTCATTCCCTGGCTTTACTTTAAATAAAATGAAGTTGCTCTTACAGTAAACGGCTCGATTTCCCCAACCCACCCTGATAAGAACATGCAACTGTAGTACGGTACTTAAGGAAGGAAAAATATTAAACTGCGTGCTCTGGCAGACAGATGGTGTTGAAATTAAACACTGGAACCTTGGCAGCTGCACTGTGCACTCCTCGAAATTCTCACATCATTACTCTGGTGGGAACCCTGTAAAGAGTTGGCACGTGGCCTGTAAGATTTGGTTAGGGATTTTCTTGCTTTTTAAGGTGACCTAAAAACAGTCTGTCCCCGTCCCCGTCCCTCCCACCTTCTAAGCGGGGGAAATAAGGGCTGCTGCTCCAGTTTTGCAAAAGGCATGGTATTGCCATTTCTTAAGGACCTAGGACATCCAGGGGTGAAAAGGCCTATTCTATTTGCTTCCAAGCGTTTCTTGAAAAAAATGTTAAAATGCATCTTTTAAAATACTAAACTGATGTACAAAAATTATAGAATACATGAGACTGTTAACTGTATTATTAATGTTGGGTGCTCAGTCTCACGAGGGAACACTAATTATTTGATCCTCGATTTCATAGATTTCATAGACATTAGGGCTGGAAGGGACCTCGGAAGATCATCGAGCCCAGCCCCCCGCCCAAAGGGCAGGAAGTCAGCTGGGGTCATAGGATCCCAGCAAGATGAGCATCCAGTTTGCTCCTGAAGGTGTTCAATGACGGTGCTTGAACCACCTCCGGCGGCAGGCTGTTCCAGACCTTGGGGGCTCGGACAGTAAAGAAGTTCTTCCTTACGTCCAGCCTGAAACGATCTTGTAGTAGTTTGTGACCATTCGACCTCGTCATCCCTTGGGGCGCTCTGGTGAACAAACGTTCCCCCAGATACTTGCTCGATGTGATGTAAATAGTATTTCAAATGCATGATCGCTATGGAAAGCAAAAAAAGGCTGGTATATATTAAACATACAAACAGATTTAGTTTTGGATTAGGTCACCTCTCCAAATTCACATAAATTTTGCACTTACTTCATGATACTAAAAGACCTTTACACATTAAGTTTGTAAGTGGTGCAACTAAAACATTTTACTTATCAAGACCCAAGTTCAAAAACTTGTTTCTCCTGCAAAAGTGTACAACATCACTAACACCAAATCAGTACTGCTATACTCATTATAGCACTTTAAAATGCTAAAGAAAATAAATAAATAATCTTTTACTCTCATCAACTAAAACAGAAGGACTAATCTTAACTGTTTGGTTTCAAAGTATGTTTACTTGTAATCTTGAAGTCTTCACATCTGTTCCATTCATCACTTCAGATCTTCAGAGGGCAGTTCTTTTGCAGTTGCAAAGCTTTGCCAGTTGAAAGATTAATTACCTTTTCTCTTGCATGAAATAATGAATCCGCTTCAAATGTGAGCATCTTTCCTAGACTCTTCTGAACGAAGTTCTTGACATTTAAATACATAGATAAGGGCCCATTACGACCACCTAGTCTGACCCTGGCAATGTGCCTTCCTGAATTAATTCTTGTTTGAACTACAGCGTGTTTCCTAGAAAACATCTGATTTTGATTTAAAGATTTCCAGTGATAGAGAATCTATCACATCCTTTGGTAATTACACTAACAATTTCATTACCCTTGCTGTTAAAATCTGTATGTTAGATGCAGACTGCATCTGGCTTAATCTTTAAGCCATTGGTCCTCATTATATGTCTCTCTACTAACCTTTATCAAAGTTATTTTCTCCAGGCAGGTAACTCTAGAATGAGATCCAAGTCATCTCTTAGCCTTCTCTCTGATCAGCTAAAGATGTTGAGCTCCCAGGCTCTCTTGCTATATGGCAGGTTTTTCAGTCTTAATCAGTCTCCTTGGGTCTTCTCATTCCAATTTTTCAAGATCCCTCTTGAAATTGCTGGGCTCAAAACAGGAGGAGTATTCCAGTGTCAGTCACGTTACTGTGAAACACCCCTTTTTCTCCTACTCGGGAGTCCTCTGTTTACATATCCAAGGACTGCACTTGCGTCACTGGCCATGTTTAGTTGACCACCCACCAAGACCCCCACATCTTTATCAGAAGCAGTGCTTGCTAGTGTAGAAAGTCCCCAACTTGTAGATGTATCTACATTCTTTGTTTCTGGATAAGCAACTTCATTTTGGCCGTACTGAAGCATATATTTTTCACTTGCGATTAGCTTACCAAGCAATTCAGACTGCTTTTAGTGACCGATTCTCTTCACGCTTGCCTTTCCCAGTCCATCTCATCTGCAAATGCTAAATTCCAATTTTCTGTTTCCTTACCTCTTACAGTACTGACAAAATGTTTTATAACACTGGGGCAAGGATAGATCCCTGCCCATTAGAAATAGTCTCTTTATGGTTTCCTCATCAGTCGACATTTTCAGACCTACTATGTAGTCAGTTTTTAATCCCATTAATGTGTGCCATGTTGCATTTGTATTAATTCCAGTTTCTTGAAATGTCATGCAGTATAAAATCAAATACCTAACAGAAGTCTAGACAAGGTTCCTTGGGTGAATTTGATATCTTTTATTAGACCAACCCAAATGGTTGGAGAATAGTTATTAAGCAAGCTTTCAGGTTCAAAAACCCTATAGAAGTCTATGTATATGACACAAATCTATTGCCTTTATCACCCCCATGAAGGGGTTGAAAGGAAACTCTGTCTACACATTAGCTGTCTGGAAATCCCATACTTCAATGCTACTGCCACTTACCTGGAGATGCCAAGAAGAAAAAAAAAATCCACCCCAAGAATGCATATATTGGCATCGAAATGTTTGGCGTTTGTTTTTAAATGGCCAGGGTTTTGGTCACAGCTAGAAGTAGGAGCTCAGCAGCAGTGGGCTGGTCCTCCTAACAGTACTGAAAACCCTCTCAGGTAGGTCTAGCTCATGTGCACAGGGTAAAACTAGGGTCAGGAAGGAATCTCCCAGGTCAAAAAGATGAGGTACCATTGCTTTCCTCGGAGCACAGGACCCGAGCCCCTCCTACAATCATCTAAGCGTAACTTTAAGTCATTTCCTCCCACGGCAGTGGCTGTGCCTGTGGCACCCTGTAGGCTTCTTGCCGGGGGGTAGCGTGGTGTGCAAGGAGAATCGAAGTCAACGTGCTCGTGGATCCTTCTGGACAAACAGGTACCCGCACCGCAGAAGACTGAATGGGCACAGCTCTATGCACCTGCAAATTGGTTACTTGCTCCCCAACAAAGAACTTTGTTTGACAATAACTGTTCTCTGTAAACAGATCTCAATTCGCATTAATTACACTGAACTCCTTTAATTATTTCCTGAGCTCCTCATCAGCCATTCCTGTATTTTGTTTTGGATCAGGGTCAGGCTGAAAGGCCAATAATCACCCAGGATATCATCTTGCTTAGACTTTTAAGCACAACATGTATTTTCTTTCTTCCGGCTCTGAACCTCCCCCCATATTCCAAGATGCATTCAAACCAATGGTCAAAGGAACTCCTCTCCAGCTCTTTAAAAAGGCTTCCGTTGCAAATTATGCAGACCTGCTGAATTGTAAATGTCTACTTTTAGTCACTAATATTTAGCATGTAGGGCTGGAATGGAAATGCAGTGTCATGTGAGATGAATGCCATCCCTGGGTTTTCCTCCAATTACAGAAAATCTGTTTATGGATGTGTTGTATATATGCATAAGCACAATGCCTACGATAAGCTTATTTTACGCGTTTACTGCTGCCAGATGCATACGTATAAACTGGTACAAGCAAAGCTCTGTAGGACAGAGTCTCAAACACGGTAAACATGTGAAACACGGCACTGCCATAAGGCTCTCGAGATGCGAGCAGACAACTTTGGCTCTCATGAGTCAAACGTACTTTATTTCCACACGTTGGGATTACACAGCACTCAAACCGTAGAACAGCAGCAGTTACAGGCTGTCTGCACAAAAAAAAGGGAGAAGGGAAATGGGAATTCATTTGTCTTGAATTCAAGGGATAATGCACAACTGTTTCTTGAATTAGGCGTAAGGCTTGTCAATTTGAATATATTTCCAGCCCGCATACACTCATTTGAGAGAAACGCAACTGATCATTCATGCCCTTGTTAGTATGTTCATTTCTACCGCCTGTCAGCTCCTGAATAATTTTAAAATCCCTTCATTTAATCTCCACTCCTGTCACATTACTTGCTTCTGGCTCACAGCCACTAATGGCACATTCAATGAGAGTGATGCTAGTTGTGTTTTTTATCCTCCCCAAACCACTGCGAAGACAGACAGTCTGACAAGTCTCATTGTTCTGCCAGGGGTTAGCCATGACATCCTTGTCCAACCCACCCTTTTCAGCCTTACTCCATGCCACCCTTCTATCTCATCCCCCAAATAAAACAGAGTCCCACTCTTAATCACTTTTTCCATAAGGTTCCACAGCTGAGCAGAGCTATCGGTACGTGTCGTAAGCTCATGATCAAAATGAACTGCATGTCTAAGGTGGACGCAACGTGTACTTTCATGAGATTAGTCAGTCAGAGAAGGTGTGAAACACCAGATAGAAATTAATCTTAATTTTGGTATGCAAGAAGGAACATCTCCATCCCCCTCCCCACCTCATCTCCAAAACTGAATGGAGTTAAACCACAGAACTGGGAAATCAGAAGAGCCAAAGTTTTATTCCTGTGGTGATTCATAGTGCGATTTTGTGGCAACCAGTGGCTACCACTGCTTTGTTCATTTGCTTGTTTTTAAATACAAATCGGGGGAACCAAGTTAAAAAAAAACAACAGGTGTTGAGCTTGGCCTGTAATAGGAACAATTAATCTTTTTATTGCATTATGTAAGATACCAGCAGGAGAGAAATAAAGCAAAGTTATACAAGTAATTAAAAGGGCAGGAGGGAGAAGGGGGAGGAATGATTGCATTCACCTATTCATGTTCATCCACGTTGACACACATTCCAGAGGAATCCATTTCTGCTGACCCCAAATCTTTGAGAGATTCATAGCCCTAGTTCTTGGCCATCTCATAATAAGATCCAATACAGAATTTTCTCCTAGAATGAACCTTTACTCGACGCATGTGACAGACAATTGTGAAGACGTTTAATAAGCGTTTGGGCACTTCTGGAACTATGCTAAGACAGAGAGACCTCTCTCAAGGACTGCATGTTATCACACACTTTCAAGACAAACATATTCAGCAGGCTCCAGCACCATCTGTCTGCGCAAAGCACCCTGCTGAGTAGCAATGTGCTTTATCTATTCACCAAAATATGCATAGGTAGCTCCATAATCAAGAATAAATAAATGCTTCGGTTTTGGGTCAGAGCAATTGAGACAGGAAGGCAGTGAAGACGGAGAGAACGAGAAAGAAAATGACAGAGTCAGAGATGGACAAGGCACCTGTGGAGGACAAGGGCAGTCGGATTCAAGCGCCGACAGGCATGGAACATTTAAAATAACTGTAATTTCCCTAAGGTGATTTGGCACTCCATAAAGAAAATTAAGCTTTATCATATCCTTGCGAGTAAAAACAGTTTCAAGTCCAAGTTGGATTTATAAGATTAGAAGACATTCTCTCCATCTGTTATGCTATTCACCTCCATGATATGCAGAAGTCTCCCGCATTAGTTCTGCACTGTAAGGAGCATTTACAAATCCAAGTATTACTGACGTCTTGTATACAGCCGAGCAATGGAGCATGACTGATGTGTATTCTTGATCTTTAAGAAACATCTGGTTATTTTTGAGGGATCAAACCCCACAAAAAAGTTTTCATCTTCAGATTGAGAATGAACATAAAAGAACTTGTGTCCAAAGGGGCATTTTTTCATTCAGGACTTGAAAATAAAGGACTTACAATGCAAGTCCTGAACCATAACTGTGTCAAACTTCTGCAGCATACCCTGGCCAGCACAAATCACAGCAGAGCAAAGCTCAAACATGCCAACCTTAAAATACAATGCAATTAAGTTTAACTAAACTAATAGCTGGTGGGGGTGGAAAGGGGGGAGAGAAATCTACAACGGCAGAATCCACAACTTGCCTGGAGTCACCAAGTTTTATTTAAGAAATAATAGCTTGCGAGTACAAAGAAAGTTTAAAAGCCTCATTTTTCCAGTTGTGCCATAAAGATCATATACAATACCTTAGAAAACACTCCAAGCAGTACTTTACAAGCAATGGATCAAGTCAAAAAACATTTTTCCATTTAAGAGTGCAGATTAGAACAAACCTGTACAGATCTCACAGAGCCATTTGCTTCATGTTACAAACTGAACGGGTTTTTTACATGGGCTTATAATTGAACTTTGAAGACGATGCTTGATTTCCTGAAACTATGGTACAGGAAGTGGGGGCAGCATGCTGCAAAGGGGATGATCATTTCAAACGTGGCACCTTTCCAACATGATGATGGTAGTTTCAAACAAGGCACCTTTCAGAGTACTTATACACTGAACTCAGTGCTTTCTCCAAAACATTGCTATTTCTCAGAAATCTTAAATAGCAAAATGACACATTTGAAGATTTTTGTAATTTTTAGTATAAGTGGACTACAATCTATAACTCTCTTCAAAAAATACTGGTCAAGACACAGGGGAACTAAGTTTTTTCCCCACATGCAAATAAACTTTTCCCTCGACTCCTACCCTCCTCTTCTTTAGCGCCTGGTTCCTTTTTTGGAAAGATGGCTTCCCTTTCTCTGTTTGGTATATAAATGTGGCCCTAAAACAGCATTTTGTTTAAGTCAGTTAGCTGGTATTGGGAGCCTCTGTGCTGGGCATATAGCCAGACCAGCACTTTGCTTTGCCAGACATGCAAGAAACCCAGCAGCCAAAAACAGTCCATTCATTCAAGTTCTGTGAAAGATCTTCACTTGCAAGGACATTTTGGAAGCAACAGTTAATAACGCAGAGCATCGAGGTCGGTTGAGGTCTGGTGTCTATGAAGAGAGGCAGCTCTTTACAATTTAAGCTTCTGCCATTAGCAAAATGAGTTTGGTACCATGCATTTTACGCAGGTAAGGCCACAGGAGTACAATTTGCACAGATTAGCCTACTGACAGAAGTAAAAGATTAATTTTCAAAGCTGGGAATGACGAGCTACTATTATGACAACTTTCAGAAATGCAGGTTTTAATCATTTTCTTGCTGATGGAAGCTGTTAGATGAGAAGGAAAGTTTAGTGTTGATTCAACCACACATCTCTTCTGTGGGCTAGAAAGCAGTTTATCCAGAAAAGCACTGATACCACCAAATACTCCATGCTTAGAAAATTAGGAATCAACCAGATGAAGGCTTTGGATTTTTCATTTTACTTGTTACAAGAAAAAATGGTACGGAATAATCCCAGCAGGTGTTACATGCTGCTGCAGCATTTTTTCAGGGTGTTATACATAAAGCCATTTTAGTTTTCCTTAGAGAAAGAGTAGGATAACCTGGCATCGGTTGATTTTGCTGAATCTACTTGGTTACACTGTGCTGCACCTTCATCAGGGTTCCTTCTCTGGTGTAACTAAGTCGGTCCTGTTGTAAAGGACCGTCCAAAGGCGACTGAAAGCATTAGTGCGAGTTGTTCTGACATAATAAATAAGTGGCACACCAAGAGAAGTGCCCACAGGTCTTACCGCTGTATATTCCCATCCCTGCATGCAGAGTTCACATTCTCTGCCTTGAATAACTAGGCAATGTTTCCCAGGTGTCCATGAGTATTTTGGGAAGAGAGCGCAAATTCTAAATAACCCCATTCTTTGCAGGCTCTTGCACAGGAAAAGACAGCAACTGCAAAAACCCCCTCCGTCTCAGGTAAGGTAGAGAATGTGCTGCTGTTGGGCTGGAGAAGTCTCAATCCTTTGTTAACTTTCAATGATCCATACCATCACCAAACCTGACTTTCATAAAACAAAGTTCAGAATAAGAACCATTCGTATTTACCAAATGCAGGCAGTCAGGCCTTGCAGAAACGTGCTCTATTTATTAAGTATCCATCTACTGAGCTGGTACATTGTCAGAAATAATTGGTTTTAATGCCTCTAAATAGGTATCGGGTGCTAGCTACAGCCGAGGCTGGGAACTTAGACTGGGGTGTGCCAGTGCTCCTGCTGGGACCTGACCCCGCTCAGGATCAGATCGATGGTCATATTTGGGCTCAGGAAGGATTTTTACTTCATGGTCAGACTGGTACAGACCAGGTGAGGAGGTGGGCTGCCTTCCTTTGTAGCGGGGGGCATGGCCCTCTACCTGGGATCTCTTGAGCATGTATTGACATTGCACAGAAGAAGGACATTGGCTTCCATGGTTCCCCTGCTTTACCTGTGGCAGGTTCAGCTGTTAGGTCTGTGTTGCATCAGGGCTGGCAGCAGTCTTATGTACAGTTTAGATTATGGATTTGTCTGGGCTGGTTCGGACAGGGCTGATCCTGCCTCAGGCAGGGGGCTGGACTAGATGGCCTCTGGAGGTCCCTTCCAGCCCTGCTCCTCTATGACTCCTTGATAAGGAAGCAAGCAAATGCACTATGCATCCTCACTGTCCGGATCAGACATGGTTTCCAAGCCTTTGAGGATGCCACACTAGTCTTCAGAGTCATGAGAGAGCACAAGTGATGGTTGTCCAGGCTGAGTCAAAGACAGCCAGACATGATGCTGGCCACCCCTCTCCCATGATAACGCTGCCTACAAAAAATGGTCTTTTCCACACCAGCCTGGGAAGCCGTTCTTCCTTCTGTTCTCTGGTGGTTAATACAATGAAGGCCAAAGTCCTTCTCTTCAAGTCACTCAAGCTTCTCTTTACTACACTTAATGAGGTCAATTAAGGCAGCACAGATCGTTCTCTACCACAAAGCCCACTAAAAGGGGCTCCCCAACGGCCTGCTGCCTGTTCATGTATAGGAAATTGTATTCTACTGAAGCTGCTTTTCCTAAGTAAAGAGGAGCAAAAAAAACTAGAAAAGATGAGGCAGAACAGAGATGAAGGGAATAGAAGAGATGACAGACATGACATCCTGTGAAGAGACATGGAGTTAAGGCCATACATGAAGCTGAAAGCCACTGCCAGTATAGAGAAAGGAAGGGGAAGTTGGGGAATCACCAAAAAAAGAAGAAGAAAGAAGCAGCCTCATGCAGAGGTTGACAAGATGCTTGTTTGAGTACCATCCAAGACCCCTGCAGACAAAGCACAGCAGCTTAGCACATTTCCCCTCGCCAAGAGTATGCATTATAGGACATTGGGTTGTTTCTGTTTTCATCAAAAACATACAAAATTCAGGGGGAGACGGGAAAGATGGATTATACATTTTGCTCTGAATATTAAAATCCACAACCAAAGAAGATTATATCCCCTGCTACCACAAGCCTTATCCTCATTGCTGGCAGTTCCATTGTTTCCAGAAATTGAGTTTTTGTGAAGGTTTCAACCTCAAAGACTACATGCCGTGATTTGGGCCCACTTCATAGTATGTTTTGGATTTTGCACCAGGGAACCCAAGAATCATAAAGAGGTAAAGGAGCAATGCATAGGTTTCAAATGAACAACAGCAATCAAATTTAGGCCAGAATCTACAGTGGGGGAAAGTGGGGAAAATGAGATAGCAGCTGAAAGTGGGTGATGGTCAATATGAATAGCTCACATACGAGGAGGATAACATGACCTTAAAATAGTCATCTTGGCAAGAAACCTAGTTTAACCAAATAATCACCAGCTGCACAGCGAGGCTGGCCTGGCTTAGACACTGGCAGATACAAAAGCGGGGTAAGTTCAGCATAGAAGTGGCTCTGCACTGGCTTTGCCACTTGAAATTTCTTTTGGCGATTACTGTTAACCCAAAATGACTTTACTTTGCTCTTTTCCCCAGGTCCCATTCTGGAGGGTGATGACAAAACTGCTCTGAAGAGGTGAGAACTGGTACCGTTCTTTTAATGATTTTCAGAGTGTTTTGGCCCCGCAGGTGAAGTTTAGTATTACCGGAGTCCACAAAATGCTACAACTTAGTAATTATTGGCTGAAAACAAGCTCCTCTTAAGATTTTTGAAGGGCAGGCCTTACTTAAATCACCATGTATATAAGAAAATGGATGGGTTTCAAGTATCTTAAATTCTTATTATACAAGTCTAGCCATTGGGCTGACACTTATACAGACAAGATATTCCGTCTGAACCTTAATCAAGCAGTCACTGGTTTCCCAACACTTCCCTTTCACTAAGAGCAAATGCACTGCAATTTAAAATGATAATATATTTCTGCTTGATATAACACTTTCCTTACATGTGCTTTACAACCAAAGCCCAGCAAGTCTAGGTAAAGCAAGCGTTCACTCTAACCTACAGCGCAGCTGCAAGCAGCTTGAATAAATCACTTCCAGTCAGTCTGCATAGTTCAAAATGTAGACTGATTGGGCAGACAAATGAGCATAGCAATTTCAAGATAATTTAAATCCTTCTGTAGTTAAAAGCTAAATAAAGTTATGCAAGAGTTACTTTTACAGTGGACTTTGTAGGAAAAATATTTGCAGTTTCACTTTAAAATGTACAGAACAGCAAACTCCACTTTCCTCTGAAAGTTGTGTATCTGCTATTAGCACACAAGCCCAAGGTCTCTAATTTCAGGTTATTTTGAGTGAGGCTTCCAAAAGGACTACATCATTTATTTAATCTACTCCAGCTAAGCTCCCTGGTAAAACGGGAGTTCAATGACAACAGAAGTTAGTTCAAACCTAAACATTTGGCAAAATCCCCCTCCTTCCCCATGAAGTCTGGCTGGTTTCGTGGCTTCAGGGCCATAACATTTCCACTCCGCTGAGCCTACCTTCCTCCTGTAAACTCAGAAAGAACTCACCTGAACGCTTGCCCCTGGCCTGGAAAAAACAGTATTTGCCAGTAGCAAAGGCAGAAGAGCAAAACTGAAGATGCAGCAGGCAACAGATGGTCTATGCACACACAGGGAGGGACAGGATAGAGTACATTTGTGGTGCTCTCTCACCTGTGCAAGTGTCTTTTGAACAAGCAAGTGGGAAGTGCAATGGTTCAAAAGGAATTTAAAAAAAAAAAAAATCAAGTTGTCAGTGTCCTTTGAACTGGAGCTCATAGAATAAGTGTTCTCTTGCTTCGAATTAAGCCCCTGTGAAGGTAACGTGGTAAAGGCCCCTGCACCATGCTGTTCTGTGGCAGCTCCTACAGACAAGCTGCAATTGCTACAGATGTGGTCTGAAGTGATCGCAATTCAGCTCTCCATAGCTACTGAAAATCTAGAGCGTTTAAAAAAGGACAGGACAAAGGAAATTCTTCGGCGACCCCAAGATGTCACGTGCATGACAGAGAACCAGAAAAATGGCGTGTTTGTTTTCCTCGCAGTGTAGTTTACGGGTTTTAACTTTAAAAAACAAAGTACAATTAAAATACTTCAGGGTAAATATTTACTGTATTCTAAATTGGAGAGAAAAAGCATTTTTTGTCTGTATAGTTACAAATCAGGAACAAAGCTGTAAGCAATAGTCTTGGGCAATTTCATATAAACAACTGCATCTCAACACGCCTGCAATTTGTTAGCCCTCGCAGTCCCATTGCATAATTAAAATACTTGCAATTTAAGGCCCTGCAACAAAGAATGTGCAGCCCTCAGCAGGGTTTCCACTGCTGGCCTATGGAAAACAGATGCATGGAAAGTATGTACAGTGCACGTATGCAGCCGGCTACAGATAGCTTCAGTGAACATTCAACGCTGTCGGTGAGTTTGAGCATTAGAAAAAAAAACCATCGACCGTTGACTGTACCTTGAGGTTTATCACAGGCACGCTTGGATACAGTCGGAGCTACAAGAGATGGACTGACCTGCCTACCCGCCTCCACCCCTCTAGCCCCAAACCTTCTTGGTGCATAAGAATGGACTGTCTTGCATTTTCAATATTAAGGTGTGGTGTGGTGCACTTTTAAAACAGAAGATTTTGTTGAAATTCTAAGCAGAATTTCAGCCAAACAAGGTCTCTGTACATAAAGAAAGGATTTCCGTGAATGGTCCAGAAACAGCAATGCATCCACAGGCAAAAGAAATTTGGAAACTCATTTGAGAATAGTGGGTGTCCACAGAAGAGGGGTGTAGAGCAGCTCAGGATGGAAACCTATTTTCCATTTGGGCTGGCAACTCGAGCTTTGCTGGAGGAGCCTTGGAATGTCAATCCGTTTGCTCTCACGAACCGACACGACTACTTCCTCCCTTCAGTTTCCACCAACTGCTCAGCAGGAGAAGCAACCCAGAGGACTCGATCCCGTATCGCTAAACCCAGCTGTTCCTCTGTCTCACACTGTCATGTTACAACCAGGAGAGGAAAAAATTTCAGCCCCTTTCAAAGAACAGCTAACTGGCTGCAAAGTCGTCTCAGGAAGCAAATCCAGACACGGCACCCCCCACCTGTGTCTTCTGGAATAAGAGATGGAGCAAGGCACATGCAACATGCTTTAGAATAGGTGCACATGAATGCTTTTTTTTTTTTTTTTGCAAGAATTATGGAACCCAAAGAAATGAATTAGGCTAAAAATAAATTTAATTAGGGTAAAAATTCAAAGGGCCTCATACTGTAGGTTGCGACCTGCAAATGAAGATCCAGGGGGAAAAAAAAGCAGTCATACATTGTTTTAAAAACTGCAACAAGGTTAAGAGTTATGGAACAAAGACTGGAGGATATCTATTATTGTACAGTCTATTGTAAAGTCACACCAGCAAAAAAATAAATGCTTTTGGTGGATTTGACGGTTTCACTCAGGCAATCAGCATAGCCTGTACCAACACAAAGCACTCTTGTGCCACGGGAAGAGAGGGTATGCTGGTAGAGCTACAACTATGCCAGCAAACCTCTCCTAAATTGGGTTGAAAAGAAATGTTAATTGGTCAGAATCCATCTTTCTGAAAAAGTAAACTGAGAAGCTGTAAGCAGTAGTTGATACTTTCAATATTTAAAAAAAAAAAAAAAGTAAGAACGGTGACTCAAGGTAACTTAGCAGTCAAAAAAACGACTATTCAAAAATTGCTTAAGCAACTTAAAGGAGCACAAAGCTATGGTTAAAGTCAATGTGATTTCAGTATACTGAAAAGTAACAGGTGAAGGCAAGAGGAGTACAGATACCACCAACTTTAAAATGTAATTTTTGTGCTCCTGCAGTTCTCTGAAATACTCCATTTAAAATGCAAAATGGAATTTCTCATATTCAAGCCTTTGGAAAAATGCAGGGGAAATGTAAGACAGTCTAGTCTAGGCAGTGCAGGTTGAATCCTGAAACTAAGGATCTGTGACAAAACTGTTCTTTCATTAGCCACACTAGAGTCAATCATTTCTCCATCTTAAACAGTCCCTATTGCTAAGTTGTCTGCATTCCTATAATTTCGTCAATGAAAGTATACATTGCAGTCCTCACCAGCATAACGAATAGCCATGGGAGATGTCATCACATCCTGCATTCTTAAGTCATAAAAATACTGCAACCCTTTCATCGTGCAAAAGCGACTGGACTGAATCTGAAGAAATATGGCTGCACAGCTCGTGCATCTAATGGCTGCAATCAACATTCATTGCTGTCGGTGGGTTTTAGTTTGTACCAACTCACTGATCAATGAATGCAAACTGCGGACCAGATAGCTAAGAGTGCATGCTCACGTGGAGGAACGCTGCCTGTGGTTCTGCTCAATAAATACATTTTTAAACTTCCCCTCGGAGAATAGTATAGGACTAGGGCAGAACTCTTGGTTCTGGCAACAAGTAACTTAAATCTCCTCTCATTCACTGTCTACCAAGTTATTTATCATATAGCCAACAGGAAGATTTGTCAGGCTTCACGTTTTTGCACGAAGCAATGTCTTTGTTACCTTTGCAGAAAGCAGGCCCCACAGCTGGGCACAGGTATGTTTTGTAAAAATGGAGCCATCTGGTTTAAAATCTCGTTGGTCACATTGCAAGCTCTGTTTATGGGATTCCTACCGAAAGCACCACCTTGAGCTCCGACCAGAGACCTAGGATCACGACCTACTGGAACTGAGAGCCTGATGCAATAAAACCTACCGTCATTTTATGAACTGAAACAGTTCTCTCCTAAAATCAGAAGGTGAGGCTGACCAGTCTCCTATTTGAAAAAGCGCCAGAATAGATTTGAGTGGGGAACGTTTTCCCATGGAGCGCGTGTTGTCCAGGTATTTGCCCTATCAACATCCGCTGTCAATGCTCCAAGCACCTTCTAAGTTTACAGAGCATGACAGTGAAATGCAAGAAATGGGAACAACTCCTCCACTCGCCAAGGGGATGGATGAGATTATGACCCAACAGGTCTCTTCTGACTCTGATTTCAAAGGCCCTTCATAAACTAGAAGACATCTTACAGTAAACTATTTTTCATGCTTTTAAAGAGAAGTTAGCTCTCCTAAGGAGAGTTCAGGGTCGATTACTGCCTACAGCAAAGTACAACGCCTTAAAGGTGTTGGACTGTTGACACCAATATTAAAAAAAAAAAAAAAGTGGCTAAAATGTTTTTAATCACTTGCTCCTTGCTTCAACATGCCTCAAGTGATTTAGCTCCAGTTGTTCCTCCCAAGCTACAAATAAGAGTTAATATGAAATTTCTAAATGTACTTTTATCATATGAATCTCAAATGGACCCATAGAATTGGACTGGGACTTCAAAGAGGCATAAAGGTAGCTAGATGCCTGCTCCAACTCATTTCTATGAGCCCGAGATTAAATTCTCTAAGGCATCTTTAACAATCCCAGCACTAATTATCAATAACCAAAGAAATAAACGGAAGCACAAGTAACCCTGAGGTGTTGGAAATTCAACTTGTATGAAAACCGCCTCCTCTAGCAGGAAGGCTGGAACTACCATCACATTCTCCTTGGTTTTCTCCCGGGGACTACAAGTCTTCTGGGAACGTGGGTGAGGCCTGCAGCTGCTTTGCACTCAGCAGCTTTCATAAAGGTTTAGACAAAAAAAAAAAACAACCAACAACTTACACAAACACTTCTGACTGCAGAGCAAACGCAAACTGCACCCCAGGTATAAAACTGCACACATTAGTGGCCGTACAAAAAACTATGGGGAATAGGAGAGCCCACATGTACCGTGACCTTGCATCTACACACATTCCTGGTTTAAAAGAGGAGGAATATTCAAGTGAATTAACACAGGTTTTCCTGTTCTTCACAGAAAAGCAGCTCTACAGAGTCATCACAATGGGATGTCAACGATCACGGCATGTCACCAAGGCAGGAAACAAGATTTTAAGTCATTTTGTAAAATTTGTTAAAAGAGTTTTTCATATTTTCATTTTTTTAAAAGATCCTTTGAAAAACAAACATATACACGTTCAATGGAAAAATGGCTTCTACCTCTCGATAACCAAGCTCATGGCAGTCTGTTCACAGAGAGTATTTCAGGCTGGAGCTACAGATTTTCTGAATCAAGCTGTACATTAAGTGTTGATTCTTAGAGCAGAAGTCTGCCAAGTGCACATGGGTGGGTGGAGTATTTGTGCTAGTTGATTCGTCTGGTATGTTTTAAGTGTATTTTAAGGGTGTTGTGAGTTCAGCAACATAGGTTGGAAAGAAAAAAATATAGCCAAAATCTTTTTTCACTGAATTTATTTTGAGAATAAGGGCAGTATTAACTCCTAATACAACTCTGCCACCAGAAGGTGGCCTTAGATGTTTTCCTCTGTAAATAGGTAACCCCTGTGGTCAGAATAGAGCATCCTTTTTGGATTTGTGGGGGCTGGGGGGAAAGGAGGAAATCAACTCCTCAGGTCTACAACACTGAGGGTACCCTGACCTTATAGGGCTTTCTGCCGTGCCCCAAGAGTGATTCTGAACAGAAAATGTCAGCAGTTGTGATGTGCTCCCAATAAGCAGAACCACAGACAGGTTGAATGAATTTTCTCACTCTTGAGAGGAAGCCTCAGCGTGCAGAGGTGCTGCTCAAGGGGAGACAAGGGATGTCTTTATATGGACCATGTGCCCTGGGTTCAGTGGGCAAGCGGGCATTGTTACATAAACTGCAGGACTTCAGATGAGGAAGCAGGCACATGCTTTCAGGAAAGCAGAGGAAATGGTCCAAAAGGTCACTGCTTCCCACCTGACCCCACGTCTGAACTACTCCTCCCCTCCTCTCTGCAACTGGCTGTTTGGAAAATAAGAAAATGGTGGGGCATGTGGGATCTGGTTGGCTCAGCAGGTGTGCTAGGGCCAACCCACTGTGTAAGCCAACCTCAGGCAGCATTTTATTATTATTATTATTATTATTATTATTATTACTCCTTTTCTGCATGTTTGTCTCTTCCTCTGGTCTTATGAGGCATTGCTAGTGGAGAAGCATGCCCAGACATGCCGCTGGACACTGCTATAGCCGCTTACATCAGTATGAGACGTGCAGGAAGTCTCTTCCTGTAAACTTGCTGTGCAGCGTGCCGGGGTACCCATCACTGCACAAACACTCAGCATCCACTAACCTGGCTATTAAAAGGTAGTTGGGGGGGGAAGAGACGCCCAGATGCTTTACTAGCTGTTTTGCTTCGGCAGAAAGTCTGGTTAAACTCTCTCCTACCTACTGAAGGGAGATGGACTGCCTAGGCCCTCACAGGTGTGCCTGCTCCCCGTCCGCCTCAACCGACAGGTGTGGTTGTGCCTCGAAGGACCCGCAAGCTCCAAAATGGATCTGCAGCTTTTTCCTGCAATGAACTGCATTTTACATTCATACAACATAGGTTTAAGCACACGATTCATATCCACGGCTGTACTGGAAATGTGTCACAGTCGAAAGCTTCACCATCCAGTCAGTGAATGGTGCCCATAATAATGAGAGCTACTTGTTCAAATAACTATTTATAAGATCCAGAATGACTGAGATGGCCTGGAGCTCCTCCTGGGTTTACTTTTCCATAATTGTGTATTAGTTTTACAGATTATCTGTTTGCATAGATTAGGAGGTGAAATCAGTCATTTTGTAACATGCTAAAGGCCAGTAAACTTGTCTTATCTGCAATCTGTAAAACTGCCTAAACCTGAAGTCCTGCAACATTATAAAATCATTTATCTAAGCACGACCAGACTTTCACAACTCCTTCCCCGCCCCGTAAAAGAATCCCGACCATGCTGTCCTTTCAGATCTTGAGCACCAGTCTAAACACATTCTGATACCAGGCTCCCCTTCTTATAAACTGGAAAAATGCATCTTTTTTTCCTGAGGGTTTTTTTTGTTGGGGGGGGGGGGGGGGGTAAACTTGAAGGTCTTTGAAAGGAGCTGTTTCTCAGCCAGCAAAACAGAAGGCACTGCTCTTTTTAAGGCACACTGCAAGCTTCCTTTGGGCTGGATTTTTTCCAAAACCAAAACACTTCCCAAGGGAGCAAAAGCCAGAAAATTGCTGGGTTACTTGGACAAATTCTTCTTTTCTCTCTCAAAAACAAAACAAAACAAAAACACTTATAAAGGTATCTGGACTGTGAGATTCTTGCAAAATCAAGCCTAAAATGTGCTTAGTTCTACATACACGAATAAACCCATTGAACTCAATGGACCTGCTCACTTACATAAAGCCAAGCACACTGGCTCCTTGCAGGGCTGGGACTTTGAAGGCTCCTCTTTTCCCAAACTTCTGACACTGAAGGGCACAGTTCAGTTATTGAAGGCTTTTTCCAATAGGCACCAACATATTAACATTAGGGATCACTCTGCATTTCCACTGAAACACCTCGTTTTCAGGGGTTCATACCCTGATACAAAATGTTCAATGTAGCTTTGCTAAAAGCAGCAGGCATATTTACATGTTTAAACAAGTGACAAATAAATACAAGAGACAGAGGAATTCTGGTTTGGGATGCAACTTTTACTGCTCTTCAACATAAAGCGCAGCTTTTAATTTGAGTATTATGGAAGACAGTCATCCAAAGCATGATCGACCACTTTAGACTTTTCAGGAATACTTTTAAGTGATGATGGTGTACAAAGGAAATAAAGATGGCGCATGCATGCACAAGGCACCCACATGCACACTTTCATAGAAAATGGATCTTAAAAAAAAAGGGTTGGAAAGGACGTCAGGAGGCCATCTAGTCCAATCCCCATGGAATAAATAAATAAATAAGATCACTCAGTAGGCAGTAACAGTTCTGCTCCAGCTCAAGTGGAGTACAGAAAACGTGTGGTCCCCATACAAACCAGGAGTATATGTTTATTGCACGGGCAGACAGAACGCTCAATTTTCAAACCTGTTTGAGCTTTAAAATGGGTTGAACAGATTGCCACCATTTGTGCCAGTGAACTGGTTAAGTATCGTTTTGCTGTAGCCCTCCAAACTTACTATGCATTTTTCTGATGTTTTGTTTTCACCAACTGATTTTTTTTCTATCTTCTTGTACTCCTAGGTCAGAAAATACTTGGAGTTTGATTGTATGGGGTAAAGCAACAGCAAAATAAGCTCCTTGGGCAATGAAGTAAGGCAGAAGTGACGAATTTGGAAGGCAAGGTGGATAATCAGTTGACAAGGAGCTCTCAAAGATACGCTGGGCAAAGGTGCTAATGTGATTCTTGGCTGTAGAAACAGGGGACTATTGAATAGGAGAGCTATTATCTCTGTAGTTGGCACTAGTGTGAACGTTCCTGCACACGATGTGCAATACTGCTGTCCATGCTTCAAGAAAGATGCTGAAAATTAAGAAGATGCCAAGAAAACCCACAAGGAATGATTAAAACACCAGAAAACACACTATTTAGTGAAGGACTGGAGGAGCTCAATCTGTTTAGTTTATCAAAAGTTGAGCACTGACCGATGTAAGTACCTACCAAGGAACTGGCAAACGTACCTGAAGAAAGCTCTGCAATCTAGCAGACAAAAAGTTAACTAGAACCACTGGCTGCAAGTTAAAGCTGGACAAATGTAGGCTACAAATAAAACACAAGCTTTTAAATGAAGTAGCTATCAACCACTGGAACAATTTACCCATGGCTGTGGTAGATCCTGAAGTACTGGGAATTTTAAAATCCAGATAGGCTGTTTTTCCAAAAATTCAAGTATAGCTATTGAATTTGCAGCAAGAATTAATAGAAGGAAGTCCAGAGGCCTGTGTTAAATGGGATGCCAGAGTAGATGATTACAAAGGTTACTCCTGGTTTTACAACCTACAAAGTGGGGAGAAGCTCAATGACATAACAGACAGATGCTAAGAGTGATTTAAGGGAAGAAGAAAGCCAGGGTTCATTTCAAGTTATACAGCCTTACTTTGAGCATTCAGCAAATGTATTCAGATAATAGGAGGTCAATTTGCCTTAAGACCCCCTCAACAAGCTGAAGTAATGTTGGGTTAAAACAATAATTAAATGGTAAATTATTTTGCACAATTTAACGTAAACGTACCCATTTTCAAAAGTGCGTATGAAGTTTATGTGCCCATGCACATGAAGTTACCACCACTTTTCATGGAAAAATTGATCATCTGCAACTGAATCAATCAACTAATGCAAAGCTGGCTTCCTGACACCAGTCTAGCTAGATCATGCTACTGCTCATGATAAATACCATTTTCACAAAGAATCATGCATACACACGCAAGAGAAAAGTCCAAGGAGCTTATTAAATCCCAAGCCACCAAGGCGGCAAAGGCTTGCCACAAAACAATCCCAGTACATGCAGGTTCTCCCAAGCTGTGCTGATCTTTGGTAAGAAGCCAGCACAGTCCATCAACACGATGAAAAGGGTACGGAGACATCCTGGGCTTGGGACCTCCGTGTTGCAAAGACCATTATCTTCTGAAAAACTCTGGTTAGCCGTTTACCTCTTCTGGGAGATTCCAACTAATGGAAAACACTGCCTTGGGAACAAGAAATCTGCACTTTAGATGCAGATGTTCAGAATCCGGGCCGTTGGGTTCCCATTGTCAGATAAGGACTTGTTGCCACCTAGTGGATTATCACTGACAAAGGCACACGTTTGGGCAGCAGATGCACTAATTACCACTAGATGGAGTCTAAAAAACAAACCACTGCTTCTTGTGCAAGGAGAAGGATTTTAAGAGTCCCAAAGCCAAGATTTCAAGCAGCCTAAGTGAGTTAAGCACAGATAATTACATTAATTGAACAGGATTTGGGAACCTGACTCCCTCAGGCTCCTGAGAAAATCCCGGCCTGAGAGAGTGGGAGAGCATCTGTACACAGCGCCCTGTGCATAGGGAGTACGGGGGGTGGGGGGTTGACAATACTAGCACAGATAAGCCACTAAAAAATATCTTGAGAGTATGGGAAAATTATGCTGGTAAAGAAATAATGCTGTTCTTTATTTCACCATCTACTCCAGGGGTGGCCAACCTGCGGCATGCATGCCACAAGTGATACAGCAGCCTGCGCATGGCATGCAGCAGACCGGGGAAGGGGGGGGACACCACAGTAGCTGATAGTGCAGGGAGCAGAAAGCAGAGCAGCAGATTGGACATGGAGCACAGGAACAGAGTAGAAAGCAGAACCCAAAGGATAGGGATCGCAGTGGCACTCAGTGGGGATGCAGGGCTAAGTTTTGGCATCTCTGCCAAAAAAAAGTTGGGCCCCACTAACCTACTTTATGGCCTTTGCTGGAGGAGAAGGGAGGGGAGGAATCAAGGACACAACTGATACAGCTACACCTGTAAAAAGTCTCAGCACAGGCTAGACCTATGGTATTTCTGTGGAAAAGGTAAGGAGAGGCAACATCCTTAATGGTCTTCTTCAGTAAAGATTTAACTGCATTGCTTTTCAGAGCTCCTACACTGAAGTAGTATCATTTGTCTGGCAATCTCAGATCAAAAAACAAAGTTGTCAGCAATGAAGAAATTCCACCTGGCCGTGCGGGACAAGAGAAAGGAGGTACTTACTGCCCATGGAGCTCACGGGAAGAACAGGAGAGGAGGAACTCATCTGCTCCACATCTGTAGCTAACGAGAAAGACAGACTTTAAGAATACTCATTTCTGCCATAAAAATTATAAAATTTACACTCTGAACAAGCTGAGTTTACATTTAAACCATCTCTTCCCTCATCTTTAAAGTTTCGCCTTATTTGAGAAAAACAATATGCCAGCCTTGGCTT
>NW_005841869.1:3256074-3259408 GCF_000455745.1 Alligator sinensis
TGCATCAGCAGATGCATGACGAATAGGTCCAAGGAGGTGATACTTCCCCTCTATCGGGCGCTGGTCAGACCGCAGTTGGAGTACTGCGTGCAGTTCTGGGCTCCGCACTTCAAGAGGGATGTGGATAACCTGGAGAGGGTCCAGAGAAGGGCCACCCATATGGTTAAGGGCCTGCAGACCAAGCCCTATGGGGAGAGACTGGGGCACCTGGACCTCTTCAGCCTCCGCCAGAGAAGGTTGAGAGGCGGCCTTGTGGCTGCCTATAAGTTCATCACGGGGGTACAGAAGGGAATTGGTGAGGTTTTACTCACCAAGGCGTCCCCAGGGGTTACAAGAAATAATGGCCACAAGCTAGCAGAGAGCAGATTTAGACTGGACATTAGGAAGAACTTCTTCACAGTTCGAGTGGCCAAAGTCTGGAATGGGCTCCCAAGGGAGGTGGTGCTCTCCCCTACCCTGGGGGTCTTCAAGAGGAAGTTAGATAAGCATCTAGCTGGGGTCCAGCCCTCTTTCCTGCCTATGCAGGGGGTCGGACTCGATGATCTATTGAGGTCCCTTCCGACCCTAACAGCTATGAATCTATGAACGCTGGGAACTCCTAGAACCTCCTCCCCCAGGGCTTGCAGGAGGTCCTCAACACCCAAGCTTCCCCTTCTAGTCTTTTCTTTGAGAGGTGCAGAACAAATCTGAAACTTCACAACTACTGCAGCCCACCTGAACAGTTTCAGATTTTCAGTGCAAGAATGCCCAACATAAGAAGGCACAGATAAGCCGCTAAAAAATATCTTGAGAGTATGGGAAATTATGCTGGTAAAGAAATAATGCTGTTCTTTATTTCACCATCTACTCCAGGGGTGGCCAACCTGCGGCATGCATGCCACAAGTGATACAGCAGCCTGCGCATGGCATGCAGCAGACCGGGGAAGGGGGGGGACACCACAGTAGCTGATAGTGCAGGGAGCAGAAAGCAGAGCAGCAGATTGTCAACACCCAAGCTTCCCCTTCTAGTCTTTTCTTTGAGAGGTGCAGAACAAATCTGAAACTTCACAACTACTGCAGCCCACCTGAACAGTTTCAGATTTTCAGTGCAAGAATGCCCAACATAAGAAGGCACAGATAAGCCGCTAAAAAATATCTTGAGAGTATGGGAAATTATGCTGGTAAAGAAATAATGCTGTTCTTTATTTCACCATCTACTCCAGGGGTGGCCAACCTGCGGCATGCATGCCACAAGTGATACAGCAGCCTGCGCATGGCATGCAGCAGACCAGGGAAGGGGGGGACACCACAGTAGCTGATAGTGCAGGGAGCAGAAAGCAGAGCAGCAGATTGGACATGGAGCACAGGAACAGAGTAGAAAGCAGAACCCAAAGGATAGGGATCGCAGTGGCACTCAGTGGGGATGCAGGGCTAAGTTTTGGCATCTCTGCCAAAAAAAAGTTGGGCCCCACTAACCTACTTTATGGCCTTTGCTGGAGGAGAAGGGAGGGGAGGAATCAAGGACACAACTGATACAGCTACACCTGTAAAAAGTCTCAGCACAGGCTAGACCTATGGTATTTCTGTGGAAAAGGTAAGGAGAGGCAACATCCTTAATGGTCTTCTTCAGTAAAGATTTAACTGCATTGCTTTTCAGAGCTCCTACACTGAAGTAGTATCATTTGTCTGGCAATCTCAGATCAAAAAACAAAGTTGTCAGCAATGAAGAAATTCCACCTGGCCGTGCGGGACAAGAGAAAGGAGGTACTTACTGCCCATGGAGCTCACGGGAAGAACAGGAGAGGAGGAACTCATCTGCTCCACATCTGTAGCTAACGAGAAAGACAGACTTTAAGAATACTCATTTCTGCCATAAAAATTATAAAATTTACACTCTGAACAAGCTGAGTTTACATTTAAACCATCTCTTCCCTCATCTTTAAAGTTTCGCCTTATTTGAGAAAAACAATATGCCAGCCTTGGCTTCTTCCTTCCCTCCACCCCTACAAATTTGACATAACCATCAGAGCTACTGAAACATGACACACAAGTATACTTTACCGTAACGCGCGTATATAGACAAGTATGTAAAATAACACTTGAAGTTCATCGAGTGAAATGTTGGACCTTTCCAGACTTCAAAGGGTTCTTTATACAGTCTGAATATTCTCTTGGCAGATTTTGGTACAACATTTATTATTTTCTTATTTTTAAGAAAAAATAAAATATGAAGAAGGACCTTTACTTGCCTCCTCTTCTAAATGTAGCTGCTTGCAACCAGCAGTTATATTCCATAGTATGTACAGCACAGAGAACACCCCTGAAAGAGCATTGTCAGTCACAAGCTTTCAAAGTGTCACAAACTGTAAATGGATTGACTCAGGCAGCAGTAATAATTTAACCCGTGGGCTGGTGTTTCAGTGTGTGTGGTTGCAGGATTTTTTGCCTGGCTGGGTGGGTGGATGGCTGAGGGCTCCTCTCCTACCTCCTCTCCCCATTTGGGCCTTTGGAAAGGAACTGCTAATCCCTAAGCGAAGGCTGAGCCTTTCGGGTTCAAGACTGAATCTGAAAATGCACACACTGAAAAGGCAGCTGGAAGACAGTCTCCATGCCAGCCCCAGCTGCAGATAAGCAGATGTCTCTGTGGTACTTAGTTATGCTTGTTAGGTTATCAGGTTTTACTCTGCCATTACACACGTTTAAGAGCATACACCCTTTTAAACGGCAGCAGAATTATAGTGTGTTGCCTAACCATAGGAGATGGACTTTGAAAGAAAACCACCAAATATTACAAAAAGGTAAAACCATGAGTGGTTAAGGTAACTAGTAGGGTGAAAGTGCTAGACTTTGGGAAAGCTGATTTCAATGAACTCAGGCGATTAGTCAAGGACGCACTGCAGAGTAAGAGTTTTGAAGTGATGGGAGCCCAAGAAGGGTGGCTGTCCCTTAGGAAATGATCCTTCGGGCACAGGGGGAGATGATCCCGATGCGAGGAAAAAGAGGGAAAGGGACCAAGAGGCTTCCTTGCCTGACCAGAGAAATCCAGAGCAGCTTACGGGCAAAAAGGGGGGCATATAAAAAGTGGAAACGGGGAGAGATCACCAAAGAGGAGTATACCTCCTCTGCTCGTGCTTGTAGGGAGGCAGTCAGACGGGCCAAAGCTGCCATGGAGCTGAGGATGGCATCCCAAGTTAAGGATAACAAAAAATTGTTTTTTAGATATATAGGGAGTAAAAGGAAGGCCCAGGGAGGAATAGGACCCCTGCTAAATGGGCAGAAGCAATTGGTGACGGACAGGGGGGACAAGGCTGAACTCCTCAACGAGTTCTTTGCCTCAGTGTTCCTAAGTGAGGGG
>NW_005841869.1:3261464-3263629 GCF_000455745.1 Alligator sinensis
ACATGGAGCACAGGAACAGAGTAGAAAGCAGAACCCAAAGGATAGGGATCGCAGTGGCACTCAGTGGGGATGCAGGGCTAAGTTTTGGCATCTCTGCCAAAAAAAAGTTGGGCCCCACTAACCTACTTTATGGCCTTTGCTGGAGGAGAAGGGAGGGGAGGAATCAAGGACACAACTGATACAGCTACACCTGTAAAAAGTCTCAGCACAGGCTAGACCTATGGTATTTCTGTGGAAAAGGTAAGGAGAGGCAACATCCTTAATGGTCTTCTTCAGTAAAGATTTAACTGCATTGCTTTTCAGAGCTCCTACACTGAAGTAGTATCATTTGTCTGGCAATCTCAGATCAAAAAACAAAGTTGTCAGCAATGAAGAAATTCCACCTGGCCGTGCGGGACAAGAGAAAGGAGGTACTTACTGCCCATGGAGCTCACGGGAAGAACAGGAGAGGAGGAACTCATCTGCTCCACATCTGTAGCTAACGAGAAAGACAGACTTTAAGAATACTCATTTCTGCCATAAAAATTATAAAATTTACACTCTGAACAAGCTGAGTTTACATTTAAACCATCTCTTCCCTCATCTTTAAAGTTTCGCCTTATTTGAGAAAAACAATATGCCAGCCTTGGCTTGTTCCTTCCTTCCACCCCTACAAATTTGACATAACCGTCAGAGCTACTGAAACATGACACACAAGTATACTTTACCGTAACGCGCGTATATAGACAAGTATGTAAAATAACACTTGAAGTTCATCGAGTGAAATGTTGGACCTTTCCAGACTTCAAAGGGTTCTTTATACAGTCTGAATATTCTCTTGGCAGATTTTGGTACAACATTTATTATTTTCTTATTTTTAAGAAAAAATAAAATATGAAGAAGGACCTTTACTTGCCTCCTCTTCTAAATGTAGCTGCTTGCAACCAGCAGTTATATTCCATAGTATGTACAGCACAGAGAACACCCCTGAAAGAGCATTGTCAGTCACAAGCTTTCAAAGTGTCACAAACTGTAAATGGATTGACTCAGGCAGCAGTAATAATTTAACCCGTGGGCTGGTGTTTCAGTGTGTGTGGTTGCAGGATTTTTTGCCTGGCTGGGTGGGTGGATGGCTGAGGGCTCCTCTCCTACCTCCTCTCCCCATTTGGGCCTTTGGAAAGGAACTGCTAATCCCTAAGCGAAGGCTGAGCCTTTCGGGTTCAAGACTGAATCTGAAAATGCACACACTGAAAAGGCAGCTGGAAGACAGTCTCCATGCCAGCCCCAGCTGCAGATAAGCAGATGTCTCTGTGGTACTTAGTTATGCTTGTTAGGTTATCAGGTTTTACTCTGCCATTACACACGTTTAAGAGCATACACCCTTTTAAACGGCAGCAGAATTATAGTGTGTTGCCTAACCATAGGAGATGGACTTTGAAAGAAAACCACCAAATATTACAAAAAGGTATAGGTAAAACCATGAACGCTGGGAACTCCTAGAACCTCCTCCCCCAGGGCTTGCAGGAGGTCCTCAACACCCAAGCTTCCCCTTCTAGCCTTTGAGAGGTGCGGAACAAATCGGAAACTTCACAACTGCTGCAGCCCACCCGAACAGTTTCAGATCCTCAGTGCAAGAATGCCCAACTTAACCATAGACTTTGAGCTTACAGAAAAAAGCCATGCAAAATGAACCATACACCATGTCCAAAAGAGTCATAACTGTCACACGCAAGCCAAATTTTGGCAGAGTAGTCAAGGATTGCTACTTCAATACAAGTTTCCCACTCCTATCTCCAGATACTTTCAAGTGCATCTCTGTTTGAAGAAAGCTCAAAAATTCTTTTATATGGAGAAAAGTAGAGACCAAGACTAGAAAAAAGAATCAGGCAAGTTATGAGCAGCTGGAAATAGGTTCAGTGAAGTGTCATAAAACTGTAAGTACTACACCAGTTGATGCCACTTTCTTTATAACTCCCATAAATACATGTGTTCAAATACAGTTAGCTTTTTACTGCTGTTGTAATAGTTTATTCTGTATATATTCTGTAAAAAGGAAAGTTAGTTTTACAATACAGGTTCCTAGTTTTAATAAAAAAATATTAACAAAAGAAACACCAGACCTCCATTTTTTTTATCTGAGAATTTATTTTCTCCTCTGTCCCCTTAAGAGATTTTCATCTTCCCTA
>NW_005841869.1:3263660-3270053 GCF_000455745.1 Alligator sinensis
AAAGCATTCATTTCTGTAGTCAGATAACATGCATCCTCAAAACTATGACATACAGCTGTCTTTGAAAACAACTATCTTTTTATCAGTTTGCAAAGAATTCCTAAACTACACACTCCATCAGCTTTAAATTCTATATCATATTAACCTCTGAAATGGGTCAGGACTAGAAATGGCAGGGAGGGTCAAGATGATTAGATCCCAGCAGGGTCTGGAGCCCCTTCAAAAGGACCCTTATCAGAAGAGATCCTGCTTCAAAAGTTTTCATAAAGCAGGTGCCCTCATTCAACACGAGCAGCAGCAGCAGCACCACCAGTGGAGGTCTGTCTGGGAGACTGGGATGCCCTGAGCTTATGTCCAACATGGAGCTGGAGGCTGGACTTGCTTCTTATAGCATGCCAGGAAGGACAGACCCGATTACAGACGGATCCGACTAAAAAAAAATTCCAGATGGGGCCTAAACTCCAAAAAAAAAGTTTGGATTGAGGACAGACTCATCTGCCAGGAACAGGGTCAGCTGCAATCATGCATTAGGAAACGCAGTGCCGTCTCTACGCTCCTCAGGAATCATCACACAAGGACCAATTTGTGTTTTGAAAAGCAGGCCAGGGATCCTCAGCCATTGTGCCCCACTTCTTTTCTTTAGTAGTAATCACTACAGCTTTTTTCCTCATGATCTTGATATACAATTTTATGACTCCACTTCAGCAGGGTTATCATTTGTGTTTCTGTTCTCCTGATATCCCCAGTCTCCCAAGGGCAACAAGGTAGAGAATTTGAAGACTCTCCGTTTTGTTGCTAGCAAATTGCATTCCCACATCTAAGAGGCCAAACAATGCAGTAATACAACTCTACATTCCTCAACTCAGGAACTCACTCCTGGCAGCACAATTTAATTGCACGATACAAAGTTCACTCTTGGGCCAAGGTTTAATTTTTTTGTTTTATTTTTCCTGTATTCTTCCCCAATTGATTCCTTGGTGGGCAGGCAATTAATTGAAGAAAGTTACCATAATACTGCGGCTCCTCCTAGGTGGTCAGACATTTGTTTTTATGTAAGATGTGCCCAAGGTCGGCAGGCACAAACAAGGTAACAGTGTAAGCATTTACAACAGCCCGTTCTTATGGAAAACTGTAGATGTGTATGGAGTCTGCGGCAACAGTCATATGCTCATGTCACACAGGAGAATTTTACCAAGGTTTCTTCCTTGGTTATAGAAAACCTTGGTTTTGTTTCTTCCTTCCTTTGGCCCCATCTCCAAACGGCATTTCTTCCCAACAAGAACCCTTAATCCTTTGAGGGCACGAACAATCCCTTAACTTCATAGGTAGCAAAAAGGTACTTCATATATGATTTAGCAATCCCAAATGCCTGGAAGGAGTCTAATCTCATGGCCTATAAAAGAGCTGTTTGTGTAACTTCACATCCAGCCAAACTTTTACTATTAGTTTGTCACGCTGAAGTCATCTATTTTGCTGCTGAAAATGCATGCACGGTAAATGCATGCTACTGATATTGAAAAATTGGCATGGGAACAACTCCTTTAGCTTTCAAAAAAGGTTAAAGTAATGGGTCAGCAGATGGTCATTTGTAGGTTACCTGCTGCTGTTTGGGGGGAGGAGGGGTCAGCTGCCCTGCAAGTCAGCCAGATGGTGGAGAAGCTAGAAGTGGTCAGCAGGAGTCAGCAGCAGCGGCACAAGGAAAATGATCATGCAAATAACTGAATCACTTACAGCAGTAAGCTACACCTGCAAACATCTGGAATCATTTCATTTGATAACTTCTGAATGACACTTGATAACCACCCACACACAAGACAAATGTGGGTAGGGTAAAGCAGTTCTCTAACAAGAGCTCTTTGGGTTTTTAGATGGTGAAGTCAAGTAATTGTGTCAGCTTAACACAATGGACAGGTTCATAACTGCAATATTTCTCATTGTTAATACCCAAACTCTTGAATTATTAACTGAAATAGTTTGCCACAATCATAATTAGATAGTTGTTTCTTTTTAATTAGCCTGTCATCAATGTCTTTTCAAATTAAAGGTAGTAGGACTGTGGACTCTAACATCCCCTCTTACAAGTTGGAAGGAATATTCAGCCATCATACTATGCTTCAAATGCCATGATAATCAAAAGCAAAAAGCCAGGAGGTGGGAGGATCTAGCCCTGCTCAACAACTAAACTAGCTGCCAGAACTTGTATATATATTGAAAACTTACAGATTTAAAGCCTCGTTACATAAAAAATGAATACTAAATATTTTCGTGTTTCTACTACATTATTAACAAAATGAGATTTAGAGCAAAATAAATTAATGACATTGCTTTTAAATCATAATAAAAGAAATGTTTTAAACTTTAAGTTTAAAAACAAGTTAAACCTGTATAGAAAAGACACCATTTTATTCCACCCAGTTAAGGAGTGTTTCGTTTTAAGCCACTTGTACAAAGCCCACACAAAAAAAATATTTCAAACCAAAAGCTCTTTAAAGCCGAGACGACTGGTTCTCTTTTTCATCCTTTCTGCCTGCTCCCACAATTCATCACACACAACATGTTTAACTTGGAAGAAGAGTTTTAGCTAAAGGGGGAGGGAGGGGGAAGAAAGATATGGATTAACAGCCAGCTAAAATTTTGGAAACAGGCTTGTTCCAAGAGAAGATAAAAAGGACAAAAGTCTACTTGACTATGAAGAACAGCTGTTGCCAATACAACTATTTAACCTTTGACCTTTTCTCCAGCCAATAAGTGAACAGTGCCAATTGTTTTCTTGTATTATATACTGTTTACAAGCCCTGAGTGGCATGAAAGGAATTAATAATTTAGCTCATGGAGCTGATGACCTTTATTGGGGTGCCTCCTATTTGCTGAACAGGAATCGGAGCAAAGAGCTGCCTTGAAGCCACAGGGTTGCTTTAAACGTTTCTCACTTTACAGCCTAATTGGGCACCATAACATAAATCAATTATTTCTCCTGTTTTAAGCAACAATGCTACCTATTCTTAACTGCTCGATTTCCAACTTCCCTTGTATCAAGCCAGGCCTTGTTCTTCGCATTTTATAGCTCTATAGTAAACATGATGGTAAAGAAAAGCTTGGTGAGCACTGCAGGATTACAGCTGTTTGGTAACACTAGGGAAAAAGGTTATGCTATTTTGAACTTCTCTTGACCTTTGACTGCCCTTGTCCCCGCTTATGCTAATTGAAGGGGTATATGGAGGCTACTCATAGAAATGAACTTAGCCTGAACCTGTGACATAGCATTGGACTTTGAAGATCTCTGGTGCACGAGTGTTTTAGTAACCCAACATACAGTTGTTATCTTTCCCAGTGTAAAGAGGTGATGGTCATTTGGACACTGCATGCAGAGAAGATGCAGATGTTCCTGGCATCCTCGGCAAAGCATCATGCCAGTTCAGTGGGCTACAGCCTCCTCCTCCCAGTGCTGCGGGCCAGCCACTTCCCAGAGCGCTAACAATTAAGACTCCACACCTGCAGCCCTGTTACACCATGCACAGTCGTGTTCTGCAGCCCGGCATACCGAGCATCAGTAAAGGGCTCCCGTGAGTGGATGGCATCAATGAGCCAACAAAGATGGCGAGAGCACCCTTCTGGAACAGGGGATACAAACAAATCCGTGAAATGGGACTATCCCAAGCTTACGTAGTCCTAGGGAGAACAATGCAAGGGTTACTCAAAGATGCCTCAAGAACTGAAGCTGAGGCACCCGAATTCCCCGAGCAGAGCTGGGGGTGACATCTCCGAAACCGACCCCTCAGGTGTACAACTCTATTGCTTTACAGAATACACCTGAGTTATGAATGGGTCAGCGTTCATCAACTGGCCAAGAGTGTTAAGACACCTCTCTCTCTATACTTTACCTTCAGTAGGGCCTCGTCTCACTTAATGACTAAGAGACAGACACTGCTTTTGGAAGTATTTTTCACTACACCCCAAACTTTAAAGGTTGTTTCTACTAATAAAGTCTCAGAACCATGGCTACCTTCTATTTAGAAAAAAAAAAAAATCACAACAATTTAAAACTGTATGTAAGGCTTGCAAAAGTGTATCTACCTTCAGTCACGAAAGCATGCATTTTACAATGCGTTTGTTCCTTTTAATTTTGTGCTTACTTTCTCTATTTCAGAACAGTTCTGGAACTTTTCTTATTATTTGACTCATAGTCTAACAAAAGGGTTTCAGGATTTTCCTCCCTTTTAGTCACAGCATTACATAGGGTGGTAACAACCATTTCATGTTGGGAATGCATGCCTGAAAGAATTTGGGGGAAATGCTGCAAATTCTTGGTAAGTCAGGAGCTGTGGTTCACAGAATACCCTTTTCACAAAGAGCCTTAGCTGACATTGCATAAAAGGCACCGCAGAGACCACTGGCTGCCAACGAATAATCCCAAATTAAGGGGATTTTATTCTAATAATAGTACATTATTATGTAATGCAGAACACTCTCAAAATTCAGATCACAAGGTGGCCAGCATCCCCACCAGAGATGAGAGCAGGACCAGGAACCAGATGCACACCTTCTGGCTGTAGGCAACCTAATAGAGATCGCTTATTCCCCCTGCCCCCCAGTGAGAAGTAACTGCCCCTTACTTCAGAAACACCACCCTCCAGCAAAGGTGTGGAAGGGCCACTCACAAGCTGCGAGCAGAGAGGTCATCAGGATGAGACAAATGCCATTAGAAGTGCAAGCAGCTCTGGAAAACCTTCCTTTCCTGATCCCCAGCTAATCAAGTGATAGGGATCGACACCTCCAAGGTTAAATGAAGACTTGCTCAGGTACTTTATGATTTGTAATATAGTCTGCATTCAATCAATACCCAAAACAATTGTGCTTACTGCATCAACCCTTCTATCTCTGGGTAAAACAAAACTTTTTACAACTAATACTTACTGGTAGGTGGCTCATGCTCTGTTGAAGGCTCTTGACAGAATCCTGAAAGGGCATGGGAGGAGAGAAAGAAAAAAAAATCATGAGCATGGAGAGAGGTTTTCTGTGGGTTTTGTTTGTTTTTTATAAATACAGCAACATGGAAAGGTTATACAATTAATTTGTGGATGACACCAAACTGAGTGGAGCTACAGACACTCTGGAGGGTAGGATTCAAAGTGACCTGGAAATGATCCTACATTAATCAGATGAAATGCAAGGACAACTGCGAAGCCCTGCACTTTGGACAGAATATCTGCATGCAGAAATACAGGGATGTGGGGGTCACAGCAGAGAACAAGATCAATACGAGCCAACAGTGTGCTCTTGTTGCAAAATGTCCAAGAGCATACTGGTTTGCATTAAACAGGACCGGCCCTTCCAAGTCAAGGGAAGTGATTCTTCTGCTCTATTTTTCATTAGTGGGGAGGTCTTACCTCCAGTTGTGTCTAGTTTTGGGGCTCCAGACTTCAAGAAAGACATGGGCAGATTAGAAAGAGCCCATGGAATAACAATAGAAATTGGAGGCCTGGGAAAACATTACTTTTGAGGAAAGGCTGAAAGAACTAGCCTTACTTAGTCTGGAGAAGACAAGACTGAGGGAGGATCTGATCACAGTCTTCAAATACCTGAAGGACAGGTTAAAGCCTGTTCTTCGTGGCCATATGGGACAGGAGCAGGAAAAATGGTCTCAAATGGCATTACAGTAAATTTAGGAAGGACCTGTCTCACTATGAGGGTGGTTAAACACTGGAACAGGCCACCTAGAGAGGTCGTGGAATCGACATCCCTGGAAACTTTCAAGAGCGGGTTAGACAAATGCTTGACTAGCATGTTTTAGTCAAGGATGACCATACCTTGAGCAGGAAAGTGGACTAGGTGACCTCTTGATGTCCTTTCTAGCCCTATTTTTGGGGGTCTATAAGTCTTTCAGCTGTTTAACCATTTCAATGCTGGTTATCCACATTGTAAGTTAAGAGCGTGGTATGACTTTATACATTAAAATCAAGCTGGTGAATTGCATCAGTAAGTACATTTCAAGCATTATTATTTATACCATATTGAGTACTTAAGTATTTTATCCACTTAGCTTAAAACAACATTTTTAACAGTAGACACAGTGAAGTAACATCTTGGGAATGCACTTTGATACCTCAATGACAAGGAACCTATAATTCTCTTTACAGACTTGGTGAGAGGGCTTCCAAGGCTCTCAGCTGAATAAAGTAATTCAGATCTCATTTAATCTGACAGCATGGTCATAGTCTAGTGAGAACCACAAGGAAGGAGCCATTATAAGCTTGATTATTAAATATTTGTATAATGTACAGAATTGCACTTTCCATGATTATATCTCTACACAGACCATCTAAAGCTTGTGTGCCATGTTAATCCCACGAAAAGCAATGATAAGGGATTTGTACACCGCTTCTCTTTTTCAGC
>NW_005841869.1:3270084-3296275 GCF_000455745.1 Alligator sinensis
ATAAGCTACTGTAATAATGCCTAGGCACAAATGCCTACCATGCCATCAATATCTAAAACTATTCCATCTTCCAGAAACAACGCTTCTCCCTATAAAATTAGTTTAGAATAAAATACACCCTGGGTCACAGATGTTATATGGCAACATGAATTACTAGTTACCTACCATTTTAGCTAAAAGCACCATGAAATATAAAACATTTGATTTCTTTGAAGAGAGAGAGTTCTAAATTACATTTATTAATGCAATGTTTTACTTCTGTTAACTACTTCCAGAGATATTTCTATTTAAAATACTCAGTTTAGTTATAGCTTCCTCGTGATTCTTCTGCCCGGAACTTAAATACAAGTTTTTTCAGTAAATTTTTTGTTTGTTTGTTTTTTTTAAAGAAAAGCACAGAACTGACACTGGTTGGCCTTGGTTAAATTATTTGGGACATTCTCAGGCTTTCCCACACCATTTCCATGATCTGGTTTCTAATCCTTTATCCAAAACCACCACTTTGTTCCTGGTTATTTATTCTTTAAACATAAAAAGGACACATTCCACACTGAAAGGCTTCCAATTAAGATACAGAAACAATCAGTTTGTATTTACATCAGCAACGACTACTTTCATAGCAGCTCTTAGGATGACAATGCATCTGTTTGCCTTTTCACTTCTTAGTGTGTTACAAACCTCCAAAGCCAGTCAAAATGCACTAAAAACCATGCTCAACTAAAAAAAACCAAAAACAAACCCCCCAAAAGCTTGGCATAAAAATTCAATATTTACAAACAAAAAAAAGCTCACTATATTTTCAGCACCAAAACCACCACCTGACCAGTTTACTGCAAATCAATGACACCCATTATCTGTTATATGGACTCCCCGAGGCAAACCTGTACACACATGTAGAGTCTGCTACAGCTTTCCAATATCATTGTATCACTTCCTACTTTTTTTGTTAGTCTTCCCAATAAAAGTCTTTCAGGATTCGATTGTTACAGTGAAAAGCTGCCATTCAGAATTCGGCTACCCTGGGATAGGGATTGTGTGCAAGAGACAAGGAGAAATGTCAAGGGAAATCTAGTTCTTTTTGTTACCACCCATCTCCCTGCCTGCTCTCCACCATGTTTGCAAATAGTATTAGCTCCTGCCGTGTGCAATTGCAAAAGCTCTTTTCTTTGTCTGGAGTCATTCCCCATCCACATCTGCCTAGTGCTATTCTTATGTCTGTAGGATGCCATCATCTTTGTCATTGGCTTTTGTTTTAGATGTGGGGACGCCATTCTAAAACAAGTTTGGAAAACGTATCAGAAACTGCTTGAAATCATTCAAAACCGAAATTCAGAGCAGGGGCAACCAACCTCATGCGTCTTAAGTTGCTCCTCTCTAGTTGCTCTGTTATTTTTCCATACCAATTTAATCCACGTTTTTAAATACGACCTTAACATGACTAAACTTGGATAAAAAAGGGATTTTGCAGTAAACAGAGCAAAGAAAACCTGAAATTAGATTAAGTTCTTCTCTGAACTTTATACAAACAAGACTGCATTTTGGTGTTCATATAGAAATGACAAGCACGTTTTAAAAGCTTTTTAATGGTTTAGGCTTCTTAAGATTTTTATGGTTATAATTTTATAATGGTAAAAGAATTGCCAAAACAATTGTTGTTAAAACATACCCATTCCGAATTTGCCGTTTGATGCATCTGAATTGCACACAAGGAAAACAGATTCTATTTGAATATAGCTAGAAATCCCATCCTTTAAAATACACATTGTTACAAGTATAAAGGAGCTAAGAACTGGTTCTCAGACCAGTAAGTCGCTTGGACTCATATCTGCAGACAATAATGCTCCTCCATATACTGTCCCAGCTCCTGCTACTGTCGAAGCGGATTCAGAGGAAAGAACACCACTCTTCCTGCTCGTATTTGGCATTTCTGCAGTCGGTGTCACTTATGTTTCCAATTGCCCTCTGTAAGAGGATGTCATCAGCTAAACGTACAACTAAAGCAAAAAGAGAAATGCACTATAAACCCCTTATTTAAAATAATGGAAAAGAAAGAGGCATACCACTATTATGGAAAGGATGCTCCTAACCTGACTCACTTTCACTTATTTGTTGTTGCACACACAAAATCCAGTGAACTTCAGCGGTTAGAGGGCCCCGTTAGACATGCACCAACCATATGACAATTCGGCTTAACTCTGCCTTGGACAGTCACCTTGCTGGGGTCACTTGACCCCAGTTGTCTTTTCCTGCCTAGTGTAGGGGGACTGGACCTGATGATCTACAAGGTCCCTTCCAGCCCCTAACATCTATGAATCTATGGAAGCTACTTCACCTTTGTAACCTGGAAAACTGAGTTTAGCCTTCTTTCCCTGGACGCTCAGCACAACACGCTCCAGCCGTCCTCCCCAACTCTGCTCTGACATCCGTAACACTGATGACCCAGCACATGCCGCACAAGGGACCATTCAATTGCTCTCCACCAGTGAGCAGGAGAATGTGCTTGTAATGGGAGGTCTGGGCACAGAATCGGAGACGACGATCTTGGGCAATGGACCATTTACAACGCTCTTGGGCAATGGACCATTTACAAACAGACTGTCGTGACAGCCCGAGAGCTGTTTTTTCTTCTTTTTTTAAACTTACTGTTTATGATGGGAGACAAACTGAGCACCCTGGAGAAGCCAACAGGTCGTGTCATCACCCTGAAACAAGGGGCATTATAAAAAGGACAACTCCCGAAGCAGAATCAGATTAGGAAAAGACAGGAAATGTTTATACATGTGGTGGACGACTGACGGTGGCAAAAACAAAATACTCCCTTTTTTTCTTTGTTCATGTGCCCTGTTCACATGCCAATCGAGAACACGTTTAAAGTTTCCAGCTACTTAGTGAGTAAAGTGCCTATTTGCAAGGCATCTATATGCACTAAAACCCCAGAGAAAAGCCACCCAGTCCAAATACGCAGCACTTCAGACAAATCCAACAAAGCCACCCCCCAACAAAAGAGACTGGATCCCTAACTAGCACCAAGAAGGGAGAGAAAGGAGATGTAAATACAACAAGAACCATCCCTTCTTCCCCTCCCCCCAAGTAATCTAGCTAAAATAAATAGGGCTTCCAGCATGTCCTCAACAGGAAATACTGGGGAAATGCCAGGACCCAGCCAGGAGAGTCTCGAGCCCTCGTTAAACCTGAGGATGCCACTGATAACCGACCAACTCACCAACTGTAACGACTATCCAGGAACGGATGCAGTCACCCCCAGAACAGTTTTCATATCTTATTACCCAAGTCCTTCATAACGTGTCAAGTGCCTGAATCGCATCCTCTGACAATTAAGCAAGCTGTGCAGCTTGCAGATGGTGGGTATGACAGATGCCCTTGTTCCTATTTGAAAAACTGCAGAACACAACAGCTCCTCTGCAACTATTGTGCAGCTCTCCAGAGTAAAAGCTTTTGGTAAAAAGTAGTTGCACTCACATCCCATGGAAAAAAAAAACCCCTCGTTAAGGTTGGGCACTGAGCACCCCAGAAATTAGGAGTCAAATGCTAGTTACACCCGTCTGAGCACCAGTCCAATATTATCCCCTAGTAAGATTATACAAGGGAATCAGAAGGACATACATTTTATCACTAGATCTGTAAGCATCTTCTCATTTGTGGTTTTTTAAGGACTATGAAAGAATACCATCAGTAGATAAGAGCTAATACTCACTATTACCGCAAATAGACTGCTGCAGAAAAGCAGCCCTGTGCTTTGGAAACTCATTAGCTGAAAAACAATAGGATCAATTCCTGTCCACCTGCTGCTCTCTTACCCTATCAATAGGCTCCTGTCCCAATATCAACAGGTCGACCCCGACCTGGCCACCCATAGAGGAGACACTGAAGTTTTCACATGCGATGCCTGAGCATACTCTGACATGAGCCAGCTTATTCAGCAAACTGGAAGACATCAACAAACAGCCTTTTTCTTTTCTTTTTTAACAACAAGCGTAAACCTCGAGCAGTACCAGTTCCAACTGCAAGATAGAGTGAATCAAAACAATTCATAACAGTATTTATTAGACATTAAGATGCATGTGCACTAATCCTCCCAAATTCTTAGTCAGTCATTAATGCCTGGAGCACTGTATCCTTCTCCCTCCTCCCAGCTAAAGGAAGCCTATTATATAAAAGGGAGATGCCACATCTTTAACCTTTCACCCCATAGGCTTTCAAGTCAGAGGCAGAATGAGTTAATCATACACGTGAAATAAATCACAGGAGAGGATTTTTTTTTTATTTTAAGATTACAAAATCCCATTGAGAAGCTCTAAGATAGCGATTTGATGTGTATATTGAGTTATTCTCTTAAAAAACAATATATCAGTTAAAAGTTTCAATTTGTATTTACCCTAGATAAATATTCTAATATGAAAGTACAAAACAAGTAACTTTCACATGCAGCTAATCTGCTTCTGGTGTTAAAAGGCAAATTCGAGGGAAGGTGCATTACTGGGAAAACCTCGTCTTTTTTAGCTTAACATCCTCAATGCATACAATTAGAAAAGGTTTTGCAGCCAGCATCATTCCTCAGCTGAGAAGGGATGGGATTCCATGGGTACTGTTTGGAAAACATAGTTCCATGAAAAAATCTTGTATTTACTGAGTACAGCACCGTCATCCACTAAGTTAGGGGTCGGCAATCTTTTGCCACTGCAGGCCTGAGCTTGCAACCCAGTCCCCTTGCCACGGGTCTGAAATCTCTACCACCCGAGTGCCAAAGCTGCCTGCACTTACCCTGGCAGCACATACCTAGCCCATGTAGGTAAGCTCAGGCATAAGAAAGCAGCAGGGAGGACTACAGGGAGGGTGGGCAGCTTGGCACAGCTGTGCTCTGCCCACCTCCTGTGCCACCACTGGTTGGATCCAGCCCACAGGCCATAGGCTGCTGACCTCTGTACTAATGATCTCAAAACACATAAAAGATTTGACTTAACAGCTCCAAAAAATAATTAAAATAAACCAAGAGCAACTAAACCCTAACCAAGAGAAACTAAAACTATTTCAATTTAAAAGACAGACAAAGCAAGGCATGGAGGGGTTATGACTTGCCCATTGTCAGCAGAAAGCCCAAAACTTATTTCCCGGGTTGCCTGCTTCAGCCATAAGACAATCCTTTCTTTGTCCCAAAATGAACTTTTACCTAGACTGCAAGGTCTGAAATGCAAAATCATGTCATTACATATACAAGCCCTACTACAGACAAATAACTAATCTCAGGAAAAAAGGTTTAAACTTAACAATTCCATGCAAACTTTACACCTCGCCATGAAACTCAGACACGACTCACTTTAAAGAAGACTTTCAGACTGGGGGAGAGGGGGCAGTGCTGATAGGGTCCCCAATACTAGTACTTATAGGTTTATTTTCAAAAAGTCTTATTCCATGCATGTCCAGTGCTTGATGTTTACATACTTTGAACGTCATCTCCTTCAGAGGGCTCGTTTTAATTCTTACCAATGATGAGAATTGCAGCATGTTTGATTTTAAAAAAATAAATAAATAAAAAATCCAACTTTTGTGACTAGAGTGAAAAACTTGACACAGTCAGTGACTTGAGTTCTCCCAGGGGGCAGGACCCAATGATCTTGCGAGGTCCCTTCCAGTCTTAATGCCTTTGCAATCTATAAAAGCGATAAAAAGCTAGTAATGCTGCACAACTGAGATCTGTACTGCTTCTGCTACGCTTCCTCCACGTGTGGTGCAGTCACCCTTAAGTCATCAGTCGGTACTACTCTTAATAATGTTTCTCTTTATGAAGCTGCAGCATTCGTTTGAAAACTGACCTACGGGTCAGTCTTTCAGGCTTTAAGCCAGCCAGCCAGCTGGCTAAGAAGATGGACACGGGCACGTCCGTGCACTGCTATAACGCACCCAGAATACTGCAGGTCTGCTCAGAAATAAAGTGCTCTTAGCACTGTTCTCCCAGGACCTCATTCAGAGCCATTACAGCTTAAGGGAAGCCTTGCACGGAAATCACATCCATACACCTCTGTCATACTTGCAAAGAGGTCCATTTTTTTCCAGTTGCCCAAAAGTGATAGATAAACACCAGAGTTCTGGCAGCTTCCAGCAGTGGTTTCTCTTTACATCATTCAGCTTAGCTTTTAAAAAGCTTACGAATTGCTTTAGAGTAACAACAAGTCATCTGTACTGGGGTTTGCGCTCTGTATTCAGTATCGGAGGAGGAGAAGGAGCAGCAGAGAAAGTGTGTTCTGTAGGGTGACATTTGCTCCCATGTTTTTTTCCCCTGGCAATCGTCTCAACACATGCCCAACATCCTTGCATCTTACAGTTCAGGGGTGGACTCATACTCATTTCCTCTCCTGGATTGTTACTTAGGAGGGGTTAAATGAATTGCTCTGTAAGATCCAAATGAGAAGAGGCTCTTCCCACCTCCCCTGCTCGCTCCTTCACTCTTCATCACTGTCACGTTTCACAGATGGCCTGTGTTCTGCTTGATCGGCAATGTGGTACCAAGGCTTGTCATCTGAGCACTGGCCCAACTGCCCTTCCTCTCCGGCACTGTGCTGACCACCAACTGTTTCCAAATCTGAAACATCTTTCTTCATTAAAGGGATTTAATCCCACTACAGTTTGCTCCTTATTAGCCCAAGTACAGGACTACTGGTTTTGGCACTGTTCTCCTTCTCAAAGCACGAGTATCGAAAGTACACAAAAATAAAGACATCTTTTAAAACACATACAAGTCTTCAAGTGATTCCAGGCTATGAGGCTACCTTAATCACAACGCAATGGAAAGTGAAATGCCCACGGATTTACCTAACATACACATTTATGGCAACATTATTTGAAAACATTTCATAAGTGAACACCACTTTCCTTCCCATCAATTAGCCTCTTCCCTCGTCCGCTAATAACAATATCGCAGTCAGTATACTTCCTACACCCAGCCCTCAAGTCAAATCAATTCAATTCAAACAGTTTAATTTGAGTCCCCTCTTGTAATTTTAGTCTTTGAACCACCCAAGAGCAAAACGTACAATGAGTTATTTAAGACAAGAGGAATCAAAGCTCTGCACGAGAAGCAATGACACATCCAGTTCCACGGCACATCCGCCGATTGAGACGGGGAAGCGAGTTGGGATGCCGTGTTTCATACTAAGGGTAGAGACCGACAGCCCAGAGGTCACAGGTTGGAGGCCATAGCAGCAGTGCTCGTGGCGCAGCCCCGTCAGATTCCAACGATTCTGCCAATTCTGCTAAATACCTTATTACAAGGACACAAAAAAGGAAAGGATTTTAATGAGGGCAGCTACTACTTTTGAAGGCAAGAGTGGTACTTTATAACCAAAAAGAAAAAGCCTTTTGTTTAACAAACACCTTTCGGGCCTCCCACAATAAGAAATATGGAAGAATTCTCCGAATTAATAGGGCAACATGTCGTGCAACTTTGGGTATGCAGAAAGATGCAACTAACGTTAGAGCACTGGCCGTCTTCTGACCTAGCTGAAACGATCGGTACAGCAGCTTCGAATTAAAGGTGTTTTGTTCCAGTTCGGAATGGAACAATTTTAAATAAATTCTCAACCTCCAAGGAAGACCTCTGGCTCCTCACTACCCGAGACTCGGGAACGCAAGGCTGTAAAGGCTCTCCCTGATCACGGAAATCAGTCTTCTGCATTCCAAGCAACTAAAAAAGGGTCTATAAAATCAAATCTGGCCCCTCTCACATAGTACTGCTATAAAGCACAAGAGGTAAAAACATGCTGCAGGTAGAGAACAAGGCAAGACTAGAGTCACTAAAGCCAGGGCTACTGAAATGGCAGGAAATTTGTTAGGTTACGATCTACTCGGATTACCCTGTAAGAAGAATCATACCCTTCACTACACAGGAAGGGGAGGGGGGAGGAACCCCAGTCCTTCCCCGTCTGACCTGGGGGACAGGTTCCTTTCCGACTCCAAACCTGGTGACCAGTTTGACCCCGAGTGCATGAGCAAGATCAACTCCGCCACGCATTGGAAAGATTTCTAAATACTAGTACAGGCACAAGAACAGCCCAGCCAAACTCTCACTGTTAGCTGTAGTGTTCAATGCTTCAGAGGAAAAAGGGGGAGGAAACAGCACCCAAATAACAGAATAATTCAGTGGCCAAAGGGGTGAGAAGAACTTTCCCTGCCTCCTACAAGCAACTAAGAGAACCCCTGAAACATGGGATCACAAGACACTTCAAGGAGACCGAGCTTCCCGTCATCACCATCATGGAAATGCCAATGACCTGAATCCACATATGACATATGCTCATTATTTTTTCTTATGGAGAAAGTAAAGGAAAGAAATAGAAGCGCCAACTTCTTCCAACCCCTTCACTCTTCCTCTCAGAAAGTCATGCACACTGGATTGAAGTGTTCCAAACCCCCAGAATTTCAGTTTTCAAGTCTTAGGCTATTTAGAAGTTTGCAAGCCATTTTTCTTACTGCTTATTTTAATATAACACCAGAGGTACTTTTTTTTTTTTTTTTAAACTTCAAAGTACTACACCCAAAGAGAACACAGATCTAAAAAGTCAATCTGATGAGACTTATGTGGAAAAAGGAGATGGAAGTATCTATATCTTCCATATCAATCCACAAACTATTATGTCAATACATTAATTCCCATTATCTCTTGCCAGTACTGTGTATAAATTAACATTTTATGATGTTAAACTGTGTTATTAAGACCACAAATGAGTCAAGGATAATAAAAACAAAAATCAAACTGACTCTATTATACTTGAGCAATATCTGTTTCAGAAACTGCTGAAGCAGGAAGATGCTCTTACCCTATTACAAAATAATCTAATCAAGAACCATAAAAAGGTTTATGATGCAGTTATAATTAGGACCATTTAAACCACGTCTGTTGGAATAGATACAGCATCAACACTATCCTGAACATTTCATGTGATGTGATTGGCAGCGTTTTGGTAAGTGCTGGGAACCACAATAAAGCAGAAAAGCTTGCTGGATGCTTTAAAACAGAGCTGATTAAAGTGGGACAAAGTTAATAAAGAAATACAAAGCCTGAACTTTCCAGATGCTTGCTTCAAATGTTATCTTTCAATAACCCAAGATTCACAAGCAATTCAAAAGCAACTTGCAACAAATGTGGAGGAGTAGTTAGTAAAGAAACGTTCTGGCTTAGAGCTGCCATTTAATTGCTCATGATTTTAAAGCCAGCTTTTACTGAAAAACCCATTGCAATTTAAAAAGTTGAGATCTGAATTTAGGAGAGGTTCAACCACAGACAGAGATGTAACCAAAATAGAGAGCTTACCAAGTACAAATAAATATTTATAAAATTTACCAGTATATTCACTCCACTAGGAAAAAAAGTTATCATCTGATATGGGACTAAAACACACAACCAATGACTGCATTGCATCACTAGAGGAAAGACATTTAAGCAACTAAACTTAACCATATTTCCAATAACTTAACCAATATGTAATAATATTTGATGGAAGTGTAAGCTTACCTCTTAATTTCCTAGGTTTGTAGCACTTCTTATTCTTGTACATTTAAAAGTATTACATGGATTTTGCAATTATGTCACTGGTTATACTCAACAGCTAGATAAAGTAGTCTTTAAAGTTATCTGGAAATAATGCTAGTAGTGTAAAGGGGAACAGACAACTTTTTTTAGATACCCAAGGATAAGGAATACTTAACACTTTTTCCGTGAAGGGAGGGTGTGCTTGCTTCCTACCCATTACATGGGCAACATTACAGCTCTTGGACAGATCTTATTTGGAGTCAATTAGGGTTTGTTTACAGCACATTTAAAAAGTTCTCAGGTCAATACTCACATAGGAGATGCCTCTGTGATATATGTACCCAGCTAGTATGTCATATGTTCATTTAAGTTGAGGAATTTCCACCTATGACTACATGCCAATCAAGAATAAAACCAACACACACACACACACACACACACACACACACACACACACACACACAGAATTGGACCTGCATCTGCTTACCTGCAAGTCCAAAGTAATGTAGAGGGGCCAAAATAAAACAGTAACAGTCTTGGAAAGTACAGCTAATTGACAGCAAATGCATCCTTCTTGCTGTGGCCAGGCAGTGACTTCAGTTTCCTTTAAAATGCATAGCAATGGTGGGGTCTAATTCAGAGCCCAGAGGTTAAACCTGCACCCGACATACACCACATTCAGATTCTGCAGAACACAGTGTTTCACTTAAAAAAGAAAATTAAAGCTGGGATGATTAAGGCAGCAAGGCACTCTCAGAACGTGAGCAGGTAAGAGTCATTCTCCCGCGGCACAGCCACCCACCGGACAAGTGACACTGAACACAACCATGCTAAAAAGACTGGCCCTCTAAGGGAACCTTCCCCCCACCCCAACTCCATTCAAACTTCCCATTGCTGGCAGGTGGACTGTATTACATTATGTACGCTTGGGAATGTCATTTATCTCTACTACTTTATTTTCACATACTATTGTGTTAAAGCACCAAGATGCTCCAATGATAGGCTGATATGAGTAAATTCTCTTTAATTGAACCAGAACCTAGATTTCCAAATCACAGGTCAAGGCCCCCACAATGGCTTACCTGTATAAGCAACAAAAGCATTGGACGCTGTGCTCTTAATCTTCCAGTCCAGGTACCAATAACTTAAAATAAGTAACTGGTAAATTTATACTATTACTAATCTACTGTCTTCATTAAGTTAGATTCTGTTTCATTTTGCTGGTTTGAGTGCATCCCAAACAGTAATGCATGCTGCTTCCATGCTTACTACCCATTCTCCAGCAGATGTAAGTTATGTCTCTTTTGGAAGCTAAGGTGTTTAGCCGTCAGTCAAGTCTGCGGACAGACTTTGCACTTCCAAGATGACCATACCCAAGAGCAAACGTGGAATCCTGGAGTGGAGTATGGGGAACATCCCACTTTAAATCCATTTCACAGATGCATACAATTATAACCACAAGCATATGCCCTCTGTCAATACCCATTCAGAAAGATTTTATTAGATTAATTTAATCTGTCAAGAAAAGAGAAACTGCTGTAGGTCATTCCATAATACTAGCCAACATCACAGACATCAGCATTTTGTAAAGGCCGTTTCAGCAAAAGAAAATTGTTTCTAATACTTACATAAGAGCCTGACCCTCCTGGAAGACTCCCCACAGACCCAGTTAATTCTCAGTTAATATGCAGCATGTGCCAGCACATCTCCTCTGGTCTTTACTATACTAACACACCTCTCGCACGCTGCAAGAACGAACCCTCTGCGATACAGATTCCTGGCTTTGTTCCTTTCTTAGGCTGGAGTAAGACCGCCAGAAAACATGATGATCACTCATCGGCAGCTAACGCTCAGGTTTTCATTCAGGGGAGTTCTGCCTCTTCAAATAAGTTCGCTGTATCAAGGTAAATATTTCAGGAATGGACTCCTGCTTGATGGCAATACTGCTTGAAGTCTGCAGTGATTTCATTACAACACAGCATTTAGGACTTACTTTACTTAAATATGTGATGCAGCCTTTTTCCGCCCCTTCTTTGACTAAACATCAGTTAGCTCAAAGCTAACCATCCATCTCACAAACTTCACATGACTAAGATTGCGAAGGGATCTCTGCAGATGAACATAAAGCAGAGCAACCAGTCTTAACCACAAAAAAAAAAAATCACTTCAGAAAAACCACTAAAAGAGCAGCTGACATTTCTATTGCCTTGCCCAGGGCTCAGCACTAAAAGGCTGGCTCAATTCTTTTCTTACAATTTACAACTCTGTGGCATGCACAAGAATTAAACCTGGGAAACAAAAAAAAGATTTTTCCTAAAAGTATATATCATGGCTTTTTCTTTTCACCTACATTTCTACAATACTAACTGAAAGGCTTCTTCCACAGAACATGGTCATAGAAGAAAGTGAATTCACCTTAACCAAAACCCCCCCACAAAAAAACCACTTTCCTCTCTGATAAAAAATGTTTAAGACATCAGGCAATGATTTCTTTAGGTGAAGTCTTTATTGTAGCCCTCTTAAAACCTGATGAACATTTTGCATTTAAGAGCTCGTCTAACTATTCCAACTATGCAGCTGGTCCAATAACAGATATCACCCTAAGAAATCCTTGCCCCTCACACCATTCCTGCACCATCACGACTACAACATCATGTTAACAGACCATAACTTAAGATATCAGGAAATTCCTTTTATAAGCATCTCAGCTTCTCATCTCCCACATTAAAAGGTGAGGGCACCGTGTCTTTACACACTGATCCACTGATTATACTATCCACTCATTTATACGATTTAACTTGGAAGTACTGAGAGCAATTTTTGAAGATGTACTAAATTAAGCTACAGTACACAAACGGCAACCTCTTTCTAATAAATTTACTGATGGAAAACCAGAAAAATTAAGTTGCAGCAAAAATTGTTCGTTTTTAACTGTCAGTTTATATGGGGGAAAAAAAGCTGTATCCATTTATACATGATGCTGGACTTTGTGACAAAATCCAGGACTCAAAAGCTGCTATGACACTAGGCCAAAGGTTGTTCCAGAGAAATGTGTCAACAAAGATGGCATGGGTCCATTTTAGATAGGAAGGGAGAGTGCACCAGAAAGGTTAAAACCACGGGGAAGAAATGCTGCTGCATACCTTACAGCGCGGGCAATGTAGCCATGCATTAACCTTGACGGATCGCACGTGACAGCAATAAACAAAGCACGTGACCCGGCTGCTGGGACGCGCAGGCTGTACGCTGGACGGGACAAGAGACCCCGCTCAGAACTCAATCCGGGATGAACAGCAAAAGTTTTATTTCTGAAATTATACCGTGAACAGACCCATTCCTCGAGGAACTTTTACTCCTGGCGCTTTGCTTAACGAGTTCTGTCTATGAGTTCTATATGGTTTTAATGGCTACTAAAGATATATTTTAGCAAAATGACAATATGAGAAAATATTTACATTTAAAATTAGCATTTCTATTGACGTAGGATTTTAGCAATTATTAGCAAGCATGTTAATGGATGCAAAACCACAAACAATGAAACAGCTCTGAGCATGCTATGCTCTGAGCATTTTAATTTGGATCAATAACTTGTTTACACAGGTGAAAGGTTAAAGTCATTACATGTTTTTATATTTTATTGATAACTTAAAATTGCATTCCCTGCAATGCTAAGGAAATGGCAATATTGCCCAATAAAGTATGGGAAGAATAAAGCTTTTAGCTGTAAGTATCTCACTGTAAGAGAAACACCAAAAGCTGAATTTGAAGCCTGAACAAAACATCCAGAAATGTTTTGCGAACATTGTTTTTAAAATTAAAATGCCTGGGTGCATCTGATAACAATGTAACATTTAAAATGGCATTCTGGAATATTTCAATCCATCTTCAAAAAAAACTGAGCAAACAGAGATGGAAGAGTTTCCAATTACAAGAAAAATCAGAAAATGAAATGAAAGCATAGTTAGAAAATTCTATGGATTAGATCCAATCTGTATCATATCATCTGTCAATCTGTTAACAGAAGATAAGCCTAAAGACCTATGTGAAATATAGCCATTTATTCAAGTTACTTGCAAAAACATTTCCTTCCTACAGAGTTAGCTGTCAAGTGTTCAAAAAGGAAGCAAAATGTAATACATTGTCTAGAAAAATATACATACGAATTCAAATCTTAGATGGAAAACTTTTGAAAGAATCAGGAAACAAAGCTCAATTCCTGTCCTGTCTATAAAACAGCCATGAGCAGCACAAACCAGAGGCACCGATCAACTAACCAGATTGGTAGACATAAGACATCTGAAGGGGAAAAAATGTGACTAAATGCCTTAACGATACAGAGTGGGCTGGGGTACTTAATTAGGAGCAACTGGAAAGCACCAGAAAGTCTTCGGCACAAGGAAGAAGCCACTAGCATCTGCTAGTCATGTGCTGCTGCCCCAGCAGGCAGGCACACTGCTAGCCTTCGCGAAGACTGAACTGCTCAGCTACTACCGCCACATAATACAGAGATGAGGGGGTAAGAATACTGCACGTGAACTATTCAGGGTAAAAGGACCTTATACACTAATTTAACAAAACCTTTACATACACAATGATAGACTGACACGTAACAAGTCAGCGCTGTTATGTAATGCATGAGCACTTTGCTTCTAAAAAATGCACAATCACTGAGTGGTCCAGCACCATAAACAGGTTACCAGACATGCAGAAAGGGCTTGGCCTTTGCTCTAAAATGGGGCTTACACAAATATACCAACAGAACGACAAATCCATTCAGAAACAATGAATTTAAAACATCACAAGAGAAGCAGAAACCTAAAGGAAGCAAAGAAGAGCCTGGAAAGTGAGAAACCACCCCTAGTTTGGAAATGCATGATGGCCAAGGGAAAATGGGAAGTGAGAACAAGCCCAAGAGGCTATGGAGAGGGGCGAGATGAGAGCAGAGCTCTTTGGAGCAATGGAAACACAGGATGAAGAGACTGAACAACTTTTTGCTCTAAAAAGGGGGAGCTGGCGTATAACAACTATCTGATCTTCATTCACCTTCAGTTGGGACCATCACCATAACTTCACAGCTGGGAAGAGATCAAGTAACTTAGCCAAGATCACAAGGGAGATGGAGCCAGGAACAAAAAAACTAAGGAATTCCAACTTCATCACTCAAGCCCTCCTCATGCCTCAGTTACAGCATTGAAAAACATAATCACCAAGGTCAATGATTTATTCTTTTGCTCAAGTGCAGATTGCAGAATACTTACAAACCTTAATGACTTCCTAATTTGCAACGCAAGAGTAATCCTGCTTCACCTCCACAAAGATCTCAACGCAAAGATCATCATTAAAGGTAGGAACTAAGCAAAAGAGCTCATTTCTGTTCCCAATCTGACTATAGTTACTATGTGACGCTGGATCAATAAGCTCCAGTGCTTCCCTTGCATTTCTGGAAAATTAAGACCACATCTTACAATTTCAGGGTTGCTGGAAATCATGCAGCCGAGTTCCATGAATCGTCTCTGACGTTGGGTCTCTTCATTTTTAGGTAATACAACCTGCATACTGGACCCAAACGCCAGCAGAGCTGGCCTCCCTCAGAAACCATCTCATTACTATTTAGGTGCCCTGTGCTGTGAAGTCAGGCTCAATCCCAACTCAGGCACCCACTTTTTCTGTGAAAGCATACCTTTAATGTTAGGAAAGCGTTTTGAGAACCTCAGAGGAAAGTGTAAGGAATTACACTGCAAAATAAATGCATCAACTTAATGCTGCCTAACAGCATAATACTAATACAGATCTTTGGTCCTGTTTTAGAGTTCATAAGTTTTTCCACCCTGGTCTTAACTAGAACACAGTTACAGAGATCAGCTCAATCAGCTGAACCGTGGCAGTAGAAAATGGATTGTTTTTTATTTTATTGAAGACTACTTCTTGCAAGTAAATGATGAGTTGTATTGTGCCATTGGCAAAAATCCTTTTTTGTTTGACACTTCTAGCCTGGCTTGGCAAACAAGGTGAATAACTCAATCTTCTGACATAATGGACAGCTCTCAACCCAGAAATGTCAATCTTCACAGTACTAAGTCTCTCAGTCTCCCCCAATCAGCTTTAAAATGTACTTTAAAGCTAGCAATTGCAAAACCTTTTGAGAAAAGGAAAAGAGAGTAAGACCCAAGTTATTCAGCCTGAACATACTATTCTGCGACACAGGAAACAGCACAAATTTAGCCAAACCACTGCTTCTTTCTAGCTCTTCAAGCGAGTGAGTGGCTCACGTTGCAAAATTTTACTCTTATCTTCTGTTTAAACTATACCAAATGAAATTAAATACTCTAAACATCCCGCTAGGTTGCTAGAAGGGAGGTGGCACATATCTATGCTTGTCTAACTCTATCCTGACTGTGCAGTTGGTCCAATAAAAAAATATCACCCATAGAAATCTTTTCCATCAAGACATCCCAAACGCGTAACATGAAAAGCAGACATACAGCAGCCAACATCTCAGCAGCTAACAAGTGCACATTTTAGAGGAGATTAAGTTTGTAAAGAATGGAGCATAATGGGATTTTTGCTCTGAAAATTCATTGTCAGTTTTGATAGGCTCTTCCCTAGAGTTTTACTATAAAGGAATGCAACAAGGATATGAGGTTAATCCCCAATAATATTTTTGCTGTGTGTTTAAAAGGAATCTTGTATCACAGTAGCAATTTTGCTTTGACACCTACTGGCACAAAACTATTATCCATCTATTATTCTAAAAACACAGCTGAAGTTTGTATAGCTCCTGTTCAAAGGTGCAGTCTCTTGCCACATTAGACAATTAAGAATAATGTTTTAAGAATCCATGTGCCATGGATGCTTTTGTCAAAGATGATTCATTTCCATATAATGCATTTCAACAACTAATCTAGCCTTACCTTTTTTTAGTACATGAATGTATTCAGCAGTGTTTTATAGCTCATGCTCCAGCAATTTATCATCTTTATGAGACTGTGAGACGAGTGTTATCTTTCTTATTGACACACAAGCCTAGCTCCTACACCAACAATTTCAAAACCCCTAATCATCAATAAGATAGTAGTCCAAGGCCCAGCCTAAACAATCAAGTGTGGGGTCCAATACAAAAATTGACAGGTACCATGCTCTGAACCTTCACTCTCCTCCTTCCCCATCCCTCTTCTCTCCCCCTCTGAAAGCGTTTTCAACTAGGAAGGGAAGACGGGGACAGATTTGCCACTAAACCTTCCAGATTATGCAAGAAAGCCACAGAAGTTATACGGTTTATTTTAAGGACACAAATAAGTTTGAGCATTACCTATCTTGCTACAAGTGTAATATTATCATGACTATTTCAGTACAATCTATATAGATAAAAACTGGCTTGGTAATTTAATTAGATTAGAAGTGGGAGTCACTTAAAAAAGTAAACTACTAAATCTTGGATTGAGTGTAAACCAAGCTTTGTAAGATATAGCCATTTTTTTTTTTTTAAATGAAAAGTATTTCTAGTCAGGTGAGATGACCACGTATTTCTGCTATTGTTGGCTCTTAATGCCACATACACCCCACTCTACTTTTCCCAAGTCATTTTTAAAATAGAGCACATGGCCTGCAATCACTCGGCATTGCCCTTTTGTGCTCTAATGGCATTTCTTATTAATTATTTCTGATCTTCAGTGTTCACCCAAGGCTACTACTTAATGCTTTAGCAAAGTGTAGTACACCATTGTACCTAACCTCTTTTGCAATGAACAAAAGCCATAAATTTACTTCAAGACAGCTTTTGTAGTTTGGTTAGATTCAAGGTCATTTCAAGGCTTTTAATTACTAACTAGGATTTGGGATTTTGCTCTTAGTACTTCTGAAAGGAGAACAACAGCTGGCTCACACTTTATTAAAAGTGTTGAGTATCCTTGCACTGCAGATGTTTTTTTCAATCGGGAACCAGAGCTACAACTGAACCACTGCTGTTCATGTGTACACATTAGACTAAATATTGTCAATTATACGCACATCAACTGCAGTGTAAGGCATCACATTATTTCTAATGAATAATCCCAGACCGTAGTCTGAAGATCTGCCAGTCCCCAATTTAACCTACTATACTGCAATATTTTTTTTTTTTTTTAAGGAACCATCTTCCCCCTTGTTCCAATGAACTTTCAGGGAAAGATTTGTTAAGGAGGTCTTTTAAAAATGTTTCCTTGTTATTAGAAATAGAGTCCATCCCAACAAATAGACGATATATTTGGGTAGGACAATTATTTTGGGCATCTCAAGGCACTGACCAGAAGTTAGCCACCTATTACAAGTCAGGAAAATGCACTTAACATCTTGCATCAATTGCTGAAAGACTGCATGGACAAGAGCTATTTTTGGTGAAACCACTTACTGCTTGCCAGTTGGGAAGACTGTTTAAAGTCAGCCTGGGGTCTCCTACTCTCCAGGCTCCAAGCACTGGAGGATGCCAGGGAAACCTCCTCCGTGATAATACCCAGGAGGAGAAACAGGAGGCTCAGAAAAGGCCACGTGTACTCCTCTCCCAGCTGGAGGCAAGGCTCTGCAATAGAAGCCAGCGAGTGCGGGAGGGAGTAGGGGACAGAACAGAGAAAATGGGACAAAAGGCCCATGCAAGTGTAGGCTTTGCCCACTCCGTTGTCCTCACCGGGCCTCTCGCCACCAGAAATCCTACCATTTCCCTGACCGTCCCTGTATGGATTAGGGCACTAAATCCTTTCAAAGAAGTCACTACAATCCTTTTAAAAAGTTTTCTAAATACTGCTGTAGCAGGAAAAAAGACAAGTGGTCAATAAAGGAGCCCAACCACACCATGCTAGCTGACTAGCCCAACTGTAATAATAGTGACGTACTCCAATTAAACACCTATTCATGTAACCAACAGCCTCACCACAGGAATAACCAGCCATGATACCGAAACTTAACTCGAGGTGCAAGCCAGCAGATTAAGTAGCAGGGAGGGCTAAACTTCAAGTCAGGTGAACAAGTACAACCCTAGGAAAATGAGTGAATTTGGCCCAGTAGGCTTCAAATGGTGAGTAAGCTAACTTCACTGAACAACAATCCATGAAGAGACACCCCGAAAACACATTTCTCCAGCCAACTAATTCCGTGCTCGACAGTTACTTCTCAGCGTAAATACTGCCCATGCAATTCCTCTCACTTTGCATTGGAGACGTTTGTATAAGGCACAGATTTATAAGCCACCCCCTTGCAGTTTGATCTGAACTCAGATTTCCCCATAGCCTCCTAACTGTTTGCCACAAATCGCCTGTGCAATGACACATCTCCTATGACTGGTTACTTATAATTAGACATCCTATAAACATTTTTTCTCCTCTCGATTTTGTAAAATATTTTAACTTATAAATAATGGATGCAAGTATCAGGAAGTGAATTTTTTCCTACTGTTCTCAGTATCCACTGAAATATAAAATACTAGCAAGTCACACAAATAGCTATCGCTTGATGCCGAAACAAGAGCAGATTGCCTTCATACTCTTATACTACGAGGCACATGCATGCTGGAAGATGGGTCCAATAACAAACAAAAAACAAAAGACACCTAGAAGTAAGGGGGGTGGGAGGGTAATGTAAACCTAAACAAGAGCCAAATGCTTTACACTGCAGGAAACTAGATACACCACACTTTAGCAAAGGAAAACTACAGGATTAAAGTCTGCCTCTAAATATATCAAAGTCCTTATCTTAAGCTTTGTTTTATATACAAAAAAAGCTAAATAATTTTCTTCATTCATCAAAGAATCCGTTCCACCAAGAGCTGTATCCCAGTTGTTAGCTCTGAATAAGTACAAGAGAGTTACCTTTCTGAGTCACCCTGTCAGCATAAAAGGGACCATTTTTGGTAGAACCAGTGATTGTAATTTCCCACATTGTGTGATTGATTGTGTCCTACTCTCTAAAAGGCTGATTGGTTTCCTGGTGCCAGGAAAATGATTGATGAATATTTCAAGACGTGGGCCCCTCTTCCTGCTGGGTGTCCCTTTTCCATACCTCCAACCGATCTGAAGGTTTTTCCATTAAGCAATTTTCTTTAATACACCCTGATTTTCCAGAAGCAAAACATGGAATCTTAAAGGCCCTCGCTTTCTTGAGATAGACAGATCAGCATAAAAAGCTCGTGCACAAACCAAAACGAGTCGAGAATCCTAAAACTACATCAGCTTGTAGTGACAAACTAACACGACACAAACAAGATCAGTAAGAAAACTGAAACATAAATTAATTCATAAACCAGCAAGGAGTAAATTATGACTGTGAAGATCCACAAAGCAATGGTCGCATCTCCTCCACGGACAGAGCTGACCACACTTCCAGGGCTCAAACAAACGGCAGTAACTCAAGATAAAATCCAATGATTTCACACTTGGATTGTGATTCAGTATTGGTATGCCATTCCGAAGCACACTCTCTCACAATTAACAAAGTGTTCTTTACAAAAGCAAAACTGAAGACACAGCAAAGACTACACGCTCATTCAATCCACTACGATCCAGTAGCTCACTATACCATTTTCATCATGTCAAAGGAGCAGAAGTGACTGTGGCTCTGTGCTCTGACATGCCATTTTTTTACACAGACTCAGCGTCACCAGCACTGCCCTGCCCATGAGCTTTGCAAACCTGCCAGAGACAGTGCATTACCTCGCTAAACAAGGTTCTTTGGATAAATGTAATACTTTTATTAGACCAACTAAATAGTTGGAAAAATTGTTCTTTGCAAGCTTTTGCAAACACCCTTCTTCAAGCGCAGGAAGCCTCTGAACAGCTCCTCGCTAAACAGTTTTAAGGGGTTCCAAGAAAGCTCAATTCACTTCTTGTCCAAGGGCAGAGACTCAAATCTGGTTTTATGGAAAAAAAGGTAGATAGTTTTTCAGAATAAAGGTGCGTTCCTATAGAACAGGATCACATAATCAGATGATGTTATAGGATTCAGAGAGTGGATGGCTCTTAAACCATTTCCCAGAACTGTTTCTAGGTCTTGGTTGTTGCCTCTGGAAAAGCTGGAAGCATTTTTTTTTCTAATTGTATTTACCCTTGAGGAACTACAGGTGATTTTTGGATCAACTATCCTTCTAGAGTTAGCCAGGGAAAGGGTAAATTTAAGCCCAGTAAGGAAGATGCTCTCTTTTTCCAGCCCTCTTCCCCTCCTTTATCACCTCCCCTGCCACCAAAAAGCAGCAAAAGAAAAAAACTAAAGGAAGGACAGCACTTTGGTTTTCACTTATACTTTAAAAATAAATCTGAATGCTAACACTACTGGCAGCTTTTTCTAAATATCCTGATCTCAGGAACTTGGGGGTGTTACAGAGCACAGGAAAAATAGCCAATTTCCAGACTGTTGGTACAAGAGTGAAACACATGGAAGCTTAAAGTAACCTAAACCTAAGAGGATACCGCGATCCTTTAAGCAAGCTTCAGTTATGTCACTAGAGCCTTTTCCTCACCCAGGACAGAGGGGGGTGATTCTGTAACTGTTCATTGTTATTTAGATTATGTGACATTGGTTCTGCTTGCTCTTTTACTGGGGAGCAGTTCTACCTAGCAACTGCCGGGTGGAGCAATCCCCAGCTCCAGAGCGGAGCTCATTGCCTTGTACTGAAGACGTATGTAGTTGATATTTTTGAAAATCCATGTTGATGATGAGAATAACCTGTCAGTACAAAGCTGCATTCCTTCCTAACGGGAACTCCATCCCTGCATGTTTAATGCATGTTCATCACAACTGAAAATGACGTGCTTTTAAGTTCCAGAAACATTATTACCAAAGATGATCGTTAACCCAAGGAACAGAAAGTATGCCACGAAGAAGTTCACCACACATTCCAATTGATTCCAAATTAAAATGAAACATTTGTAGACACGAGTAATCAAGAATTCAGCTGCTTTCCCCAGGCTATGCAGGGTAAAAACAAGGTTTGGAAAGTCAAGCTTCATCCCTAAACTTCTCCAGAGACCCTTTTAACTGACTACGCTAAACTGCTTGTGATACATGGATGATGCAGAAAGCCAGAGCTTGATATAAATTCTGCTATCTAAACCCATTTCTCTATTTTAAGTACCTCTGCTTACAGCCCTAGGCCCAAAAAATACTGTTCTCACCATTTGGGAGCTGCTTCCAATTTTCACTTCTGAAAGGGTTGTGGGGAGGGGGGGTCAATTCACATGCCAGCCAGCAAACCAAAATTACACAGTCAGTGATGAAAAGATACTACATCACTATGTTGTAGTACTACCTGCCTGATTATTTGGCAAAAATAACTAAGTCTACAGCTATAGAGAGATGAAGGTAAATTGCAAGAGGAAAGGCATGCCAAGGTTGTTGATAACATAGAGCCTTTAAGCAATTTAGACATACAAGAACTCAACCCAGCACCTAAATGCAACTGCTTTTGCAGCAAAACACAGTGGCCACTGAAAGAGTTTACAGCAATAATAAAGCAATACTACATGCTCATATAAGATAAACCATGAGCAATACTACATGAGCAATACTACATGCTCATATAAGATAAACCATGAAGAATGCAGTACCCAACTACAGCAACAATTTAGGGGGGAAAGAATCCAATTACTTAAAAGAGTTAAAGAAAATAACCCAAATCACCTTACCACCCCAATACTTATTAAAATCATCACTGCATATTTAAGGGGAAAAAAAAATCACAAGTGATCAGGAGCTAAGCTTAGTTTTTTATAGGAATGAACAAGAAATAAAGATCCACCTAGTAACTGATCAAGTAGAAAAACACAGGTTTTAAACTCAGAATTAGTGCATGCCAGTGTATGTAAGCTTTTATGCACATATCACAGGTATTAATCAAATGTGTAATCCCAACAAACTCCCCAGGATTACCAACAAAAGCAAGGTACAATAATAAACAAGAGTTTGCAAGCTCAAGCCCAGACAGTAAAGGGAAAAAGTCTAGTAACAGCAGTAGGATTTGGAAATTATTCTCAATCTCCCTTGACACAAATTTCTGGTTCCGCCCCCCCCCAAAAAAACAAAACCCCACCCCCCACCCTTTTGCCACCACAGCAACATACAAATTGAGGTTCTCTTGCAAACTACACACAAAAGCCAAATTAAAATCACTACACTTCTTAATGATAATCCCTAATAATCAAGGATTCAGCATTAGTGTTTTGTTGAAATCATCTGCTAATACATCAAGGAAAGGCGTCTACAGAAAAAAAGAAAAAACTATTTGGAAATCTTGCATGACTGATGTGCTTCATAGAAGTTGTCTCTGCACCTAATTAATACTTTCAGCTATGCCTGAAGGGACGCTTACAAATCTTTCAGCAGTATGAATCACCTGAGCCAACTAAAAAATTAGCTGATGATGCAATTCTGGTCAATAAAATTAGTAAGGCTGCTCTTTTTTCGGCAAAGCTAACAAAAGCCCTCAAAAATTACAAACTAGCCTCAAAAATGTGTAAGACAGACTGGTTAAAAAAACCAAACAAAACTTTTAGAAACATCTTCATAGACTGCAAAGGCATTAAGACTGGAAGGGACCTCGCGAGATCATCGGGTCCTGTCCTCTGGGAGAACTCAAGTCACTGACCGTGTCCAGTTTTTCACTCTAGTCACAAAGGTTAGATTTTTTTATTTTTTTTTTAAATCAAGCATGCTGCAATTCTCATGTAATCACTTGACTCCAGGATCTGAAGCTTAAAAAAGGAAAGTAGAAGAAAACCCCACAGTTAGGCCTGAAGACTTGGCAACTGAAACACAAAGTACCAGTCAAATGAAATGTAAACACCCCCAGTTTTCACAAGACCCCACCGCTGTCCATTTTTCCACTGGCAGAAAACTAGTGGATCACCCACTAGTTGATCCATCAGTGGTGCAACAGGAACGAACAACACCAGGCAGAATACAATCTCGTTCTCGAGAACAGAAATATATACTGATACTGCCATCTGTGGTTTCTGCTTGAATAGCTTCTGTGGTTTAATATAACAGGAAGCACCGTTGCGATCAAGTCCCGAGGGCTTCACAATACTAAGATATACTTACAAAGACATGTAAAAATATTCCATGTGAGCTCTGTAAAACAGATATCCTTACCAAGACAAGGATACCGCAGCAGCTTGTCTTCAGTCTGGCACAGAAATTTGGTGGGAGGAGGTTATTCTGGGGGTTTGGTGTTGTTTTTTGGGGGGAGGGGGGTTAAATACATCGCTTCTTGTTTCTGAAATTCACTTTAGAGCTCTTTCCCCATCAAGTCTATCTAAACGGTGTCTACAGGATGACTACTGCTATGAAGCACTGACCAGAAGTTTATTGCCCCAGTAACAAGTAATCCATGCTTTCAGCAGAAAACAAACTGGAATGTGAGAGCGTTTAGGAGAGTTAGGTGCCTAATCCCCACTAATTTCAAAGCAATACAGATGCCACACCTTTGAAATCCTGGTCTATCATTTTGAAGACTCTTAAATTGGAGTTCTCTACAGCCAAAATATACAAAACAATAGTTCGATAACAACCCTTGCCTGAAAAGGGGATAAAAATACTCATTCTGCCTTGGCTGTCAGCAGCACTTTTTTTTTTTTTTTTTTTTTATAGAAACAGTCACTTAAACTCCAAAACCCATCGAATTGGATAATTGAAAAAAATATTAAGATGGAAGCCAAACTTTACAGGGCTCACCCACATACACTAATTTCCCCCCTCAATTAACTTGCCAAAGTGATCACCACTATGGCTTAAGGGCTCAAAAGAAGGATCAAAAGGGTAGTTTAATACAGCTGCAGGGAAAGAATGCGCTGCAGCTCACCAGCAACCATCTGATGAAATCCTGAACCAGTCCTTTATGTAAATGACTGTTAATTAGAACTACCAGATTACACCGCTAAAGGCTTTATTTAAATAATCAGTTTATCAACAGGATAAACTGCTCTCATCCTTGGAGAATGCTGTTTTCAACTAGTTTCTGTTTTACATCACAACCAAACACATTTATAGGGTTAAGCCATCGCTTCATAAACTGTTGACAAACCTGCACAGGGCACCCCCCAAAAATGAATTTAAAATAACGTCTGCCTTTAACACACACTTACAGGTTATTTCCCTATGGTGAAGAACACCTTATCGTGGGAGAGTTCCTCCTTATTTCTCAGTGCTTTGCTTTGAAGGACTACCTATATAAACGAAAGGCTTTCTGAACTGCAAATTAGCGTGATATGTTGCTCACATCGCGTTTCTCCTGAATCTCTATTTCTACTTTTGCTCACTGGGGCAGAACCATCCATGACACAGAATTAAAAACAAATTAGCAAAGCTGAACCCGAACGCTGGGAGGAAGGCGGAAAACCAACACGTTCATATCCTCAACTCAAGGATAACCAGAAGGATGAAAAGCGGTTGTATTGCTAGCTATGAATGTCATATTTCTCATGCCATTCCCAATTGCCACAGCAGCGTTCTTGCATCACGTCTGCTTTCTCAGCAAGAAAACCACCCACATTCAACAAGCAAATCGGATCTGGTTAAAATAACACTGTAACGTCTTGTTTATTCAGAGACGCTGGGAATAGCACAGCTGCCACTGGACCACTCCGGTTTTTCGGCTTCCTCCCTCCCTCCTCCTCCTCCTCCCCACCAAAATATCAGAGAAAAGTTTGAGCAAGCAAATGAAGATCGAACTAAGGTCTCAGCGAATTTCCTCCGATAAATACATGCTCCCTCAAAAACGCAGGAGTCAAGCACTCCTAAAACCACCTCGCTGTGCACAAGCTGGATTCTCCACGAAAACGACAGGACTCAAAAGGGGGTTTTTATTTGCACGATCCATCACTATCCCCCCTGACTCTAAAACTTTCGTGCAAGCCTATTTGACAACTCATTCCTCGAATTTTGGTTCGACTCAACATTTGACAGCGTTCCAACACGTAAACCCATCCGTTTTCAAAACAGAACGTAAAAAGAAAAACGTCTCGATTGATCTCAGCCAAGCCCCTAAGAATAGCCCTCAGAAACCATTTGAAAACGAAGGAACTTTAAAATGTTAATTTGAGCTTACAGTCAGGCTCTGCCCCTCTTGCAGGCAGGGCACAAATTTAGGTAACAGCAGTTTGTGAAAACCATTACGCATTGTCCTCGCTGGAGGAGAAGACAATGCCAGGCGAAACGCCTTGAAAAATTGGTTTTTATAAATGGTTCCTCAGCAAAATTTTAAAGCGAGTACGCCACGATCTAACGATTTAAAAAAACACGCTCGTTGCCATCACACGGCTCTCTCCAAACACCATCCAACTCTTCAGCTCTCCAAATGTTTAAAAACGCTGGTGTTTCCGGAAAGGCAGCAACACGAGAATTCATTTCCCCCGTTTCCTCGCTCGTTTACACGGGGGCAAGAAAACGCTCCGAGTCGTCGTCAGAAAAAAAAAAACAAAAAACCCAAATCCCCGCCCGTCTTTCAAGTTCCTACGCACGGAAACGACCTGCTCTTTCGAGAGTTGTAGCTTCCATCGCAATCGCTTCGCTGGAATAATCAAACCCGTACCTCGATCCTGAAGTGGCTGCGCTTACTGAAGATGTTAATTAAATTATGCAAATTTTAATAGGTTACCACAGTAACGAGCCATAGGGACTCGATGCCTCTGT
>NW_005841869.1:3296452-3296918 GCF_000455745.1 Alligator sinensis
TTCCGCGGCGCGTGCAAACACCGAGCCGCTTCCTTTCCCCCCACGGTCCGCAGATACGCCCGTGTGTTTGCACAAGTGACAAGTCCGTAATCTCTCCCCGTCCTCCCCCTCCTGCCGCAGGATTAGACGGGCCGAAGGTCGACCCGCGTCTCGGTGCCCCCGCCAGCCTGTCACGTTTCGGTGGGGGGGGTTGGGGTTCCCCCCCCCCGTAAGCTAAAAAGTAATGGGTCGTTACACCGTCCCGCCGAAGCGGTGCGGGGCCCCCGACCCCGACCGACACGCAGGGTCTGTCACGAACAGCAATGGTGCACGCTGTGGTGTGACACGGGGGGTTGGGGGGGGATTGTGCACGGAGTCGTGTCACGGGACGTGTCCCGCGTGTGTGGACGGAGCCGCGCCGCGCAGGTTTGGTTTTGGGGGGTTGGGGAGGGGTACGGGCCCCCCCCGCGGTTTGAGGCGCGGCCCC
>NW_005841869.1:3297349-3298506 GCF_000455745.1 Alligator sinensis
GGGGGGGGTGGGATGTACCACACAGCGCCCCCGCCCCGCGCCGGCCGGGCCAAACCACTGCACGAGAGGGGGGTGGGATGTACCACTGCACAAGGGGGAGGCGGGAAAGGGGCTGCGGTAATTAATTACCGTATTTACACGAGAATTCAAGCAGCGCGCAGGCGGGGGGGGTTTTGCAGGTGTCCAGAAAAGCAGGAATCCAGAGCGCGTGGTTCTGAAATGACACTTTTATGAGAGCGATGGGACGTGGCAAACCACTGCACGAGAGGGGGGTGGGATGTACCACTGCACAAGGGGGAGGCGGGAAAGGGGCTGCGGTAATTAATTACCGTATTTACACGAGAATTCAAGCAGCGCGCAGGCGGGGGGGGTTTTGCAGGTGTCCAGAAAAGCAGGAATCCAGAGCGCGTGGTTCTGAAATGACACTTTTATGAGAGCGATGGGACGTGGCAACAAGGACAGAAAAGGATCTGTTTCTGCGGGTCTCCAGGTCGGGGCCGTACTGTACGATCGTTTCTCCGACGCCCGATGAGGGGTTGTGCCCGAAAGCTTCCAATGAAAGACATTTTCTCCCCCCAAAATCTTGTTGGTCTAAAAAGAGATCCCCTCTGCCCGCGAGCCTGAGATCTTTTTCGGCAGGAAAAGACCTCTTCTTTCTTTTTGCGTGTGGTTATTTTGCAGCGTCTCCGCGGGTCTGCTAAAGGATCGTCTCCAAACCCAAAGTTGTAGATTTCCACATTTCTTTGTGTCTCTGCCAAAGACACCCTTGCAGATGGACAGGCGTTTTGGAGGCAGCTAATTGACACCTAATTGGGGCAGGTCGTTGATGCAGCACATCCCCCTCCTGGGGCAGCTGCCAGCGCTTTCTTACACCCGCTCGTCTCCAAGCAAAGCCACAGTTCCACTCGGCCCGGTTCGCACTCGCTCGTTGGCAACTGGCAGTGAGCGATATAAAGCAAATAAAAAAGCTTCTTGTTTGCATCGTTTTTCAGCGCACGGTGGCTTTTCAGCAAATTCAATCACTTTCAGCGTCCGATGCACTCGTGTTGTCTTCCAGACCCGCCCCGGCTGTGTGTGCGTGTGCGTGTGCGTGTGCGTGTGCAGGGCCACGCGCCCGCCCTGCGCTGCTGGAAACCCGCCGCCGGCCCGTCTTCCGA
>NW_005841869.1:3298548-3299484 GCF_000455745.1 Alligator sinensis
TCCGTGGATGTCGGGGGAAGCGGGGCTGGGAGGCGGCAGCGGAGGGGGCAGGAGCCCCGGGATCAGCCCTGTGCAAACCATCTGCTAAACTGCACAAGATGCCCTCGCGCAGGGAATGGGGGCCGCGGCAGCCGACATCCCACCGCTGTCTTCTTCTCCGTGGCGTCTGCAGTGCAGCCTTCCTACATGGTCTGCTCCCAATGTGCTGCACAGACGCGGCGTCTGGCGTTGGTGCTGCCAGCTCGCGTGGGCGCGCGACGCGGTGCACATTTGGGTGCGTGGTGGTGCTACCGGGCGTCTCCGGAGGTGACCCATGGTTTGCTTCTCCTGACAAACACACGGGCGGGTTGCGTAGCGGCCCCGTGGTTGCAGGAGGAGGCTGCCTCTGCTGAGACCCACTCCACCTGTTCAGGCTCCGCCGCACGCACCCTTTGTGCCTGGAGCTGGGTGCCAACTCCTCACTGGGGGTAATTCCTCGCCAGCTCTGATCAGCAGCTTTCTCATAGACCCACAGACAACGAGGATGGAAGGGACTCAGGAGTCCCATCCAGTCCAACTCTTGCTCCAAGCAGGACCAGCCCCAACTACGTCACCCCAACCAAGGCTTTGTCTACCTGGGGCTTAAACACCTCCAAGGATGGAGACTCCCCCACCTCTCTGGGGAGCCTGTCCCAGTGCTTCACCACCCTCCTCATGACCAAGGTTTCCTAATATCCAACCTCAACATCCCTTGCTGCAACTTGTCGCCTAGTTTCTCCCACGGTTTTTGCCAGAGGGTAGGTCTGGCTGATGCCAGCGATGTGGCCGAGGGTGCAGTAGACGACAAGAAGCTGCATCTCGGTGAGAGACAACAGTGCGCTGGTCGACGCCATATAGTGGGTGGCGGTCGTCTGGCTCTTGAAACCGCCCGTCCGCGTCGCCTGTTGCGTTCCTGCT
>NW_005841869.1:3299515-3301073 GCF_000455745.1 Alligator sinensis
GGGGGCGCGACGCCAAGTAATGCAGGTAGGCAGGGAACGGGGTGGGTTTTAGGCAGCCTTTTATAATTCTGCATGTATCATTCAGGGCGGTGTCAACACGTTCGCTGTGACTTGGGCGTCCCCGGGTGGTGCAGCCGTGCTCAGCCGCAGAGGAACGAAGTGCTAAGGCAGGAGCGCATAGCGGGCTGGATGTGCTCCCCTGCTTCTGTGAAATGTTGTCAATACACTCAAGAGATCCCTGGTAGAGGCCGTGGCCCTGCTACAAAGGAAGGCAAACCCCGCTTCCCCCCAGCCTGTACTAATCTGAGCATGGGGTTCAATTCCTTCCTGCCCCCAAATCTGGCCTGGGTCTGACCCTGAGCAGAGGGGCAAGACCCTCTAGCCAGCACCCTCCAGTTTTGCTGGGCTGCAGCCAACACTCAGCGCCTCTTAAAATCCCCCTGACATATAGAGCAAAAAAGGGTCCAATTAAATGCTGGATGCGTGGGTGTCAAAGAGAGAGAGACGTGTCATGTGGTCTAAGAGCTGCAAGAGTGCAACGCCTTAGAAAGCCCAGGGCCCTGACCCTGCAACCACCTACCCACAGGTTATCTTTACACATGGGGTTGCATTCAGGTCCCGGCAGCAAAAGAAACCAACAGCTGAGAGTGGGTAGCAAACAAGCTCCAGATTTGCACAGATTATGGTGGCTCCAAAAATGCATCTGCATCCGCATGGCCCGTGGAGGTGACGGGCTCCAGCGGCGCTGCAACCTCAGCCAAGTGGCGGCCTGTTTCAGGGTAAAGCTCCTTGCCCGCAAAGTGGGGGGCAGAGAGGAAAAGGAGAGAAATCTTGGCCTAGGGAAATACCTTCCCCTGCAGCTTCTGTGGCTCGAGGACCGGACCCTTCAGGCACCTCCCGGCCCATCCACCTGGCAGAGACGGTCCTGCCGTGGCGCGATCCCTGCCCAGGCGCACGGAGGGAGAAAGATGGCGCAGGACTAAGCGCGCCAAGCTTTGCCAGCAGCCCCTAGCACTGAGACGTGATGCCCAAGCCAGCGCCCCGGGGCTGCCTGCGGAGGAGGCCTCTTGCAGCGGGGACGCTGCATGCTGGGCCACGACGGCGCCCCGAGATGCTACCTCGGCCTCATTCCTCCACCCTAAGGCGCGACTCAAAAGTGGGTGGCGAGGACTATACGAAAGGGTCCCGAGCAAACTTGAACGGTGAAACGTGGCGGCTGTTCCCCTCGCAGGCAGGCGGCAGAGGGGCTCCTCCCGCACCCAGGGGTTGAATTTGACTCTTGAGGGGGCGTACAACGAAGATGGAGCAGGGTCCTCGATGAGCACAAGTCCAGCTGGGTGCGACGGGAGACTTTCGCACCTTCCAGGGGGGTGCGCACGGCCGGCCGGAGCAGGGCCGGGGGCACTAGGTGGCAGCGTGGCTCCGTGGCCGGGAGCGGAGCGGAGCGGAGCAGGCAGGTGCCGCCCCAGGGTGCGGGAGGGCGGGCTGGCTCCGCCCGGCCCGACGGCTCCAGCGCGCAGAGCCGGCAGAGGCTGCAGCCGGGCGCTCGGTCAGGGCC
>NW_005841869.1:3301104-3308177 GCF_000455745.1 Alligator sinensis
CCCCCTCCGGGCTCCGGCACCGGGGACAGCAGCAGGGGCTGTGGGTGCATGCATGTCCTTCATCAGACCGACCCAGTTGTTGGACAAAAGCTTTAGGGCGCAAGCACAGGGAGTCTGGGGGGCGGCGAGGACTGGCGGGATGGAGGAAAGAGCTGGCAGGGGCGCACCCGTTGCAGCTGGGCAGTTCTGCCCCCAAGACGAGGCCTGTCTGCGGGCAGAGCAAGGGGGTTTGGCCCCTCGAGTCCCAGGAGGGCCCTCGGGAAGAAGCTGCACACTCCTCTTTAGATAGAGCACAAAGTCCGGGGTGCCGGGAGTCCCGCAGGTCTGTAGCGGAGGTTCCCGGTGTTCCCAGCCTGGGAGGAACGAGCCCCTTCACCGGAGCATGAGGTATCATCTCCCATCTAACAGGGCTGGGGGGAAAGAAGGGGGCATTGGGAGCTGCCTGCACAAGCTGTGCCAGGAGCCGAGAGCCAAGGAGATAATCCTGCTGTCAAAACACGGCGGCTGCCGGCCGTGCAGAAGTGCGCGGTGGGCGCTTTGTTGCGGAGATTTGGCCCCAGCAGCATTTAATCTCCCTGACATCAGCACAAGCTTTAATTAAAGGAGGGTCGGAGTATCACACATCAGCAGATGACAGCGCTGGGGTGGCGTGAGACCAAATTCCAGACAGAGCAAACACCAGCGTCCTGGCTCGGGGGCTCACCCCCAGTTATTTGGCTAACCGGGCAGCAGCGTTGTAGTTTGTGTCTACAGAGATATCAAAACGAGCAAGGCTGCCCAGATGGGGCCAAGGCTTCCCGTGCTTTTTGGGGAAGGACTTGTCTTCAGGGGCTTTTTGCCTGGGTTCCCAGCTGTAAGTTTGCAGCTGGGTGACAGTGTGCATCGGTGGCTATTTCCATCACTGAGGATGGGAAAATCTCCCTTCCTTGTGCCCTGGGCTGCTAATGCTGCCCCTTGCAACCGTCCATCATTGGGCTCCCGGCGCTTCAGACGGCAGGTGTGTGCATGTCTTTGGCGATCCAGGGAAAGGAGAAGGCTGAGTCCAGCGTCCCAAGCCATGCATTGCTCTGTCAATCTGCAGGACATGGCATTTTTGGCTCACTTAGTGCAAGCATCTGCAGAGTGCGGAGGGTGGGAGTTACTGCAGGGGAAACTGAGGCAGAAGAGGCTTACCCAGGGCCATGTAGTCAGGTATCAAGCCCAGGTTTCCCTGCCCCTGGGCTGTGAGCCCTGGGATGCACACAGCTAAAAGGCTGCGTGTGTTTGGACTTGGAATTCCCCTCGGTGCTCGAGCTGCTTGTTGGAGAGCACCCAGCGCTGGGCCCTCCACTTACCAGCCCTATTATTAGATCCCCTTAACGTCAAAATAGAACGGCCTGCGTCCCGGGACACTTCCTTTGTGGGAGCGCTCGCTCGGGGGAGCAGGGAGGAGATGGGAAAGGTCGGCGTGGGAAGAACGGAGCCTCTCCCGTGCGCGCCCGACCCCCAGGCTTTCCCACTGCCTTTCACTTCGGAGGTGCCGGTCTCAGGGCGGTGCAGTGCCAGCCCGCTGCCCGAGCCTGGGCCCTAAGCAGAGATCCAGCCAGGGGCTATTAGGAGCAGCAGACCTATTTACCAAAATGATTGCAGATGCCAGCATTGTGGAGAAGGAGCGCAAAAGCCAAGTGCTTCCCGGCACACGAGCACTTTCACGCAGCTGACATTTGCTTCTGCTCTGAGAAGGGACTGGAATAGTGCCGCTCTCTCCGGACGAGCCGCGAGACTGGGACCAAGGGCTTTTGTTTAAGAAGGGACAGCGACATGGGGTGGTATTTCTAGAGGAGCCTCTGGGATTTAGACACTTGCAGCCTACTGAGATTCAGTGGAAGCAAGGCACCTAATCCCCGGGGCTCCTTTGCGAGCTGCAGCCTGATTTTTTCCAGGACTTTAGTTGCTTTTAGTGTGAAGTTAGCAAAGTTGAAAACGGCATGCACTAGGACGTTGTTCCAATGCGTTTGGACAGGCATCCACGATGGAGGCAGGTTAGGATTGCTTCGTGGTCTCCGCCCGGGAGCATCTCAGGAGACCTGCAGCGCTCTCCTGATCGGGGCCATCACCTTCCTGAGCCCACCCTCTCCAGCTGCATGCCCGCCCGCCGGCCCGCCCACCCGCGAGGGGCAGGCGCTGCAGGCGTCCGTGTTGCGCTGGTGCCCTGCTTTGTTACCTCGAGCACTGTTCCCAGACGTGCCCTGTGCAGATGGTGCGTCAGTAGCCAGGATTGAAGCTTGGCTTCAGGAGAAACGTGGTTGTCCAGGCTGCTGCCCTGGACAGCCTCATCCTCCGCAGCGTAAATCAAAAGATGGCAGGTGTTTAACCGAGGATGTTGTCCAGACCCCACTCGCAGAAACCCAGGCCTTTGCTGGCACCAGAGTCTCTGTCTCCGTCACGTTTGCCTTCCCGGTTCCAAGTCTCTGCCCTGACCGGAGCCTAGCACCGAGGTCCTGCCCTGTGGCCGGGGCAGAGAGGCCGTGAAGCAGATGTGTGGGGGCCGGCACCCCCAGGTGTCACTCAGCCTGCCCCTTTCCCGCTCGGCCCCTGCCACGCGCCACAAGGATGCTGCATCTCATGTGCAGATGTGCTGGCGAGGAGGAAGAGGAGGGTGCCGTGTGTCCATTACCTAATGAAAACATCCTCAGCTGCGTCAGGCAGAGGAACATCTGCTCCGTTTTGCCCCGTTACACTGAAAATCAGAAGACAGGTCAGCAGCTGAGAGGGGGACCCTGATAACGATGCCCCTTTCCCCAACACTTCTCCCGGGCTCCCAGGACACACCTAAAAACCATGCAGAGAGCTTGCTGGAGACCCCGGCCAGCCCCAGAGCTCAGTGCAGGGAAGCCCTGCACCGTGCGTTTCCCACGGGGCTGCGAGCGAGCGTGAGGCACCCGGAGCCGCGGCCCAAGTGCAAGCAACCCAGGCAGCTCAGTGAGCCACCCGACAGGCAGGTCTCGAGCCCCCGGCGCTTCTCTTCCTGCACTAGGGGTGGTTTGTGCGCGCGGTAGAGCAACAAAACCCTCCGTTCCCCCCCGGCAGCCCCGTCCCTCCAGGCACGGCTTCTCCTCTCTGCTGCCTCCAGTCCAGTCTATCCTTCTTCCCCCATCGCTCTTGCCTACGGCTCCCGTATTGCGCCAGGTGAGGTTCGGCAAAGAGCATCTCCACCACGCTCGGACCCACTCGACTTTCCTGTTAGCCGCAGAGTAAAGAAGGGGGATGAGCATCTCGCTCTGCATATTTGTGGCTGGCCAAAACTGACCCGGGTATTTAATGCACGCGTGGGTCTTGCAAGGAGTGGGGAGCGCTGTTGTGAGCAGAAGTGGGAACGCACCAGGCCTGGGAGCAGCACCCCGACTCCCCAGGCAGCTGTTGCTGCAAAGAGCTAGGCAGACCTCACGGCATGTGCCTCTGGCCTGCAGCAGAAGGTGCTGGGGCCCTGGGCGTGAAGACTTTGCTGGCTGTCCTCGGGGAGAAGGGATCCTTTCGGGCAGCCATCCTCACGCAGCCCTGGGGCTGGGTATCATACACTGGCGCCGGCTGAGCTCTGCAGCCATGCGCTGCCTGGGAGCGTGCGGCTTGGGGGAGCCGCGTCCGAGGCTGGTTTGTCGTGCCGGCGCCGTGTGCTGCAGCTGAGCGACCTTTGTGGGAGAGGGCTGATTTGTTTTAGGACTTCCTTGTTTACAGTGCGCCCGGCGCGGTTCCTGTTTAAGGAAGCCAGGGAGGAGGTGAAGCCTTGCTTGGATTTTCCTTTGCTAAGTGAAAGCAGCCCGGCCAGGGCGGCTCAGGCAGCAAAGTCCCGTCCGAATCAGCCCAGGGGGATCTTTGGCACTGCTCCCAGCGCCCCTAACACTGGAAACCCGTGGGAACTGCAGCCCCCATTGGGCAGTGCTCTCTGGGGCAGAGATGAGCAAGATTTTCCACTGCCGCCACTGGGATCCGGTAAGCAAGCGCTGCTGCAATCTGCCGTGACCCTTGGGCAGCTGGCAAGGCGCCGGCTGGTGCAGCAAGACAAAGTCTGTGCGCCCTGGCTGAGCAAGCAGCTGGCTGAGACTTAGCACTAGGGGAAATGCTTCGAGGCAGGGACTGCCTCTTATTCACCCTCTCCTTGGGGTCTACAACCAGCAAGCGGTAAAATGGGAGAGGCGGGTGCAAAGCCTGAGCATCTTCGGTCCCACCAAGGGGCTGGGGCTGCCCTGCACGGGGGCGAAGGCATGCCAGAAGAGCCCAGCTGTCGAGCACAACTACCAGCAAACAAGCAAAGCCTGGCCCAGCTGCGAGAGCCCACAGCGCGCTGCCGCGCTCTTCTTCCGCAGGGAGTGGGTGGCTTCGCACAGCAAGCTGCAGTCATTGCTCTCGGAAGGTGTTCCCTGAGGGGCTGCATCCATCCATCCTGACACGAGGTGGGGACGCGCTCCAGATGTCCCAGGGTCTTCCTGGGGGCGTAGGTGTTACTTTGCTCTGTCGCACTTGGTAAGCCGCAGCTCTGCGTGTCGCTGGAAACTTGAACTCCAGGCAGGAAAAGCCGCAGTGCCCCAAGGTGCCGATCCCCGCCGAGTGCTCCAGGCTGGGTGCGACGCCTGTGCAAGCTGACACACCTCCGTCAAGCCCCAGCTCGAGGGGCTGGCCAAAATCCATGAAAGCAAGAATAAGTGGCCTCTGGGAGCGTGGAAGGGAGAGTCGGCGGCTGGTGTGGGGAAGGATGAAGCGGCAGGCGGCGGGGCGATGAGTCTCCACGGCTGTTGGTATAAGCAGTCTGCATTGCCACGGGGAGGGCAGAGGGGCCGAGCAGCGGGAAGTGCGGGAGCCTCGAGGAGCGAGATCCCATCCGTGCCCCACGGCCTGCCCCCTGCTCCGCCCTTGTCAGGAGGTTTATAGCTCCCGGTGTGGCCTGAGGTTTCCGTCCTGCCCAGCAAAATGCCCCCAACTCCCCTCCACTTTCCAGGCCTTTCCGTATGAAAGAGGGGAGGGTTTTCTGAAATGCAAAATGCGGGGCACGTTTTGCTGAAGACTAATGCCTGGACTCCCCTGGCGCTGCCGTGTCTCCCTAAACGTTGCGGGAACCCTGCCCTCTCGCTCCGATCCAGCGGGCCTGGGATGGAAGGGAAAAGTGATCCTGTGGCTACGGCGTCGTGGTCGTAACGATGTCAGTGGTGACGTAGACCCGGTGAGATTGGCATGGGACGGAGGAAGGGAAAGGGTTTGCCTCTGAGTCACAGGGATAGGGCTGCTGCTGGCCTCGATCCGTCGCAGCATCGCTGAGGCTGATCTAATGAGCCCAGGCCGAGGTGGGTGGAAACCGTTCCGGTGGCCGGAGGCCCGCGGAGGCGTGTGTCCTGCCCTTTATGCCTGGCACCGCACCTGCTGCTGGGAGGCCCAGACACGCGGAGCACATCCTAGCACCTGGCTCTCGCCCCCAAGGGGGCACAGGCACACACAGGGAGAGAGAGAGCCTAGTTTCAAGTCCCTGCTCTGCCACAGGCCCCCTCAGTGTCCCTGGGCCAGTCACTTAGCCTCAGTCCCCGCTCTGGCATGTGGGGACATTGGTTCTTCCCCACCTCACAGTGGCAGGGTGAGGGCAAGTCGGTGCGCTCAGATACAGCGGTCGTGTGTCTGTGTAAGCCCCCGAGATCGTGTCTAGGAGCAGGGACGTTCACTTCACCTCTGGTGTGGGCGAGACCCGCAGTGGGACACGGCATCCATCTCGTGTCCCCACTTGATAAAGGGTGTTCAAAAACCAAAGAGGGAACAGAAAAGAGCCACAAGAAGAGCCAAGAGCTGGAGAAAATGTCCAGTGGGGAGAGTCCCAAAGAGCTCAACCTACTGAGCTTAGCAGGAAGGAGCCCAGGAGGTGTCCTGGTTACCTGGAGGGATTTCCTTCCCGGGGGCCGCCTCTACACGAGACGCTGGCTGTGCAGGTGTTACTGCGCAGTCACTTGGTACTTGCACACCCAAGTACTAAATAACCGTGCAGTAACCGGCGTTACTGCACAGTAGCGGCTCCGCACGGCTTCCGGGTGATGCTGAGTGCGCAGTAGCTCGCTACTCCTGTGCCGCAGCGTCACATCGTGATCCAGGCTCCGCAATGCTGCTGTGCAGTAGTAACAAGCAGCTGCGCAGTAGTAATGGGCTACTGCGCAGTAAGTGTCTCGTGTAGACGCGGGCAGGGAGACAGTGCCCGACCCTAATGGGCTCCTTGCTCTTGCTGCAGAGGGAGCAGCGCAGGAAGAGCCAGCGGCGGGCGGCTGAAGTCAGTGCCTGGAAGTGAGAAAGCAAGCACAGATTGCTAGTGGGCACTTTGCCACTGTTTGCTCCTCAGGGTACTATTGAAGTCTCCGGTTTCTCCATGAGATTTCCACGCAGAAGCATTTCCCTCTTGCCCTGCTTGGCTCCCAGCTTGCTGGGGAGTGCCCATGCTACAGCCTGGATGTGGGACATTGGCATATTCATTGCAGCTGTCGGGTCTCTGCAGCCAAGCCCTGTTCAGCCTCTTCTCATGAATCTTCCGGGACTTGCAGGCTCAGACTTGCACCTACCCCTACACACCTACCCCGCCACATCTCCCCATTCACAAGCACAGCCCGTAACGCTCACACCGCGCAGGCACAAATGCGCGCCAAACCCAGCGTGCACGGACAGACACAGCTGCTCGCTCCGGCACCAACATTAATCTTGCCACCCGTGTGCCTATGCACATACTTGTGTGCACGCACACACAACTGACAGTCCACATCTCCGACATCTACCCCAGACATTGCTGTGAAAGCTGCTGAGCCATCCCAGTCCCCGGTGTGCCAGGGGCACGAGAGCCCAGACAGCTGCTGGGGAGACGGGTCTGCTCCTGGCTGGAAGCTGTCGGCCTTTGCACGCTGCAGACGGAGATAACAGAGGGCTGCGCTCCTCTCTGCGCCGCGCAGCGCACAACGCAGGGGCTGTTGCTATAGCACCAGGCCGGAAAGCTTGATGCCGCAAGATTAGGCTCAGGCCGGTCTGGACTGTGCTGCACCCAGAGTCCTTCTCCCCTCCACGGAGGAGACCTGACACGC
>NW_005841869.1:3308288-3311387 GCF_000455745.1 Alligator sinensis
CCTGGGGCAGGCGGCCAGCACCGGAGCCGCTGACGCTCAGGGGCACGTGGGTCCGGGCTTGTTTTCAACTCGGGATCGATCCACTTGGGGACCAGCCCTGACACTTGGCTCTAGGTTGGATTTTCTCCAGAGTTTGATCCCATCTGTCATCTCCCTCAATGATCCCAGTGCCAGCGCACTCACTCTTGCAGGTGTTCAGCTGGAGGCTGCAGCTCCCCTCTCTAGATATTCCCCTTAGGGCAGCCCAGATGCTGCCAGCCTCGGTTGCAACCCCCAGGCAAGTCAGGCACCAGGGAAAGGCTTGGGCTTCCCTGGGACCTGGGGTAGGAGGCAACCCCCTGCTCGTGCTACTGCAGATACCAGCAGCAAAGCTCCTGCAGAAAACAGTCTGAGCACCATAGTGATGCCCAGGGACAAGCCCCAGGTCCGGGCTGTGAGCGGGAGCGCAGGGACCAGGACACACACGGCGAGTCACTGGTGATGCAGAGGCGGTGGCTCTGGCAAGCGTTCGGAGGCCAATGTGCAATGCTCACAAGGGCCGAGCCCTGCCCGTTTACGATGGATCTCCCGCCGGCTGCCACATGCCTTTGCTAAGGCTGCTAACATGAGTCAGGGGCCGGCCGCATACATAACTTGGGAAGAATGCGGAGATTTCTGCAGCGCGAGGTGTGGCGAGCGGCTGGGGATAACTCCCTCTGGCTCTCCATGCCCTGAGCCAGAGCTGCAGCCTCAGCAGCCCCGACCCCTCGCTCCAAGGGGAGCTCCGTGCCACAGCCCCACAGCAGTCACTCTGGCAGGGGGGTGCACACATGTGCACCCCCATGCCACGCACATGCCTGCTCCCTGCTCTTCCACGACTCACCCTAGGCAATACTTGCTATAGGGAAAGGGCAAATGCCGAGGGCATCGTAACTCCACCGGCTGCCAGCTGCACTGGAGCCTGAAATCCCTTGGCCCAGCAGCTGGGAGGTGGGGAGCGGGCAGGCTCCGGTGCCCAGCAGCACCCGCCAGAGACCGCAAGCCAAGCAGACCTGGAGGAAAAGTGGCTGGGGGTGAGCGTGGGTCACCAACAAGCAGGTGCTGCCTTTTCTGGCCAGGGCTTAGGGACAGCTCCAGCGTGGAGGATTGGGCCCAAACCCCGGCGACGTCCCTTCCCCTGCGCGCGTGCACACATCGCTCCCAGTCGCCGGAGGCAGAGAGGGGCTGACAGCAGAGCATTGCAGGGTGGGCCTGTGGCATCTCCCTTGCCCACGCAAATGGCAGAGGGGTGAGGAATGTGGAGGACACACGGTTTAATGCTAATAATGACCGGCCGGGCATTTTCTAAAGCAAGTGACAGAGCGCGCTGCAGGAGGAGAGGCCGTACCTCCCCCCGCCAGGCAGCCGAGGGCCTGGGGAAATGATTTCATGCGATGTTGCTAGAGCACTTCTTCCCCCGAGGCTTCGCAGCCTGTTCAGAGGCGCACGCTGGAGCGATGTTGCTCCCCACCGAAATGCAGCCACCCCTGCCCGTCGATGCCCGCTACGGGGCGGCTTGGGACAGGCAGTGGTGAGGAACAGCGTTCCCTCTTGAAAGGGCAGGTGCATTAGAAATCTGGCCCCAAAGCACCATCACCTCTTTCACGAGCACAGTCTGTCAGGATCGTGGCTGGAAATGAAACAATCCTTGAATTTCTGCCTTGAGAGAGAGACTGGAATCGTGGCCGGAGTAATCCTTGACTCTCTGTTGTGTGGCATTGTTCGTGAGCAAACAGGTGCGGCGTCCCACCCCAGAGGTGGCCGCATTGTCGTGGCAGACAACAAGCTTCCTGTGCATGGTTGTGTTGTTTAAGTTAAAGGGTTTTCAGTAGCGAGAGCCCCGGAGGAGAGGAGGGCTGGCGTTGCTCTGCCGGGGAGCCGTGGCACTTCCTAGCTGGGTCGTGCCTGGAACTTCCCGTGGGCAGAAATCGGGTGGGTTCAGGTGAAGCACCGCAGCTGCAGGCAGGCACAGGGCGGGTGTGGGGGAGCTGCGTGGTTTTAATCGCTGCGCCCCAAGGACTGGGACGTGGGGACAGTGGGAATTTCCTGCCGGGCGAGAGAGGATGCACCGTGCTCCTCGCTCACCGGAGATCGAAGGCTTCGCTGCAGAGCGGTGAGTCTGCGACAGCCGCACACGTCCCATGATTACGCTGACACTTTCCGCTGCGATGCGTGACAGCTGCTGCCACGGAGCAGAGAAGTGGACATGGCCTCAGGCTCGGCCCAGCCCAGCCCAGGCACTTCAGGGCCTCAAGTGCAGTCCAGGGCCACCCACAGCCTCTGCTTGCAGGGCGAGAGCACAACCGGCCCCCCCGGCGGGGGCGCGCGGGCAGGTCTCTCCACCCCGGGATGCACAAGCAGACTCAAGCTTGCACGCGAAGGCCTGTGCACTGGAGCTGCTTGCCCGGCGTGACCGGGTCCGAGTCCTGCCCTTTCTGCTGCCCATCTCACAGGGGACTTTTCCCACGAGGCAGCTTGTCCCTTTCTGTTGCCCTGAGGTCCCATGTTGCAGACAACTCAGGGCAGGGCTTTGAGTCCCCGTTCCTTCCTCTTGCCTCCCCTGCAGAGCTTGCCGCTGTGGCCCAGGGGTTTGTGTGCCCCGGTGTAAGAAATGCAGGCAGAGAGGTTGTCCAGAACAGGCAGAAGTGGGCCGGCCGGGCTGTGCGCGGCGCGGCCCAGAGAATCAGTTCTTCGGAGACGAGGGTCCCAGACCTACCAGCTCGGGCTTGCGGGGGCTTTGGGGTCAACTAACTCCCCCCTGAGTGCGGGTGCTGTTGCCCGCCCAGGTGTTTGGCGACACCGACCAGGTGCGGATGACGTCGGAGGGCTCCGACTGCCGGTGCAAGTGCATCCTGCGGCCTCTCAGCAAGGACGCCTGCAGCCGCATCAAGGACGGCAGCATGCGGGTAGAGGACTTCTACACGGTGGAGACGGTGAGCTCGGGCGCCGACTGCCGCTGCTCCTGCACCGCGCCCCCCTCCTCCCTCAACCCCTGCGAGAACGAGTGGAAGATGGAGAAGCTAAAGAAGCAGGCCCGCGAGCTCTTCAAGGTACCCGGGGCTGGAGCGGGTGGGACGGGGC
>NW_005841869.1:3311940-3312975 GCF_000455745.1 Alligator sinensis
TGTGCTGCCCTTGATGGCCGCGCGTCCAAAGGGCTGACCGGACCGCGGGGGCTAGGGCAGGGAGCCCGAGGGGAGACAGCTGCCTTTGGCCCCATGCTGCGGAGCACGGGGGCACCGCTCACCTGGACAGACCTGGTGCCCGGGCAGAGGTGCTCCAGCCCGGCGGCTCAGGCTGCTGCCCGCGCAGTGCTTGCACTCCTGGTGCAACCCTGTTGCATCGGACCCGCGGGGCCTGGACTCAAGCCGCCCCATGGCAGGAGCTCCCCTTCCTCCAGGGCCCCACGTGCCGCGTGGCTGCCCCGTCCCTCGGGACTGAGCCCCAGCACTTTCCCTTTCCCAGCTGCAGTCCATGGTCGACCTGCTGGAGGGAACGCTGTACAGCATGGACTTGATGAAGGTGCACTCCTACATCAACAAGGTGGTGTCCCAGATGAACACGCTGGAGGAGGTAAGAGCGGCCGCGAGACCCACCGCCCCTGCGCTGCCCAGTGACCGGGTGCAGACGCTGAGATCGGCTTGGCACAAGGCAGGGCAAGAGGCTGGGAACATCCTTCCTTGGCTCCCTCAAGCCAGTGACTGAGCATCCCTCGAGCCCTTGGGGGAGATAGCTCATTCCTGACCCCTCTGAGCCAGGGGCAGTGTGTCCACCCACGCAGGACACCTGAGTCTGCTATGAACTGTCCCCAGTGCACGGGGTCAGCAGGCCTGGCGGACGTGGGGGCGACACAAGGACAGGCCTCGCGGCCCCATCAGCTCCAGCCCCGGCACGGCTTCCTCCCCTCAGTAGACAGAGCCTAGGGCAGGTGGAGATGCCGCCTGATGCCCTGTCCCCTGTCCCCGCGCAGAGCATCAAGACCAACCTGAGCAGGGAGAGCGACTTCATGAAGGAGAGCGTCCTGCACCTGACGGACCAGATGAAGCGCTACGAGAACTACTCCGACATCATGGTCAGCATCAAGAAGGAGATCTCCAACCTGGGCTACCAGCTGCTGCAGAAGGACGCCGCGGCCGTCCCCGACAGCAAGGCCCAGGTAA
>NW_005841869.1:3313232-3315853 GCF_000455745.1 Alligator sinensis
TTGCGCCGGTCGTGCCCGCCGGGCCTGGACCCTGGCCGAGCCCGACGTACTGTGGGTTTGCTGGGGGCTGGCAGCTCCGGTGTGTCCACTCTTGGTGCCCAGGGCGCTGCCAGCACGTCGGGGGCCCTGTGCCCTGCCGTGTCTCCCCCTGCGTCCCTTGCGCCCCATGCACTGCAGGCTGCCCCTGAGCCCGGCTCTGTCTCCCAGGACACGGCTGGGGGAAAGGGCAAGGAAGCGAGCAAATACCCCAGCAGCCGGAAGAGCCTGGGGGACAAGGCGGCCGCGCGGGTCGCCAAGGAGAAGCCGCCGAAGCCGGAGAAGCCCAAGAAGGAGGGTGTGAAGGCCAGGGTGGGAGTGCTGCAGCCCACGCCCAAGCCCAAACCCAAGCCCAAGCCCGCCAGCCACCAGCAGACAGTGATCCGGGGCATCACCTACTACAAGGCCAGCAGGCGGGAGGAAGCCGAGGGGCTGGTCAGCAGCCGTGGTGAGTACCCGGCCGTGCAGAGCAGCTCTGGGCTGGGAGGGGGCACCTCGCTGGCCCCAGACTCAGCCTCTTCGCAGCGAGCTCGTGGGCACTGCGGGGTTTTGGGACCAAAGGGCGTTGCATGCTCAGCCAGGCCGCTTTCCCCACCTGAGCTCACAGCAGGATGGGCAGAGCCGTGCTCAGCTGGGCTGGCCGGGGTCTTGCATCCCCTGTGCTGGGAGCCCCTCTGGCCGGGCTGCCTCCCCCGGGCCAGGCTGGGAGGAGCAGGGCTGAGCCGGGGCTGCCCCACGCTGCCTGTGGCTCTGGAGCCTCGGGCCAGCAGGAAACAGGAGACTTCCCGCAGGGTGTTGCGCCGGCGTCCTTGGCCCCGTGCGCGGCTGCTTGGCGCTCCTCCCCTGAGCGGTCCGGCAGCCGTCCGGGCTGTTCTGCGAGCGCGGCCCGGTCCCAGCGGACGGCCCCGGGGGGCAGGGGCTGCCACACAACTGGCCCCTCTGCACAGGGACAGACGACTGAGCGGTGCCGGCAGGCAGGGCCTGCCACAGCAGAGCTCTGTGTGTGTGCATCTCCCGGGACCGGTGCAAATCGGAGGGGACCGCACACGGCTCGGGTGGGTTTTGCAGCAGAGCTGCTGGGTCCTCTGCGCCAGTTTGATCCCTGGAGGATTCGGTGGGTCCGGGCGCATCCCCCCCAGCACCCCGCGCCCAGCGCTGCTCCTCCTGGCTGCCCCGGGACAGGGCGCTGTGATGTCTCCTGGGGGGGCTGCGGCAGAGCAGTAAGGCAGGGGCTTCTTTCCTCAGAAACCCCGTTGAAGGGGGCTCCTTGGCTGGACCGGCTGGAGGAGAGGAGCCCGGAGACCCACGCCGCGGAGGAGGCCCAGTCCAGAGTCAGCGAGCGGGCAGGGACCACGGCCACAACCACGGCCCCCACCACCTCCACCACCCCCACCACGGTGCCCAGTACCGTGCATCCCTCCAGCTCCACCCCCCGGGCCTCGTCGGTCATCGTCTTCTCCATGGGGGGCGACAGGCCCGAGGGCACCGAGGGGCCGGAGGCGCCTAACCGAGGTGGGCAGGGGGCACCTCACCCCTTGGCGAGTGCGGGTGTGCAGAGCAGACCTGACCCAGGGCTGAAGCAGGCAGCCCCCTCACTGCAGGGCATCTCCTCCAGCCCCCCAGCTGGCACGGAGCACCCCGGAGTGGGCAGGGTGCCAATGCTGCAGCCCCCTCCCCGGGGCAGGCCAGAGGTTTCTGGGCAGGAGGGAGGCTTTACTTCGGGAGAAGCAGAGGACGGGGTGGCAGGGGCTGCAGAAGCCAGGAGGGAGCAGTGTCCATGCTTAGGGAGCGGGGGAGAGGGGGCTTTTCCATCGGTGAAAGGCAGGGGAGTGGGAGTGCAGACAGGAGCCCTGGGGCAGTGTCTGGGCGGGCACGTGGGGATGGGCCGTTAACGCCTCCCATGGGCTCCGCAGTGAAGGAGGCAGACTGCGAGGGCACCATCGAGTCGGTGGAGCCGCCCGTCAAGCACCACAGCTACGGGCGCAACGAGGGGGCCTGGATGAAGGACCCCGCGGCCAAGGATGACCGGATCTACGTCACCAACTACTACTACGGCAACAACCTGGTGGAGTTTCGGAGCCTGGACAACTTCAAGCAGGGTGAGGGGCTCTGGGGATGTGCCGGAGGGGGAATGGGAGGAGGCTCCCCTTGGTGCCATGGGGCTGGGTGCTGCATGCACAAGGCACGAGCCAGTCCCTGACCCAGGAGGTCACACACTCAATGGACAGGGCAGGGGCGGGAGAGAAACGGAGGCAGAGGGAGAGGCAGGGACTTGCCTGGGGTCACACAGCGGGTCAGCGCAGAGCTGGGAATTGAGCTAAGGCCTGTGTCCCCGTTGCTGGACCCGCTTCCCCCCACGCACCCGCTGGGGGCTAGCTCCAGCTCGTGACGGCGTGAGCAGCATAGCAGTGACAGAGCACGGGCCGTTCTCTCACGGATCCTGGCACACGTGATGCTGGACACAGCTGTCCCAAGCATGCACAGAAGGGCTGGTCACAAGAGGAGTCCTCTAGACCGCTCCGGGCCGTTGGCCAGGCTCGCGTGTAGGGGCTGGCAGCGAGCGGGGGCATGCGAGCCGGCTCCGC
>NW_005841869.1:3315884-3318897 GCF_000455745.1 Alligator sinensis
TTCCTGCGCTGGCATTTTGCAGGCAGCCAGAGGCCCCTGTCAGGTCTCAGGGTTAGAGGCACCCACACAGTTTGCCCTGGGAGCCCAGGTGTCCAGGGGAGGGCAGGAGCAGGGCGAAGCCTCAGGTGTGCACAAAGGCAGGCGAGGCAGCTGGGTGCAGGACGTGGGAGATACAGGGGCTCCCAGCACCCAGCCCTGGGGCATTAACGGGCTCCCGGTTTCCTGCCAGGCCGCTGGAGCAACCTGTACAAGCTGCCGTACAACTGGATCGGGACGGGGCACGTGGTTTACCGGGGAGCCTTTTACTACAACCGTGCCTTCACCAAGAACATCATCAAGTACGACCTGAAGCAGCGCTTCGTGGCGGCCTGGGCACTGCTGCACGACGTGGTGTACGAGGACACCACGCCTTGGAAGTGGAGGGGGCACTCGGACATCGACTTCGCCGTGGACGAGAGCGGCCTGTGGGTCATCTACCCCTCCGCGGACTACGACTACTCCCAGCAGGAGGTGATCGTCCTGAGCAAGCTCGACCCCGGGGACCTGTCGGTGAGGAGGGAGACCACCTGGAAGACAGGCCTCAAGCGCAACGCCTACGGGAACTGCTTTGTCATCTGCGGCATCCTGTACGCCGTGGACGTGTACAACCAGAGGGACGGGCAGATCTCCTACGCGTACGACACCCTCACGGACACCGAGGCCGACCCCAAGCTGCCCTTCCGCAATGAGTACTCCTACACTACGCAGATCGACTACAACCCCAAGGACAAGGTCCTCTACGCCTGGGACAATGGCCACCAGGTGACCTACAGGCTCCACTTCGTGGTCTGAGCGCCGGCCAGCTCCCTGCGTCTCGCTGCAGGCAGGTCCGACTCCACCGAGCACTTGCAGCCGCGCGCGCGGGGATGAGGAGCCCCGGGCACCGCACGTCGCTCCTGCACTCGGGCTGCCCACCCCCGCGCCCTCCCTCCCACCCGCCTGCTGCCACCCACAGCTCAGCCTTCGCGATGGGGCTGCCACCTGCAAGGACATGTTGCGGAGGCGCTGGCTGGATGCACCTGCGCTTTGGCCAGGACCGGTGCCTGCTGCAAGATTTCTGCCCTGCCGCTGCGGCCGATCCCACCCAGCCACACCCAGAGCCGTGCCTAAGACCGGCCCGCACTGCTCCCCCTGGGTCTGGGGGGAGGCCGGGAGGGGAGGCGTAGCTATCCGTCTGGAGCAGACGCCAGGCACGCGCTCGGCATCTCGCACGCAGCGTCTCGCCCTCCCTCCCTCCCTCCGGCGCCGCGCTAAGATACCGGACGTCCAAGCTGGGGACCGGGCTGACTCCCATTCCCACAAACGCTGCCCTCCCTCTCCTCTGTCACCCGGCAGCTTGAGCAGCCACGGCTCAGCTCTAAGTCTTTCTCACCCCGCTTCGAGCATGCTTCGGCCTGCTGGATTCGCTGCCGAGGGGCGCGTGTTGGACCAAATGGCGTTTGTCTTGTTTAGCCAAAGCCGTTTGCCTCCTGTGACCCAAAGCGACGTGACGCGGGTTGGCCTTCTGGCACCCGGGTCTCAGGACTGGGGTGGCAGCTCGGTGCCCAGGGGTTTCCAGGCTGGCCCGCGTTAGGGGAGATGTGTACGCAGGACCGGCCACCCCACGCCTGACCCGGGCTCTGTAGCTTCCCCTGTACATAGTGCCCGCGGGTGGTCCTGGGCAGGGCCGTCTCTTAGGGCTCTGGTGCCCTCCCTTGTCTGCCCCACAGCTGTGCCTGTGTCCATGTTGGGAGGCACGGAGATCCCAGCGAGGGGCAATCAGTTTAGCCCAGTGGTGACCCAGGGTCCTGGATGCTCTGGGTTTCTCGCAGGGCTCAGGACCATCTCCCCGTGCTGCCTCTTGCTCTGGGACGTAGGGGGATAGTGCCAGCTGCACCCACCATGCAGGGCTCAGAGCAGGTTGAGGAGCTGGACCTCCTGACCGCACAGAGCACACCTCATGCCCGCTCTGCCCGGCCGCATGGGGCAGGATGTTACCAGGCCACGCTCAGTAGTGTGCAAGGGCAGCCCTGCTCTTTCCCCTCCCCTGGAAGCCCTTTTTCCAGGTCGGCGTGCCCTCCCCTGTCCCAGCGAGGCACGGGGCTGGGTGCAGCAGAAGCCCTGCAGGGAACAGCTCCGCACACCAGGCAGCCAGAGGCGTGCAAGGGCTGGAGCAGGAAGGAGGGGATCTCGGAGCTGCAGGAGTCTCAGAGCAGGTGTCTCAGAGGGCCCCGCCGCGGGCACGAGTGACAACACGCGCAGCCAGGCGAACCTCACAGATGCATCATTGGAAACCCCTGCAGGGTCCTGGGGAGCCGTCTTTCCAAGCTATCCCTTGCATTGCTGCCTCCCCTGACCCTGCAGGACCATGCGCTCCCCTAAGCCAGAAAGGTGGGAAAGTAAGTCCTGGTGCTCCTCGGGCACTGGGGAGGGAGAAGCTCCCGGGTCTCCTTTTCCCAGTGCAGGGATTCCCTCCCCATGGGCCCCCAGCAGAGCCGAGCAGCTGGGGAGCAGAGAGCAGCCCCGGTCCCTGCTGTGACCCCCTTTCCTTGCCTCTCCGCAATGGACAGGGTTGTCCTGGCAGACCCTCCAGCCTGGGGTGCTCCGGGCGTCCTGCCACAACCCTGCGGTCACCACCGAACGGGCACTCATACTGCTGTCCCCAGCGTCCCGGGGGGACGAGTGCCTCAGCACGATGCTTGGGGAGGCCACTGGCCTGCAAGGAGACCTCGCTAACCCCTCGTGGGGCGGGGGCTTGAGGGAGAAAGGGTTTCGTGGGTGGCTTAGTGCCAGCATCAGAAGCGACCACCACCCGCTCTTTCAGGGGTGACGGATACACCCGAGATACCGTTGGTTGCTGCAGGTCATGAGTTCGTTAACTAAACACATCCAGGGCTGCAGTCCAGAAGCTGCTCAGCTGGCAACCCAGGCCTCCATACAGCCCCCACGCAGACTAACGCCCCCGGGCAAGGGCAAGGGCAAGGGCAAGGGCCCT
>NW_005841869.1:3318928-3349435 GCF_000455745.1 Alligator sinensis
CGTTGGCTTCATTCTGGGGCTCCCAGGCCCCCGGGAAGGGGCCCGAGGCCAGGACCGAGGGGCGCTTGGCTTGATTTCCAGTCTTTTTTAGAAGTGAACCATATTAAAAAATAACAGGTTGAAAACCAGAGCCTCTGTCTGTGTCGTTTCCCCTGCGATGCCGGATTGCCTAGGAGCTGCGTTCCCATGCTGGGGTGTCCCTGCCCGGGCGGCATTAATCCGCACCAGCCCCCTGCTCTCTCCCAGGGGCTGCAGAGGGAGGGTCTTGCCTCCATAACTCACTCATGCAAGGGGTCCCACGCTCCCCTCGAAGCCGCCGGGCCGCAGAGCTGCAGGCGGCAGAGGAGGAGGAGGAGGCTGCAGCCCCTCTGCTCCGCTGGCTTCAGCGCGGGGCTGACTGGTCCTCATTAAGCTCCTGCTGGGTTTTGGCTTCTCATCCCTGGCACAAACATCCCTGTGAGCCCTGAGGGGATGACCGGCGGCCGCTCAGACACCCTCCCCGGGGCTCCAAGCTGCTGGCTGCCCCCCCGTTGCAAACCCCGGCCCGTGTACGAGCAAGCGTCGCATGAGCTCACGCCTGGACGCGTGCAGACGATGCTCTCACGCCGAGCCAAGGGCGACGCGCTGCCTCTGGGACGTGCCTGGTGGGAGGTGACATCCGCGGAGTGAGTTCCTTCACCATGCGAGCGGCCTGCCGCATGCAGGGCTGCGTTCAGGCCCCCCCCCCCCCCCCCCCCGCGGCCCGGCCGGGCTCGGCCGGCGGGGCGGTGCATGGCTGGTGCCCGAGTTTCCTGACCCTTTCCCCAGTGGGGAAGGAGGGACATGACCAGGGATGTGCTTACAGTCCCTGCGCACAGCCTAGCCGCAGGGGGCACTTGCCAATGCGGGCTGCTCCTCGAGCGGAAAACCAGAGACAGGCAGACCCCGTGGGAGCCCACCGTCCTGCCGGCTGGGTGGAGAGCAGGGCGCAAAGCCCGAGCCCACAGGAAACGCGCTGGTTTGGCTGAGCCCCGGGCAGGCGCGGAGAAAACCCTTGCGGGGGGAGCTCGTGAGAGGCAGAGCCAAGGACCTCGTTAGCCGCCCCATGCCCGCTTCAACGCCTGCTCTAAGCAGGACTGCTGCCGTGCCCACGAGCATCTCTTAAGGCCCAGGGTGGGTCTGTGCAGCCCCTTGCTTGGCTGGACAACCCCAGGGAGGGATGCAGCAAAACACCGGGCATGTGAAGGGTGAAGGGAGCCGGTAGCACAGGTCTGGGCTGGTGACCTTGCTCGTGGCACCGAGCGCAGCCGCATCGGCACTACGGCTAAGGCCAGGTGAGAGAGCAGCCTCCCCTCCCTCGCGGCCACATCCAGCGGGGCGCTGAGCACCCCCAGAGATGGGCCGTGTCCTCCTCTCCCTGCAGGACCCATTTCGCCTATGGATTTGGCCCGGCCACTGGAAAGGGCCAGGTGGCCGAGGTGCGGTGCCTGTGCTGCGGGGTAGGAGAGGACACTCTTGCCATGGGAGGCAGGAGCTGTGCACAGGGGAAGCCGGTCCCAGCCTGCTCCTGGTGCAATGGCAGAGGGAGCCCCTGGGTCTGTCTGCCCTGGCTGGGCTCTGGCACGGGTGCGGGACAGGGGCCAGGGAAGCCTGCGACCCCGCAGGAGGGATGCTCTCGAGGCCTGCTGCTTGCCGGTGCCTCGTGACTCCACGGCAAAGATGCCCTCAGAAACACCCTAGCGTGCCGAGACAGGAGTCCTGCTGGCAGGGACGTGCAGAGGAGAGGAGCGAGCCCCGAGGCATGAAAATCCTGCCCCACCCGGCAGGTCGGGCACCGTTCCTGACCTGTCCCTGCCTCCGCCCTCCGCCCTCCGCCGGCGTTACCCCAAGCCGGGGCTTCGTCCCCGCGGTCCCTGCAGCGGCCAGGCCGCTCCTGGGGGAAGCTGGCTCCCGAAATCCTGCGTCAGCAGGAGCCCGCCAGCTTCCGAAACAAACCCCCTCTCACTGCGCTTAAAGAGAAGCTGTCGCTGACATTCCTGCCTCCCACTGCCACCAGGAGATAGCATCTCGCCTGCATAATCGGAGCCCAGCCACCATGGGAAAGACTCTGCCGTCGGCGTGACCCCGGCGCGGGGGCTGCCAGGGCCCCAGGGCTGGGTGCGGGCGCCCGGGGGCCAGTCACAGCCCCGCCGGCTCCGACTCCCCGTCCACCGCCCGGGCCGCAGCAGACGGGCAGGTCCGTGCAGGGCTGGTACGCTTTGCCACAGGGGCTGCAGAGGCAGGGTCCCCGGGGGGGGTGGGAGGGGGGTCGCTAACACCTGGGTCACACCAGGACATCGTTTTTCCACTCAGATCGGCAGGGGAGGCAGGGCGCGACAGGGCGAGGGCTCCTGAAACCCCTGCTAGATGATACCCCTGACGCGTGGGGCTAGCGTGAGGGTGCAGACGGGGGCAGCCGCGGCCCCCCGCACAGCACACGCAGGGCCCAGGCATGACAACAGAGCTCAGGTACACGCACGTCTAGCGTGTGCCCGGTCTGTGGCATAGCCGTGCAGGAGGCAGCCACGTCCCTTTGCACGGCAGAGTCCCTTCAATCCACCCACCAGGTCCTGCTGATTTCATTTGGGGAAACTAGTAGCTGCAGGAGCCCTCGGGCCGAGCAGAGCAGTTGCTCAGTTCCCGACCGAGCTGCCAACTGGACCCCGTTGAATGCTTCCCGCTGGAATTTCCATCCCGTCGCATCCAGCCTCCTTCTCCTTCTCCTGCCCCCGCCCGGACCCTGGAGCCAGGGCTCGGCCCAGCAGCTGGAGCTCGGGAAAGGCAGAGCCGGGCTGTGGCTCTGGACAGATGTCTCCCGAGTGCTCGGCATAAGGGGAAACGGGGCGGTAGACGACCTCAGGCACCAGAGGCCCCGCTGGCCAGGAGCCGCACCTCCTCGGCCAGCTCTCCTGGAGAGGGAAATGTTTTTGCTGTTCCTGGGTCCGCCTTTGCTGCGTGAAGAGGAACAGCTGGGATCTCATGCTGCCTTTCTGGGGAAGTCGCCTCTCACAACAACAGAGCGGAGACCTGGCGTAACCCCTGTCCGTGTGAATGCACGGGCGTGCATGAGCTGCCCGCTTGCTCTCAGGAGGCCACGAGCCCCAGTTGCAAATGCACTGGAGCGGCGATGAGCGGGGAGAGCGCGCTCTCGGCACGGACCAGGGCAGGATGGGGCGGGCTGGCAGAGCACCGTGCCCATCAGAGCCACCAGCTGCAGACGGCAGCTCCGGAGGAGTCCCCTCGGGGAGGACGGACCTCTCTTCCCCCTCACTGGGATGCCTGGGGGGAAGTCCAGCACAGGGAGCTGCAGCCACGAGCGCACAGCAGTCCTCATCCCTGCCTGCAGGGTTTCCAAACCCCGTGCGATGGGCCAGTGCATAGGTGGTCCTGTAAGAACGGCTCTGCTCTCCGCTAGACGGGAACCAGACCGCTCAGGGCTCGTCCAGCCTGGGTGAGAGGCCAGCCAGGAGCAGACGAACATGGGGATGCATGGGTCAGTACTGCAAATTCTCCTATGGCTTAGGTGCCCGAGGCCTGAGTTTTGGCAGGCAAAGGCCCGTGCTCTTGTCTGGGAGCCAGGCCTGTGTCTGCAGATAACACATAGGGCAGGGAATTGTCCAGCAGCCTAAAGTGGAAAATAATGCAGCATTTTCATGTCTTTGCTAATTAACAGTGCTTCCTGAGTTAGGTGGCCAAGGCTGGGACAAGGAGGGTCTCCGCTGCCAGTCTGGCCAGAGCTGCCCGCCCTGAGGGCTGCTCGGTGCATCAGCCCTAGGCCCCCAGAGCTGGTTTTGCAAGCCACGTCCCATCCTTTCTGGTTGCGAGTGCATTTACCAGGTGGCTGACAGTGACACCCTGCCGTGACGGAAAGTCGCCTCTACAGAGCCAGGCCGAGTCAACTTCACAGGTGGGCTGAAATATTGTTTCCTGCTAAAAGCCTGTCCATATGGGTACCAGCCGTATTGGAGAGCGAGCGGGCAGGGCAGGCTTATGGGGGAGCTCTCCTAGAAGCGTGCCCGAGCGTCTGAGCAAGCGGGTACTGCACCCCCTCGGCAGCAAGGAGCAGCGACAACGTGGTGGCCTCACAGCCACGTACCCCTGCTGCGTCCCATTCGCGTGGAAGGTCCCCCACGGGCAAAGACCCCCTCTGCGCCAGCGTGCCGACTCCGAAGGCGAGCCTTTCAGGAGAAGGAAGGGGTCTGGCATGTCTTCCCCCAGGCTGGGCTCATGCCAGGCTTTTATCTACATATCCCCAACAAAGCCCTGTCTAAACAATACATATTTCTGACATTTTTTCTACACTAAAATAAACTCCCAGCACATCTCCCATTCCAGGGCTTTGTTGTTCTTCAGCAGGGGCTGTAGTTTTGGCTTTGCTCTGCCTGGCTGTGATGACTCCAGCAATAGAGTTAGGGTTAGGGACATTCCTAAATTCTCTCTCGGAAACAAAACATCGGAAATGAAGTAAGACCCCAGCTGAGCCCCTGCTGTCTCTGTTTGCATTCCCCATGCCCTGCCATGCTGGGGCCCGCGCAGGCCTCCCAGCAAAATACACAGATGGGTAGCCTTGGCTGAATAAATGGGCCGGACCGGTGTGGGAATGCGATGCTGGAAGCTGCGGTGGAGCTGGACCAGCCCCTGCTGGAGCGGGTCTCTCCCCCGACAAAGGGGGAAATGCCGCCGCTCCAGAGAAAACCATCCACATCCACTTCCCCGCACCGGCGAGGTGGCTGCAGTGGGCTCCCGGAGGAGGGTGTGGGCATCTCGGACAATCTCAGGGATCGCAGCATCAGTGGGAGGGCTGTGCCGGCCTGATTTGCCCATGCACGCGGGGCTGGACTGGAGCAGCGCTGCCCTCCCTGCAAAGAGGAGCCTGGGCGCGGCTGTGGCCAGGCAGGGCCTCTCCTCCAGCAGCACGAGTCTGCAGCCCGAGCGCTGCGCACCTCCCAGCCTTCAGCACGGCAGAGCAAGCAGGATGGACGTTCTCGCTCCTCATGGACCAGCCTCTCCTTGGCCCCTTTTGTCTGGCTCCGCTAGCAGCCGCGGACTCCGCCAGCTTCTGCTGGAGATGGTGAGGAAGGACCGCAGGAAAGGGGCCGTTCCAAGGAGAAGCTCTACAATGTGCCACAGGCCAGCTGGAGCCAAGTGGAAAGCTTCAGATGTCCCCAAGGTGACATGTGTGACCTCCCCAGCGCTGGGATTTGCAGTACATCCCGCTGGCCTAAGCTGCTCCTGCATCGCACCATTGCAACGTGCCCCTGGCAGAGTCTGCTAAGCCCAGCCTTTTGCCCCAGTGCAACCTCCCCTGCTCCCCACACCAGCAGAAGCATCCAGACATCACCCTGAAAATGCAGAACCCAGCACAGCATGGGCTTTCCTGGGGTCCCGAGGAGACCAGAGCGGCGATGCATGCCACGCGTGCCACAGACCACACGTGGCATGCTTTCCCAGCTCGCTGGCTCCTCGCGGGCCACAGACCATGCTGCTCTCCAAACGTCCTCAGGCTCCCGCTTTCTAGCTGAAGTTTGTTTGCTCACAGTTCACTAGTTTGGAAGCGGCACTGCCAAATCGACCCCACACGCATATTCAGTTACTCGTGCGTTCCTCGTGCGTGCAGCCTGAACGCGGGGCAGGGCAGGAGGGGTGGCAGCCTTGGGACTGGGAACTGTGCGCTGCAAAGCCACTTACTCCTTCTGGATCACCCTCTCCATGCCTCTGATCCCTGACCTAGGAACCAAGCTCCTAAGGCACCTCCCCGGGTCGTAGGGAGGTTAATTAAATAAACTCCATGCGTTTGGGGCCTCGGAGAAGAGGGGCAGAGAAGGACATTTGGTCTATTGTCCTTGAAAACATAAACTTCTTACAGGGAAGCACATTGCTTCCCAAACCCCAAAGTTCCTTATTTTCTCTTTTGTTTTTCATCCCAAACCTGAAGAAATGCAGCGGGGAATCCCCCCAGATGGTCTAGAAACTCTTTTGCAGTGTTAGCTCCTCTACTGCTTCGTTGGAGCCTGAGCTATGCGACGAGATCCCTTCAGCAGCTGTCGTTGCACCCCCAAAAGCTGGGATGTTGGCTGAACAATGGTCTACAGAGCTGAGCCCAGAATCCCATCCATAATATGTGGGTTGACACCTCCAAGGATGGGGTCCCGCGGGTTATTCTTTAATGGCTGTTATCCGCCTCCAAGAACAGGGGGTTTCTGATGGGCCACGTTGGCCCTTGACATCATTGGAAATGAATTTCTGCCTGCCAGAAGTCAAAAAGCAGCAAGCCACTTGTCTGCCGCAGGCCCCAGGGCTGAGGGGGGATGCTTATGAAGGCAGTCACTGTCTGGGACTAAGGCCTGTGCAATGGGCAGGAAGTGCAAGGGGGCTGGGGCTGCCCTCCTGAATGGTGGGTATTCATGGGCTCTCCTAATTGTTCCCCTGCAGGAGACCACCCCTCCCCTCCGAAGGCACTCAGTCCAAGAGCGGTGGGAATGGAGCAGGGCGGTCCAGCGCACACTCCTGTCTGCTCCATGGGCATGCCCATCAGCTGGCCGTGCAAATAGCCCCATCACTGGTCCATGTGAGCCCCTCTGTAATATGCTCACAATTTCAGGATCCAAATCGTCATCAGTGAATAGCTGACAACTCCCACCCTCCCGTCTGCTCAGTGCTGATGGCTTCAGGAGGTGCTCGTGGACTACCTGGCTGCTCCGTATCAAAAGCTGCCCTCTTGTTACCAAGGAAAGGAACAGAAAAATAGAGACCCTGACGATGGGAGATGGCTCCAGCTCAAACTGGTGTCGTGTCGATACGCCCATGATGGCCCAAGCCGTGAGATACGGATGAATGATCATGATTACATGTGTGCATGACAAAGATACTTAGGAACCCCTGTCGGACGCCAAGACCAGGCCCTGTACCAACACACAACGCTGCCTCCTGCGACCCACACAGATACTGGTGTGCATACAGTGTTTAAAATCACATCAAGGGGGAAAAGATTATAACACCGGGCACAACAGACTACAGCAAAATACTCCTGAACTGGCTTTCAAAAGCTGCCCCTCCTCTGTCTCTTAATGCTCCGGGTGACCTGCAACAGGCTCCTACACCGAGTGTGACTCTAGCGGCATTTCTTCCTACTTCTCTATGCTTTCTATGGGAAAGACCCAACCATTAGTGTGTGACACCTATGGACACTTTCTATGGGAAAGACCCAACCATTAGTGTGTGACACCTATGGACACTTTCTATGGGAAAGACCCAACCATTAGTGTGTGACAGATGTTTTGAGCAGTACAGTGCAGACAGGTGTGTATGCGGGGTGGGGGCGTTGGCTTCATCAGAGCAGCAAAGACAACAGTTTCCTATGCGCTTTCTAGGACAGGGGAGGGTAGCATTGGTCACCACCTTGAGTTAATTGTGCTGCAGGAAACGCCACCTCTGAAGATTACGGGGCTTGCTCTCCACCGGTGTTATTAGGCCCGGCTCCAATTACTTCCATGGGGTTTCACCTCTCTGCCCCACGAGAGAACTTGCAGAAAGCCTGCAGGGGTGACATCGCAGTCGGGGACAAAACAGGAGAGTCCAACCTGTGACTCCCTCCCGGACCGAGTCTCTGTGACAGAAACCCAGGGCCCCTGCGCAAGTAGCTCATGTCTGGCATAGGTACGGTCGCACCTGCACCCGGCTTCCCCAGCTGCATCCAGGGGACACAGGGTGACTCTTTCTCCAGCCCGTGCTTTAGTGCCCTTGAAGCGTGCTGGGTCACGGAGCCTGGTCCTGGGATCAGAACCACACGGTCACAGACCAGGAGGGTGGGAAGGGAGCTCAGGGGGTCACATCGAGTCCAACCCGCTGACCAAAGCAGGACCAGCCCCGACCACATCATCCCGGCCAAGGCTGTGTTGAGCCGGGTCTTCAACACCTCCGAGGATGGAAAGCAAATCTTCTGCAGGATCCCATCAGACTGCTGGCCCAGTATCTCCCCTTGATGGGGACTGACACTTTGGACATGGCCCACCCCAGAGAGGACTGAAGTCACGAGCGCACTTGGAGACCTGGGTGTTGGGCAGCCGTAAGAAAGCAACGTCAGCAGGAGCTGGCCCTCGCTCGCGGTGCCAGCGGATGGTGCCAGCCAGGCTGCCAGGACCGGACATGGAAAAGAAAATGAGACCTGAGCTTCAGTCATGACCCGCAGCATGTCAGCCGCTCAGGGACCGAAAGCCTTCCTCCGCCTGACGTTCAAGTCAACCCCCTCAGTCCTAACCGCCTCCCCCAGCCCCAACAAGCGGGACTGCCACGCCAGCCAGCAATGGGAGAATGGGACGTGAATCCACGTCGTCCCAGTTTGTTTTCAGTGGAGTTTTATTTGCCTTCAGTGGGTTCGAGTCATGCCAGGCTTATAATTGTCCCATTCTTGTCGTCTCAGATCTGCTGTTCTGCAAGTCGGAGGATCTGGGGAGCAGAGTGAAAAAAATCAGCTAAAGGCTGTACACAACGGGTACGATCTGAAAGGAAAATATTTGTTTGTACTTGTGTGGGCTGAGTCTGGGCAAACTGTGTGGGGAATGCACAAAGGGCCATGAGAAAAGTCCATTGTTGTAGCTCTGGGCTGTCTCTACCACCTAGGCCTAGGGTGGCCGTCATCGAGGACAGTCCCATTGTCCTCTGTCCTCTACCGATACGAAACCCGACGCCTTTATGTCCTCTATTTCCCTCTTGAAGAGACAAACGGAGGGCATAAAGGCATCGTGTTTCTATCCATTGAAGACAGACGAGCAGAAAACCTGGTCTAGTTAATAACGGTACTGAAATAATGGAAAGTCCTCTACGACGGCCAGCCTAATTGCATCCTAGACCAATGAAGGTCTAAGAAAAGATACCGGATGGACCCGAAGAACCGTGTGCGTTGTATCTAGGGTGGCCATCATAGAGGACAGCCCGGTTGTCCTCTGTCCTCTAGTGATACAAAACCCAGTGCCGTTATGTCCTCTATTTCCCTCTTGAAGAGAAAAATAGAGGACGTAAAGATTTCATAGACTTCATAGACATTCGGGCTGGAAGGGATCATCGAGTCCAGCCCCCTGCCCCAGGAGCAGGAAGTCAGCTGGGGTCATAGGATCCCAGCAAGATAAACATCCAAATTTCTCTTGAAGGCGTTCAAAGTAGGTGCTTTGGGTTTCGTATCACCAGAGGACAGAGTAGCAGAAAACCGGCATGCCCTCTATGATGGCCACCCTACCTAGACCCCAATGTCTTTGTCATTGTTCCTGAAGACAGGACACGCAGCCTCGTGGCAGCTGCCTCTCAAGCCCTAGGAGAAAGATTTCATCCTGAATATGGGACCTGGGCATCACCTCTGCTTATGCATCCTCAGCCCTCTTCATCCTCAGCCTTCTTCATCCGCTCCCAGTTTGGCAGGGCTTTGTGCTTGCTGCAGTGTGAATGAGATGTCAGCGAGCCTCCTAAATGCTGGTGCTGGAAGCAGCCAAGGGATTTGCTCACATAGCCGTGTCCTCCTGGAGAAATGTTGGCACCCGTTGGAAAGCTCAAGCTTTCTTCTCAGCACAGCAGCACATTTTCAGACTCAAATCCCTTTTCAGAATAAATGTAATGGGGAGGAAATGACAACTAGTGCTCCAGGCAAGGAGAGAGAGAAAAGGGAAGGAAAATAAACCAAAAATAAGAGTGTCATTGAAATCAAATCATTTTTCATCCCCAAGACAGACTGTTATTAGCAAGTCCAAGAAAGAGCTTCCAGTTTGCCATCCCTGGGGACAGCCAGCTGGGAACTTGGGTATTTTCTGAGAACTGGATGATCACACGCTCCCCAGCTTGGCTGGAAAGGACAGGACATGAGTTGAGTTGAGTCTCTGCTCTTCGGCGGTGGAAGTCCCGGCAGGGCTGCCGAGAAGAGAGCCAAGCTCACGGCACAGCTTCCTTTTAAAACTTTTGCACAAAGTTGTTTCACCCTTTCTAAATATCTAGCCCCAAAGCTTCAGAGGAAGCAAGGACACCAAAGAGGGAAAGGAAGTATTTAGAAGGGGCATAGTTAGAAGCTCTGGGGTGAAATTATTTAAAGAAAAATGTATAGGGTTATAAAGCGATAGGTCTTAATATCGGAAGCCTTTCCCTCTGGGTCCTATGCCCATTGCTGTCACAAGCACCAGCGAGGCTCTGTGAATGTGGTTGGTGGACAATAGAGCCTTTCATTCGCTGCAGATGGGAGCTGTTGCATGAGAGGAACCGTCTCAGCCAGTTTGGGCTGGGAATTCCTGGGAAGCCCCCAGCACCCCGGAGCCACTTACGATGATTTAATCCTGCACGGCGCCCACCATGTTGAAGGAACAGCTTCAGGTTCACATGGTGTGTATCGCAAACTGGAGGCAAAGGACTGCACAGTAGCTGCCGAACTGCTGGATCCAAATTCCAGTCCCAGGCTTCTCGTAATAGGCAAACTTTGACCCTTCCCACATCTATTTCCATCATATATTTTTTTCCATGTGATCTAAGTGCAATTAAAACCACAAATAGCCTAAACAACTTCTTTGTGTAGCTGCCTCTTGTGGTTATTTCAGATCTAATTTGACATTTCTCACTGCACTACTGGGAAATTTCATCCAATGACAGCTGCTGAAGGCGCCCATGAAGTGCACCGAGTACATATATCCTAGCCACCCCCTCTCATTGTGTCAGGGCCTCTGGCATGCGGATGAAGACCTCCTACCTCCCTGGCCTTAGACCCACCTGTTCCCATCACCCACACACTCTACTCATAGCATTTCTCTGGTCTCGTATCAACCCCCAAAGTGCTCACAGGGGAACAATTGGGTGAAAACGAAAAGGGGAAACAGGATAAACCGTAGGATGAGATGTATTAAATAATCACCACCAGCACCTGGCTCTACATGTGCGGAGTACGCCTGAAGGGGCCTAATAGGAAGCCTGTCGTCACTACTACAGTGTATGAGAGATACCGGATTTACCCAGAGAACCTTGTCTGGCGAGAGGGACGCATCCTGAACTGACCGACGTGGGAGGGGATGGTTGTAGAGTGGTTTTTCATCTCTGATAGCCGTGGCTCTGATGGGGTACCCAGATTGTGTTTGGCTGATGCCCCACACCTCCAGTGTGTAGGAGTACTTTGAGATGTTATCCTTGGCTTGCAGCTCAAGTGAGTTTGCAGGCCTTGGCCTCTCTCTTGGAGCCCCATGTCCCAACAAAACCACAAACTCAAAGGCAAAACCAGTAGCTGCCCCCACCTCGTCTCGCACTGGGACTGGGCCTCTGCTCGGTTTCTGAAGCTGTAACGAGACCACCAGCCCTCGCTGTGTGCTTCCTTAGAAGAGGTTTTGCATTTTCCAACTGTTCGGACCTCTCCTTCAGACTGTGCACGTACAAGTCCTAGCACACAGAGACTGGCGTGCACCTCCTCATCCTCCCGAGCGCTCGCTCACTTCTTCCTCTCGCTCTCTGTCTAGCTGGGCAGCAAAGTGCAAAACCCTGCTTTGAGGGTCTGGCAGCTCATTTTACTGCAGGGGGCTGTTCCCTGGGATCACTCAGATTCCCAGCCTGCCTTGTTCGAAATGACTCTGCTGCTTTGAAGATAACGCACTCCTGCAAGAGCCCAGAGATTTATACGGGATGTTATTAGAAACCAGCACAGATCATATTTTCCACCCCACGTGAGTCAAAGTGAAAGGACACTGATTGACTCCATCCTGGCAGTTTGGCAAACTCAGGTATACAGGGTATATATCGGAAAGTGGTTTGAACAGGTGAGGACTAACTCACCGATAACCTTCAAGTGTCTTACTACAGTTCTGGGTGGAAGGTTGTCGGGTATCTGAGTTAGGTGTGGGGACATTTTGTGAGCGGTGAGAGCGCTCTTAACCCAGAAGTGCTAGGGGGAGGCTGTGGAGTCATGGCTTGGATGCACATGGGGCCATTTTCCATTGCACATTTTTCACCTCCTTTGGGTGGGGTCCAAGGGAATCAGGGAGCAAGAAGAAAGCAAAACTCCACTCCTGGTCCATCCTTTGTATCCCATCCTACCCAAGACACCCAGGGTGTCAGCAGTATGGTAGGGCCTGAACAGCCAGGAGTAAGCGGATGGCTTTAAACGATACAGCATCATGCGGGGCTAATTTGAGTGTTCTTGGAGGACGCGGAGGCATGAGTTGTCCACAGTCAGCTGCAGTATTTAAAAAAAGATCCATATTTCCCCAAATTGTCAATGGCTTTGTTTAAGCTGGGATCTGCTTTCAGCCCTTAGAAGCCAGAAGGTCATTTAGACAGATGCCACATAAACGCTGCATAGGATTTTGGTGAGCCTTTCTCCGCGTGACCCACTGGTTCACCTCTGCAGGGCTCAGAGAGAGCTGTACCATCTGCATCAGTTCTTTACTCCTCTCCCTGTTGTGTGTTGTACAAGGTCATGGCCATGTGTGCTGCCCCTGCCGTTTCCCCAAGGCAGTTCTCCCATGGTGAGACCTGTCCCTTGGACTCCAGGCAGGCCGACTCCTGAGAGTTTCCTGAAATGCCGAAAACAACAGCACAATTTTGTGGCAATGAGGGACGGCATTCACACTCTCCCCCTTGCTTGTTCTTGGGCCTTTTGACTAGGTCCTTGCTTCACTAGCAGCAAGCGAGACTAGGGGGTATCACATACCATGTCTGCCATGGGTCTGGGGAGTAGCCGAAGCCTAAGACTGACAGGTCCGAGAGGAAGGATGCTTGCCTGGTGGTAGAGCCGCACACATGGTCTTAAACAATTCAGCTCGGCTCAGTCGAAATTTGGAACTTGACTATGGGGCTTTGCCCAAGCGAATTCAGAACTGATTTGGTCCTTGAAATGAAATTAAAAACAATTTATACACACACACACACACACACACATACATACATATATCTATATCTATCTGTATATATATATATATATATATATATACACACACACACACACACACATATATACATATAGATAGATAGATAGAAATAGTAATATATAGATATATATATAGATAGATATAGATATAGATAGATATAGTGATAGTAATATAGATATAGATATAGCTATATAAAGTTCTATATATAGTTATATATATAATCCTCTATCATCAGCTTTTCATCACACATCTTCAACCTCATTAAGAAACCCGTGCACCCAATACAAGTCCTGCCTGAGTGGAAAGGAGCTGTCCTTGCAGCAGAGTGAGTGGCACAGCCTGTTTGCATCTAGTCTCCTGACACTCGAGAGAGCATTTATTAGGGGCTTCTCAGCAGTCAGGAGCCAGCGCTGCTGAAGCCGTGATAAAGAGCAGCGGCGGAGCAGGGCTGGTTTCGGGTGTGGGCACTATGAACCCAGTCCAGCTCATTGGCTGTCTCTGTTCTTCATGCTAAGCGGCCTGCTGAATGCCCAGCAGCAGCAGCAACTTTGGCTCCTGATTGACAAAACACCAGCACTGAGCAAAAACAAAGGGCTTTTGTCTCCCAGCTGGGTTATTGTGTAGGGCTCTGTGAGCTTCCAAGACCCCCCACCGCTGCAGGCCTTTTTCCCAAACTAAAGTCATCTTGATTCTCTTTGCTCAGGATTACGTGTCAGGGAATTACACCCAACCAATTGGATCCATGGAAATGCCTTTAAAATCCTGCTCTGATGCTTCCCACCCACAGGCTTGGAGGAAGGTGGGCCGCTGGTGGGAGCACTGCTCTATGCTGTGTCTGCAGAGACAGAAGTGCCCCTCTGCCCCTTTTATTTCTGGTTTTTTGCACCGATCTTTCTATCTGACTTGCACATGGGACTGGGAACTTCAGCCCAAATGCAGCTTAGCTCAGTGGGTAGCCAGCCACCCTATGCGGAGATGCAGGACCAGGTCCTTGTGCTGGGATCTGTGGTTTCTGCCACTGCCCCGCCTGCTCCTGGAGGGCTCCGAGCAGGCAGGCGAGCGCACCGCTGTCTCCAGGTTGAGCTGCAAGGTACTTTCAAAGACCCGACAGCCCAAGCCAGCCCGAGGAGGGGAGGGGAATGGCGGGGTGCATGCTTCGCTCCCCTTTCTGGTGCTAGGCAGAGGTGGCTTCGAAACAGGGCCGCCTCATTGACACCACAGCACCGCGAGGAGCCAGGGAAAAGGGTCCGCCTGGCTTTAAGAAGGGAGTTCTCCCTCTCGAGTGCGCCAGTGTTTCTGACGAAGCCCAGACACGTGCTTCCTTTTTTGGGCTTACATAATTCCTGATCATAAAACGATTAAAAGATTAAGATCATTTGCTCAAGAAACAAGCACCACTGAAGCTTGTGACTTTGACATTAAGGGGATTGCAGAGGCCTCTGTCCTGAAATGTCCATATAGCTGGAATAGAAAATCCAGATGCAAAAGGGACTGAAGCTACCTCTCTTCTACAGTGACCCTGAGCGTGCCCTGTCAACCCTGCTCACACGCTGGGCAGCACGCTGGTCTGGCCAGGCTTCTAGGTGGGGAGTTTGCTTGGAGACTGCTTGCACCTACAATGCAATGCAATGCAATGCCATATATCTTTGCAGCCTGTGTCCTTCCACCCCAGGTACTAGGATCACAGCTTCAGATTTAAAGGCCAGAAGGGACTATTGTAACCACCTAGTCAAACCTCCTGCATAATCCAGGCCTTTGGGCTACTCTGAACTAACTCCTGGTGGCCCTAGAGCAATGGTTCTCAACCATTTAGACTCAAGACATCTCTCGCTGGACTTGAGGCACCCCTCAGAAAATGCCAGCTCTTAGCTGTTACTCAGTTTTGGCTATGGAAAAAAAAAAACAAAAAGAACAATTCTTCTATTACAAAGAACTCAGAAAGGCTACAACAAGCCCCAGAAGGTTTTGGTGCCACAGATTCCTAATTGAAATCTCCGGGTTTATCTTGTGAACATGCGTAGGTGTTTGCACATCTGGCAGTGCTAATACTGAGCAGCACCCCAGGACACCCTTAAAAGGCTCTCGAGTGCTGCAGCACCCTAGTCAAGAATCAGTGCCCTGGAGTGTCCTGGCTAGACAACCATCCCGTCTAGACCATTTGCCAGTGATGGAGAATCCACCTTGGAGAGGTATTCCAGTGATCAGCTGCTCTCAGCCCTTAAACATTTACCCCTTTTTGAATTTTCCTAGTGTCGGCTTCCCACCATGGGTTCTCGTTACCCCTCTGTCTGCCAGCCTGCTTCCCCTGCCGCAAGCTGGAGCCGTTCGTGCATGCAGACCACGGCTGCGATGCCCGCGAGAGAGTTAAACCCGAGGCCGGCTCGTCCCCACCGGCAGCTGCGCGAGGAATGTGCAGTGCAGCCGCAGAGCAAGCCCTCCCCTCCAAAACACAGCCGCGTGGCTCTGCTCCCACTCCCGGGCACTTGCACTCACTGACTGGAATGACCTTACCCCAGGCTGCCTTTGATCCCGGCGGAGGAGGCGCTCCCAGAGGGAGGACAGGCGTAACGTGAACAGGCACGGGAGGCCGGAGTCACGAGGGAAACCCTGTGAGCAGAGCTAAGAGGGTGGGTGCTCAGGGATGGGGGAGATTTGAGAGACTTAGCACTTGGGGGCCATGTCTGGCATGGGGAACCCGCACGGCTCGGGGGGTGTCTCTCTCCACTGCAAAGGAGCTGCCCCTTGGCCGTGCTCCACCAGCTCCCGTGCCCTGCAGAGCTGCAGAGAGCTGGACCCCTTCCCTCCGGTCTGCAGTGCTGAACCAAGGAGCAGAGCCCGGGCATCCCCCAGGCCTGGCACCCTCACCCGTCCTCCCACGTGAAGGGGCAGAGAGGCCAGGCACCTGGTCACCCCTTGCAGCACAACCCTCCTGGCCACCTCGCCCTGCAGGACCCTGTCCACAGGCTGTCCCTGGCCGCGGCGAAGGGCACATGCCGCTCGAAGGAGCCCTGGCTTGTTCTGACAAAAAGGGGAGAAGCGAGTGGCTTAGGAACAGCCTGATCCTTGGCTTCGGGCCAGGCTAGCCTGTCGAGCTAGTCATAAAGCTGCAATTCTCCCTCCACCCTCCGTCTGCTGCTTTCTCAATGATTTGTCGCTCTGGATTGTTCGCAGCCGCTTTGCTGGGCCGGGAGCCACCAGGCTTCGTTATCAGTCCAGCTAATCAGGCAGGTTTGAGCCACTGGCCTTTGTCTTCCCCGCTGCGTGCTGGTGGCCGTGCCACCTTGGGAGCACCGTCACCCCAGCTCTCGTTTTGGGCTGGACCAGCACCTGCTCCGGAGAAGCCAGGCACCCCCAGGATGCAACGTCTCAGCGTGGGGCAGCGGTGGCTGCCGGAGTGACGGCGTCCACGGTACCTTCCCCGTGTATGCAGCTCCCCCGCGGCATGGGAGAAGGGAGAAGCCTCTGGTCCCCCCATTTTTCTGACCCCAGCACAGCCCTCCTTGGCCAGGTGAGACATTCGCTCCCAGCGGAGGTGTCTGGGGGAGGAGGGGGATAGTGCAGGCGTGCTGTGTGGCCCAGTCACGGCATCGGCGGTCGTGGGAACACAGCAGCGGTTTGCCTGGCAGCCTCCCCCCGCACTGCCTCAGCTGCCGGGGCAAATCGGGGGGCCTGTTTCTGCCCATGAAATCTGAAGCAGCTGCCTCCCATAAAACCACGAGCCCCAGGCACGAAGAGAGCGTGCTGCCGTAACTCGAACGGCCTGTTTCCTCTGACTTCATCCTCCCAGGTGGGGTGTGCCCTGCACCGCTGGGACTCTGCAGCCAGCCCCGAGCTCCAGAGCCTGGGAACAGGCATGATCTCCTGGATAATTCGGCCCCCGAGAGCCAGGCTGGGGCCCGCAGCCCTTCCTCACATGCCAGAGACAGCTCTAGCAGTGGCAGGCGCAGCCCCCGCACCTCTGCCACGGCCCATTCAGTCGATCGCCTCCCAGGGGAGGCGCCTGCTGTCTTGTGATGGGGACAGCTCGCCACCGGCAAGTGGCTTGAGACCCAGCAAGCTCGTGTCACGTGCACAGAAGCGGCCTCGCAGTTGTTGCCGCAGATGTCAGAGCGTGGCGGCGCGTCCTGAAAGCAGCCACCCGAATGGGCTGCAATTCAAGCACGAGGGTGAAGCGCAGTTCCTTGGCCGGGCTCCACGCGAACAGCAGACGGTGCCGTGAGATCGCCAGGAGCACGGTGCACATGCTTGTGCCTCGCTGAGCTCCTGGAAAGGCCAGTCCTAGCACTGTTCATGAACTCACCTCCATTTTAATCACTGCTCCGGAGAAATATCCCCAGAGGAGAAGGATCTCCCTCCCCTCCTCTCCATCCCTGCCTCCTTGCGAGAGCGAAGCCAGCCCCGCAAGCAGGCAGACGCTCCCGTCACCCTCCGAGCTGAAGGTCAGTTGCTTCCTTTGGTTTCGCTCATTACTGAGGAATCAGATTTGCCTCTGGATCCTCGCTGGCACCAGCAAGGGGACCCCAGGGCTCGGGACACGGAGCCAAGCCTGACAACAAACAAACAAGGAGCAGGAGGCCGGGACCGCTTCCAGCCAGCCCTCTGCGACGCTGTGCACTCCAGTTGTACAGCTTCACCCTCGTCCCAAGCAACCGTCACAGGAAGCCAGAGAGCAGCAATTCTCACCCCCGTGGGGCAGCTCTTTCATGGCTTGGTGACCCCCATAGCCCCCTTCGCTGCTCCAACTACCCCCGACACCGGGATGCTCCCACCCACGTGGCAGCAGTTCAGAAGGTCGTTATAGAAGTGCTGTATAGCAATGGCTTTAACTCCCTCTCTGCCATCAGAGAGGACAGACCCTTCCTATAGCCCTCTCCGCCACCCCCAGGGGCGGGTACCAGGGGCTTCCTTCTCTATTAGGGTCCAAAGGGCTTTCCCATGAGGGCACAGCCTGAGAGTAGGGTAAGGCACGGCCTGAGGCCATCGCTCGCTGCAGAATGGAGAGCAGGCGTTGTGAGACACAGCTGGGGTCAGCCTGGTCCACAGCCCCCATTGCCTGGAAAGGCCTGGGCTCCCACAGCAGGGTGGAGACAGGGGATGCAGATCTAGAAGCGCTCGTGGCCCTGGGGGATATGCCTGTGCAGGGGATGTGCACGGTATGTGCGTGAGACGGGGGGGGTCCCGCTGGCAGCCACAGCCGGGCACAGCCTGCCACCCTTATGTGCACCCAGAGCTGCTTCGCCCTGCCACGACGCTGGGCCCAGGCTGGGACAGGGGCTAGGAGCCCGGGTCTGGTCCAGCGCCGTGAGATGAGCCAGAGCTGGGCCCCCGCCCCCCTTCCGCGGGGCAGAGCAGACCGCTGGGATCCCGGTCACTCGTGCTCGGCTTCTGCCCCCTTGGCCAAGCTCAGCGCATGCACTGGGGAGCGCAGACCCCGCCAGGGCCTGGCTGCCGTGGCACGGCTGTGTTCGTTTCCAGAGTCCACCGTGCGCCCCAGTCCCTGAGCGCAGCTAGCAGCAGTGTTTGCAGTTCACTGAGCTGAGAGATCGAGGCAGCAGCTCGCTGGCAGCCCTGGAGGGAGCAGGGTGGACGCTGCTCAGCAGCTGGTTTGGCTCCGCAAGCAGCTGCTCTGACCGGTGACAAGCCATCAGTTTTACACGTTGCTCTCCCTGGGATGCCATCACAGCCCTTCCGTGGAAAAAGGGTGTCCGGGCCCTGGCTCTGTGGTCTGGAATGAGTCTGTAACCGAGCTGGGCAGTCCTGGCTTCTGCACGACGCTTCCCTTCGCCTTTCCGACTCCCACGCTCTGTTTCCAAATGGAAACGCCAATGCCATGAGCTGCTGGACCCGCACGCAAGGCTCTCGGAGACGTGGACCCAGACCACCTGGAAAGCAGAGGGCCTGGAAGCTGCTGGCCGATCTCCCAGTGCAAAGAGCCTCGGTTCCTGCGTCATGCAGGAAGCCTTCGTTGATGCCAACTCACAGCCTGACGGCTTCCCCACGACACAGCAAAGCCCTGGGGAGCGAGTGGGGGGTGTGGTGGCTTCAAGACTGTCCTGCTCACTTTCCAGTGTCCCAGAAAAACACTTTCCCGATGCAGTTTCAGACCGGAGAGCGGCCGGAGGCTTGCTTCTCCCTGCCCGAGGGCTGGAGGCGGCTGGCAGGCACCGGGGAGCAGCCCCCATTCCCAGAGGGAATGCAGGGGTGCCTCGGCCACCCACCCGTGTCTGCCTGTCAGAGCCAGCCTGGCCAACCTGGACAGATTTGCACATATTGGCTCTGCAGGGAGGGACTGTTTCCTTGCCACCCTGGTGACACCCCTGTGTCCACAGCTTCAAAGGCAGCGCAGGAGATTAGCAGCATCCCGTCTGATTAGCACAACCCTGGCTTTCCCTCCCAGAGCCGGAGGAGCAGCCAAAACAAACTCTCACATCCTCTTGCTAGCGAGGGTGCCGCCGGCAGAGCCGCCAGCTGAGCCTGGCCCCGCGCGGTCTCCGGAAGGGGAGCTGCTTGGATCCAGAGCAGGGCGGGAGCGGGCCACAGCTCCGGCCTGATGCCCGCGTCCGTGTTGGCTTCGAGACCGAGCGGAGTGGGGTCCAAGCCTTGCCGTGTAGCCGTGTTTCAGATCAGCGACAAGACCCACCGGGCCCTGCAGGGACGTGGCAGGGAACGAGGAGTCCCGCGCTGCACCCACAGCTGGAAGGAAAGCCCCGGGGCCTTCCACCTCCCGCCGGGCTCTTGTGGCTGGATGCTCTCTCGCGCTACGTTGGAGCCGGACCCATCCTACAGCACTTCTCTCAGGGCCTCAGGTCTTAACGTAGCCTCCCCGCTTGGTGACATAAGGGTGGGCACCCGGCTGCTGAGGAAGGCACCGCGTGCCTCGCACAAGCCTGCAGCGCTGATCAGAAATCTGGTCTCCGGGCAGTGCTTCTGCTGTGCGCCGACCGGGCAGGGCCAGGACATGCCGTGCCAGCGGCCCCCGGGCAGAGCCCAGTGTCCGTGACCCGTTCAGTCCTTGGCCCCGCTGCTGCCGTTGCCAAAGAGGCGTTTTGGATGCAGGCTCGCTGAGAACCGGCTTGAGACTCGCCAAACTCCCAGGGGTCACCCAACGCGGGGTTGGATAACAGGGGTTTTGGCGGCTGCGTTCAGAGGCGGCGAGGCCCTGCCCGCCCCCCCCAAACTCCCCGGCCCCATGCGTGGGGTTGTTCAGGTGCTCGTACATCAAACCTGTTTAAATATTTGCCTTTGGCTGGGTCTGTTATTCTAGTGGGGAAGATTTCTTTTGTAATATTGATCCAGCGGCGCAGGGAGCCCGGAGAGCGGCTCCGGATGCAAAAACTGACCAACACAAACAAAGCGGGAAGTGCAGAGCAGCAGGCACTTCCAGCTCCGCACGCATCCCCCCGGCCCCCCGGCCTGCGCGCAGGGCTGCCTGCCTCGGGGCCGTGCCGGGTCTCACCCGGGCTGAGCCCACGGGGCCAGAGAGCAGGTCTGGATGTGCCACGCCGGGCAGCAGCCCAGGGCCAGGGCAGGGTGCAACTCAGAGCGGGGAGGGGACTGAGCACGGGCACGGACCCCCCTAGGAGGGCACGTGGGGCGAGGAGGGACCATCCCCAACCATTTCCCCCATCTGGTGCTGGGTTAAACGGCAGGTTTCAGTCTGCAAGGCTGGCACTGAGACCTCTGCCCAGCTACACGGTCATCCCAACCAGGGAGGAAACCTTGTCGGATGCAGCTGATGCTGCACGAACCTTGCCCAGGCATCCCCACTGCAGTCCTGGCTTCAGGGCACCACTGAGCAATCTCCCCAGCAGATCACCCCGCACCCCAGGCAGTCTAGCGGGGCACATGGCCTGGCACGCTAGGGCCTCGGTCTCAGAAGCATTGCCCCACACCAGCATGCACGCACCATGCAGCCCAGCAACGGCCGGGGGTGCATTATCCAAGGAAAGGGAAACATCCCCTCTGTTCAGGCCAGGCCATGCCTCTGACCCACACGGCCGGGCTGTTCCGACTCTGGACAAGTATGAAAAAGATTTGGAGACGGGGGGGGGAAATGCTGAAAGAGAGAACAGCGTAGCTGTGCCCAGCCGGAGGGAGAGGCTGCGGGCTTGCTACTCTCCAGATGTCTGGCTCAGTGGGAGCGGAGCTGATCTGTGTTTTAATGGGTTACAGAGAGGCAGGGGGCTCCAACCCGCCCAGGCTTGCGGCGTTGGCCTCGGAGGGGCAAATTCCACAGAAAGCGCTCCCCGCCTCTGGAATGTCATCCCGGAGCCAGGGCAGATCCCGCCAGTGCCCGGGACCCTTCCCCGCCCGGCCCCAGGGGGCCTGGGTAAGTCTTTCTCGCCACACTGCACATCAAATCCCCCACTAATTAGAAGTCTCCTGCCAAGGAGGCAACAGTGTCATTAGGCGTCTGGGGCATGGGCCTCGGCCGCTCTGTTTTGCTAAACTCTGCTCGCCTTCCCGGCCGCTCTGATGAGACCCGCCAGGCTCCAGGAAGGGGAGAGGGGGCAGGCCGGGCTTCTCCCCCGCCCCGTTCTGGATTTCTCTATTCCCGGTTTGGATCTCCATCAGTCAGGGGCTCTTGGATCCGCATCTGCTGTAAAAGGCCCGGCTGAGGTTTGGGGTCTGGGTGCCCGACTAGACGGTCTGCCCACAGCCCACGTGCTTCCCCAGTCGGCGCGGGGTCCTGCAGGGCTGTCAGCCCGGGGTAACCCTGGAGCCATCAGCACCAGAGCACGGCGCTAACGGGGTGTACGTGGAAGAGCTGCACCCCCAGCGGCTGCCACGGTGCTGCTCAGCCTGCCTCAGTTTCCCCCTTGCATCAGGGCTTTCAGGGCCCCTCCCTCTCTTTAATCCACTTCATTAAACTCAGGCTCCCCTTCCCTGCTGGGAGGCTCTTTGCAGCCCCCTTCTCTCTCATCACTGCCCATGCAGGCCCTCAGCAGCTCCCCAGACAGCATCAAACCCAAGGGCCTTCTGCCCCTTGGGGCTACCCCGCAGGCTGGTTCCTAATCCCCAGCCTACTGCTAAATCACCTGCCCCAGAAAATAAGGATCACAACCACTAACGCTACCATTACTGAGCACGAGCAGGGAGCAGCTCCTCTCCCGCAGCTCCCTTCCCCTTATAGGGAAATCGCAGGCTGCTTCCCAGCAGAGTCAGAATGACCATTTGATCCCAGCTAATCCTGATCAGCTGGCGTGGGGGTAGCCATCCATCACAGGCAGGAGGAGGCTGCTCTGGGCAGCCTGGGATCACACCAAACCCAGAGCAGGCAATGAGCACATGGGTGTTATGCAGGTGTTATGGAGGAGCTGGGAGCCCTCTCCTGACCCACCGGCCTCTACAGCCATCATCTAGCCAAACATCATGCATTAACCCTTCATGCATCATAGAGAGGAGCAGCTTCTGCAGGACGGGATGGGACAGCCAGTGGGGAAGCAGCAGCCGGCACGAGCTGAGCTAGGCCAGGCTCCCTGCTGGCTTATTGCCCCATGTCCTGTGCACATCTCACAGGCACCACTGCCCCCATGGACCCTGGGAGGGGAACTCTGCTGGGGCCCTTATTGGGTTATTGATTGACCAAATGTAAGCCAGGGCTGCTGCGGCACTGAAACCTCTTCACAGGATTTTACAGCCCCATAAACCCAGCAGGGACCAGGGCACTGAGGCACCATCCATGGAAACCAGCCAGAGGTGGCAGTCCCAGAGAGCCGGGTCCCTCCAGAGCCACTGTGGAAGGTCAGGGTGATAAAAGGAGAGGAGAGGAGGATCATTGCAATGCAATCCAGCTGCCGAGCAGAAAGTGGTCCCATCTGGAACTGCTTAGGGCCATGTTGGAGAGACAGCAGGGCAGCGAGAGGCGTGAGCGCGTTCCCACCCGCCGTTCTCAGAGCTGACGTGGTTCGCAAGCTCTGCCAGCAGAAGAGGCTCAGTGCGGGCAGCGAACACCTGGCTGGGAGGGGTACGGTGCCCTGGCTCCCTGTGCCGTACAGAAGAGCTGCCACAGCAGCAGAAGGGTTAAAAAAGTCAGGGAGGAAGGAACCTACCCGCTCCTGTTCAACAAAAACACCACTGCCCCAGGGGGGTAAACCTGGCCAGGGCGCAGGACAGTCGTCCTCTCGTGCAGAGACACGGCACCACGACGTGGGGACGGCAGGGGCCTGCCCCATGCATGGCTGCAGCTCGCTGGCTGCGCAGTCCTGCCCTAGACAGGAAGGGGCTCGGGGAAGGAGCCTGTCCTTGCTGCCTGCAATGCGCCGCACGTGCCCGTGCCCGCTGGTCATTAGGGAGGCGCCGTGGACTCTGCGCAGTCCCAGGCTCCTCTGGCAATGGGGCAGGAAAGAGAGCGCATGGATCGCCGCTGTCTGCTTTTGGGGCTGAGCCTGCAGCGCCTTCTTGCCCGAGAGCTCGCCCTGGGACGGGGTCTGCAGCACAGCCGAGGCAAGAACCAGCCCACGCCAGGGGCCACGAGGGTGCCTACCTGAGCACGCGGGGGGCTGGGCATGGGAGCACCCAGCACGCTGCCCTCGGCTGTGGCCTGATCCCCGTCCCCTCCCTGGGGTCCCGTGGGCTGCCTCGTCAGCCCTGTCTGCTCAAACGCTGTACTTTCTGGAGAGAGCTCATCACCCCTGCAGAGGCCAGCGGGACCGGGCGGCCTCGGCTTGGGATCTGCATCTGAGTCATCACTCGGGCAATTAGTGCTGGCTCCAGAAAAATACAGCTGGGCAAACCCCACGTCCCTCTGCCGCACGCCGGGTGGGCGCAGGCCGGTTCTCAGGCCAGCCAGGAGCCGGTGCGGCTCGAACCGAGGGAGCAATGAGGTGCGGCTGATGCTGATTCCTCCGAGCTCCCCCAAGGACTTGGGGCTGTGGTTAACATCATGCTAGCGGGGCTGTTGCCTTCCCAGGGCTCGGAGACGGCTGGGCTCCTGCTTCCCATGCCACCCCCACAGGCACAGAGACCCCTTGGGAGCTTCCCAGGCACAGCTTCTCTCAAAGCGCTGGCTCTCTGCCGGCTGAGCAGGGAGCGGGATGTCCAGGGGCTGCAGCGGGACAGCAGCCTGCCACTAGCGAAGGCCTGGAGCAGTGCAGGTGTGGGTGCCTGGCTGTGCCCCGGAGGCTGCTCCAAGCATGCCCGGTGTGGGCTCGGAGGCAGGCAGAGCACGGGGCGTTGGCCCCCTTCCAGCAAAGCACACCAGTGGAGCTGCCCGGGTGATGAGCCACGAGCCAGGAGTGCAGAGCACCCCCTGTTCCTCGCCACGTCCAGCCCAGTTCACAGGGATTTCATCAGCTTTGCCCACGGGGACCAGCTTGCCTGGGTGCTACAGCGGGATCAGGCCGTGCGCCCTGCCCGTTGGGCCTCAGGCCGTTGTCCTGCGTCTCCTCTAGAAACCGGAGCATGAGAGGACGACCGGGTCCAGGATGAAGCTACTATCAGCGGGAGCTCGAGGGGGCTGAGTGACAGCTTGGCTCGGACTCCAGGCCCCGCTGTGCTGAGCTGGGCAGGGAGCCCACGAAACACCTGCTTAAATGTTTGCCTTGCTCGAGAGCCTGACATGCGGAGGGGCTGTCCAAGCTGCCGCCCAGGGGAGAGCCGGCCCTTCCCTGCTCCTTTCCCACGCTGCAGAGATCACCGTCCCCTTGGAAGAGCCGAGAGAGGCTGCATGTTGGGGAAGAACCCCCACGTCTGCAGGGGGAACCAGCCGCTCCCCCCTTCCACCTCCGGCAGGTCTCTGGAGCATTGGAGGGTCCCAAGAGTGAAAGACCTCCCAGTGCAGGAGAGAGGGGAGGGGATGCAGCTGCCTTGGGAGAGGGAGCTGCAATGCTCCTCCCCAGCTGCTGGTTCCCAGTATTCCCACACACGGACATCAGTCACGGCTCTGTAAGGAGCACTCGCCCACAAGGCTTCCCAGCCCCCTGCGAAGGGGCACAGGGAGGCAGAGAGCAGCTCAGAGACTTGCCCACGAGACGCGGCATGCCCTGCAGCCCTCCCGCCCACTCCAGCCACGCATGCGCCCAGCTCTGTGCAGCACAGGGGTGCACGGCGCTGTACACCCCCGTCCCAAGAAGCAGCTGCCAGCGTTTGACAAGGGCTGTGCTAGCGAGAGGCACAAAGGCCCGGTCCAGGAGCCCCTCCTGGGCCCAGTTGCCAAGGGGTGGGTGCTGCGTGAGGTGCAGAGGGGAGACAACAGCCGGCCCCAGGCCGCCGAACGCTGTCTTCTGGTTAACTGCCGAGGCTGCAGCTGAGCGCAGGGATGCCTCTCGAATGGCTCGAGCCCAAGCTGCTCCGAAACCTGAGGCGCTGGGCGCCCTGCTCTCTCCCAGCTGCCAGCAGCTGCTTCCCCCATTTCCCAGCTCCCAGTCCCCACTCTGGGGAGCTGCCTCTTGGGAGCCTCCCCCCAAGCTGGTGAGAAGCAGCAACACGCACGCAGGGCAGCGGCCGGCTGAGCCTCTCGCCAGCTTGTGCGGTCCAGGGCAGGCTGGCTCCCCTCGTGGGGCAGGGCAGCTCCCAGGCCAGGCCAGGCCAGGCCAAGGCCGTCCATCTCCTCTGCAGCCTCCCCATGCTGGGACCGGGCTGTGTCTGGCTGTGGTTTCCAACAGCTGCCAGGGCGTGCACGGGGTCTCCATGCCCAGCTGCTTTGCCGTGTCGGGTAGCAGGCCTGGTCAGACACCCGGGATGGATGCAGCCCGTCTCCTGCTGCAAATGCGGGTACCTCGGTTCAGGGGAGCACATGCTCCCCAGAGCCCCCCCTGCCCCGCAGGCAGTGGGAATGGGGGAGCCCTCTGCCTGACCCCGCCAGTGACTCCCACATCTGTATGAGGGGATCAGCAAACAGGGCACAAGCAGAGCTTCCCGCTGCCAGGGCCGTGATTCTGCGACGGACCAACCTTTGTGACCCTGTCCCCATGCAGCCCACGCGACCCTGTCTCCCTTCAGCGCGTTCCCAGGCGGCGCTGCCCTGGCTGATGTGGCGAGCACGCCACGACGCCTCTGCTGCCCTCACAGAGCCGCTCCTGCTCTGCGTTATCCATCAACACATGCACACGGGCCAGAATTAGAAAAATACCGTGGGATGCAAAACTTTTCCAGATGCTGGGACTGGCTACTGTTCTCCGGAGCTGCATTGGGCCCCGCCGTGCTCCGGGTTGCATGCTCCTGGGGAGCGTGAGGAGAGCGTTATTGGTGACCTGGGTGTCCAAATGATGCTGCCACTTCCCCACATCTGCAGGGACTGACCAGGGTCCTCTGATTGCAAAATGGTGCTGGAGCTAAAGGGCCCAACACTGCAACCGGCTCATCAGCCTGCCACAGGCTCTGCGGCTGCCTTACAGTGAAGGGCACAGAGAGCCACGGGCAGCACGGTGCAGTCACCCTCTGGGAAAGGGGCACAGCAATGGCCCAGGTGACGTCCAGGTGACCTGCCATGCGCCAAGGCTGGTACCTGCAAACACCTGTGAGGCCCATCTGTGATGGGGTCACCAAGACCCAGCACAGCGTATCCCTTGTAGCACGGGGGGTATGTGCAGGGAGAAGCTTCCCCTGCCCTGCTCACTGGCAGAAACACCCCCGGGCACCGGGCTCCAGTCGGGTCCTATGCACCACGTTGGGCTCAGCCTTGCCTGTGCGGGATCAGTGACCCCCTCGCCTCTTGGATGGTCCTGATCGGCTGAGGGGACAAACGACTTTGATCCCGTGCTTCCCTGTTCCTCTCCCGGGGGCACACTGGGTGGTCAGAGTCTCCCCAGGCACCTGCAGCCCCCGCAGCTCCAGCCTCCTCGCTGCAGCTGGGCTCCCTCCGCAGCCAGCTTCCAGCTCTTCCCCGGCCCCCCAGGATCCCTGGGTCGAGGGCTGAGTTGGGGCTGGGGCCCTCCTTAAGGTCTGAAGGAAGAGCAAGCTGCCTAGATGGGAGTCTCCGCTGGAGCAGGCCTGGGCTGCGGCTACAGTTGCTGGCACTGGTGGATGTAGCCCCCGTGTCACAAGCCCCCTCCGTGGACCTCCTCGAGGCCTCGGCAGCCCAGAGCCCGCAGGTGAGGGTCCCCGCTGCTGCCAGAGGCGGTTCTGCTGATCCAGGGCCGGGGGCTGGCTTTCCTTCTGAGTCATTGACCAGGCACCCAGCACAATGCGAGGCCTTTCCTCCGCTGGGGGACGATGCAGGAAGGTTGCTGTATTAACATCCTCCGCATGACTCCCTGGGCTGGCTTCACCGGTACTCCGGTCCAGCTGGAGCCCGGACAGCTTCTGCAGCCGAGAAGCCTCCTCCGGGCTGCCTTGGCCGGTAGGGCAGCACCATGTTCGAGCTGCTCGCCGCGGCAGGGCATGGGCTGGTGAGGACTCCCGTGGGAGTGCCCATCACATCGCCTGGCTCCTTCTGGACACAGCAGAGTGCTCAGGAGCCTCGGGGCGCTGCCGGCCTTGGCCGCCTAGTGCTGGGACTTCAGTGCCAGGCCTGGGAGCCACCGAAGTACCTGCTGCTCACCCTCCGCTGCCCAAAGCTAACCCCCCTCTGCCACCCAGGCATTCGGGTCTGCTCTGGAGGGCTGGCCCTGGGGCGCAGGGGCTGACTCCGCAGCCTGCAGGGGAGAAGGAGGGGATGGAGGCATCAGGGAGTGGGTCTGGGGCAAGCATGGGGGCAGGTGTTTAATTGGGTAGGGGAGTTACATTTGGTGTGTGGTGTGCACTCTCTATGGCTGTGCTCAGAGGCGCTGCTTCTCAGCAGGGAGGCTTGCTGGGGTGGTCCAGAGCGAGGTCAGAGCAGAGCAGACGGTCCGGTTGTTAGAGGCAGAAAGCCAGGTCTCAAGTGCATCTCAAGCCCTTGTCCCGGGGTCTCGGCGCATCTTGCCAACATTCATCCAGACACACTCCACATCCGCATCGTCATCCCCAGGGGTACGGGGCCGCAGGGAGGGACCTGCCCCATGCATCAAGCCCAGTGAAAGCCAGGGCAAGAAGAGACTCCTGTCCTCTAGTACAATCATTAGCCTCTGCACTACAGCCCCCTCGGGTCCTGGCGCCGAGCCCAGCTTTCCTGACTCCAGGCAACCCCCCACTCCCCGGTCCTTGGAGCAGAGGATGTTCGGTAACATCTCGTGGAGCAGGGAACCGGCAGAATCGCTCACGGCCTTTGTGCGACGGAGCCAGTGGCACCTTTGTCCCACGAGCTGCAGCCATGGTGGGAGCAGTGGCCAGCTGAATAGTGAGGGAGGGACAGAACACTGATTTCATTCATGGCCCCAGCGGGGCTCAGATGATGCACGGGATGAGTCCTCCCCCAGCAAGCTGCTTTACAAGCCCCAGGAACAGAATGAGCCATTCAGGGAAGTGACCGGGCTGCTGCCCTTGGCAGACCTGTGACTCCGGGGCTGCACGGCAAGCAGGGCTTGACATTTATCCTTCCCAGGCTGGATCCAGTGACAACACAGGGGTTTGTTGTGAGCTGGATCTGTCTGGGAGGAAAATGATATGCCGGTCATGTGCATTCCTAGACCACTGCTTCCCCTGCTGCATGTGTTCAGTGCCACCAGCAGCCCGGGGTGGGTGAGAGTCGCTCACACGTGTAGCAGAGCTGTCAGCTGCTTTCTCCCTTCATTTCCTACCTTGTGCGGCTGCCTAGAAGAGTGCCGTGCACTGCGAGGGCTGTTACATAGGGAGTCGGTGCAAAACCTTCCAGCCTGGAGGGAGACACATTGTGCCACCACTTTCCAGTCCCAGTTCTAGGTGGAAAGGGGGGAGTTTGGCTGGAGGTGCTGAGTTTCCAGACCCCGCTGCCTCTCCCTGGAGGCTCAGCTCAGGGGCTAGCTGAGATCAGAAGATGCAGGGAGGCCTCGGGGTGACTTCAGCTCGTTAACAATGTCCTGCTGCCCCTCACCTAACAGACGCCCACAACCAGCACTGCAGGGAAGGTGGCACAGGCCCGGACAACCCGTTACAGGGGGTGAGGCTGGCAGCAAAGCAGAGGCAAGGGCCTTCCAGGGTGCCTTGCGATTGTGGGAAAGGGAAGAGCTCCTGTGTGGCTCTTTTCAGAGAGGAGGCTGTGGGTCAAGTCCAGCCAGGGCCCGCTGGACATATGGACAGACATGCCCTTAGACACTGCTGTGCTCCTAGCAAGTGCCGTGGGCAGGGGGAGTGTTTAACCCTCCGCATTTACACAGCAGCTGGCAAAGCCTAACAGAGCGGAGGCAACAAGAGCAGCCCCAGGAGCACCAGGCACGAGGTCTGCCGGAGCTCCCAGGCCACGCTAACCAGGACCCGCAGCTCCCAGCCGCGGCTCCAGACGGCACCCTTGGGGAGAAGACTCTGCATTTCCACGGCGCTCTTGAAAGCGCTCTGCAAACGGAAGGCAAGGGTTTCTTAGGGTCATCTCTCTTATTGAACCAACTCTGTAGCTGGGATGAAGTTAGACGAGGTTTTGATGCAAAACTTTCATTCTCAGGTCTGAGGAAGCAAAATTCAGGAAACAAACAGAAGCCAATTCAGCCTCACGCCCCAGCATTGGTAGTGCCCCCACACTGCTCTCCCCCGACACGACAGCCCACGTTCAGTGCCTCTCCCCCCCTCCAGACAGAAGCGAAACACACTGTGGGGTCCTGCCCCTGCACCCTTTTGGGGAGTTGTGGTCACAGGTGCTAGTATCCGAGTCAGAGGGGCTCTGGGTCAGGTGTACCGGGACAGCCACACGCAGCCCTCGTCCAAACGTGGGGTCCTGCTCAGGGTAACGTCCGTCTCAGCGTGGTCTCAGAGGTCTGGGCAGTGTGACTGGGAACATCACCTTCCAAGCAGGGGAGCCTGGCGCTCCCCGACAGAAGGGGGATCCAGAAGAGCAGTGCTGAAGGAAGCCCGTGGGAACTGGGGCTGTTTCTTTACCAGTGCAAACCTGCTGGGCAGGGCAGGGGGACAGCCGGGCACTGACGGAGGCAGGTGCGGTTCTGACTCACCCCATTCACCCCTGCGGAGAGAAGAAAGCCTGCCTTTCCCGGCACCATGCCCGAGATGCATGGCCACAGCCCCGCCAGGGTGACTGCTGCAAGCGGCTTGTGGTTTGGGGCAGGGTCCGCCTGCATCTGTTTCAGATTCCTGTTCCGCTCATCCTGGAAATGGCTGATTTACTGGAGAAGCGTTTCCCTCAGGAAATCTGCTTCGGGCTGTGGGATGTCTTCAGTTACAAGGGAAAAACAAACAGCTGCATCCTTGGAAACCCTGATCTTTTGGAAACGCCGGTGCCAGGTCCTGAGCTCCCCTTGGCCAGCCCCTGCGTGACTAGCCTGCAGGCACAACGCAGGGACCCACCGAGAGTCTGTGCTTCGGGCCCCACTGCCCCGTGGGGAAAGGCTGCTGGCAGCTGCCCATTTCATCTCTCTGCAGGCACTGATTAATTGGCAGGGTCACTTACAAGCCGGGGCCAGCGCTGGAAGGGTGCACACCTCAAGGGAGGGGAGAGCGGGTCAGATGCTCTAGTTTAGGAACATGAGAGCCAGGACCTGGAAAGGAGGAAAGAGCAAAAGGGGGACAAGTATCCAGCAGTTTCCAGAAGCAAGAGTTGCTAGGTGGGAAGCCGTGAGCTATATCCCATGGTTGGGGGGGGGGGGGGTGGGGGCTTGGGGGAACGGGG
>NW_005841869.1:3349533-3360323 GCF_000455745.1 Alligator sinensis
GGGGGCTGGGGCTTGTGAGCACTGGGCCACCCTGGTGAAATGCCCATCCTGTCCCTGCTGAAAGCATGGAGCCTTTAAGCCCCAAGCATCGCTGGCGCATGGCTGCTCACAGCTCCGGAGCTATGCCAGGCAGTCCCGATACACTCATGCCTTTAGTGTGTACTCTCAGCCAGGAGGACAGGTGCCCTTCCAGCACAGCGAGGGGTCTGGACGCCTGCTGCTTTGCTGTGGGTTTCCTGCCTGACCCTGGGGCAGGCCCATTTCCTTTCTGTGTCTCCCATCAGCAAGGTGGGAGTGGAGCTGTCTGGGAGGATTATAATGAATTCAGAGGCATTTGCAGGTCCCTGTGGAGACCCCCTAGTGCAGGTGGCATTGGACATGCTCAGCTTGGACTTTCATGGCCAAAATCCTGGCTCCAGCACGGTGCGGGAGTGTCTTGACCTCCGTCCCTGCACGAGGTGTCTCTGACCTGGGACCCAGAGCCACCCACTTCCCGGTGCCTGCCTGCGCTTCCAGCTGGCATGTGCAGCAGCGACCCGCATCTCCTGCCTGAGACCAGGTAGGGACTCACCACTGCAGCCAGGACAGGCCCCCGAGCCGCACGATGCTCAGGCCTCTCATGCCCCCTCGTGCATTCTCCTTGAAACTGCAGCTCCTTGCAGTGCCCCGGGCCAGCTCCATCGGGGCGATGGTTTTACTGCCTGGATACGTGTTGTCCATCGTCCTGGTGAAGCGGGTGCGTTGCCAGGAGGTTCGGTGCCAGAGCCACCTGGGACCAAGACAGAGAGTGCAGCGGGCACGGCGACTGTCACAGGAAAGCAACAGGCACGAGCTTCCTGCACTGTTTGTCCGCGTCCTTCTGAACTGAGTGTCAGCGCCAGGGATCAGTGGGGCTTCAACGAGGCCAGGACTTCACCCCTCTGCTGCTGTGAAAGTGCACGAGCTTCACGTGTGCAAATGGATGGGCTCAGTTGGGTGGAAGCCTGAGCATTTACACTGACCTGACGCTGAAAAGAGCAGCACGTTAGCACTGCTCTAAGCGGGAAGATGCACTCCTCTGCTTTACAGACTGAAGCCGTGAAGCGACCCTGCAGCAACCGGCCGTTGCATGTAGAACGAACCTCCGAAGGTGCTTCTCTCAAGGGGTGCGGAGAAGGACAGGCATGCTGCGGTTGCTAATCCACCCGTCGGCCTGCAGAAGAATGCAAACTCGCTCCTGTGTCACCAAGGAGACAGCCGGGCGTCTCTGTACACAGTGCCCGTCCCGAACACCAGTCGACCTAAACCAGCTCTTGACCTCCTGCAAGAGGCTCCTGCATGAGCTGAGACCCTGCTGCCATCCCCCCGTGGCAGGCTGGGCGGTCTGGGGAGAAGAAGCAGGCTCGCTGCCCAAGCAGCAGACAGCTATTCCTCCCTGCCGCGCCCGAAGCCAGGCAGAGATGTGGAGGAGCCTCTCCGAGCGCTTTGCTGTGCTGGATGTGACGTACTTCGTGAGGCACAAAGGCGAGGTAAGGCCTGGCTGGCAGCAGCGCTCGTGGGCCTGAGCTGCTCTGGAAAATGGATGCAGTGCTGAGAGTTAGAGCAAAGATTTCTAGAGCCTTCCCCCATCCGTGGGCAATGCTGGATTCTCTCTAGGAGCTCCAAGACACGCACTGAAAGGACCGGCTGCCTTGGTTGTTCCAGTAAAGCGGCCATGGGTGCTCAGACCAGGGCTCTGGGACGCCGGCTGGGAGCAGTGGTCCGAGCCAGAGCAGGGGGGCCACGGACCACACAGGAGGGGTCCCTGGGGTGCATTTGCCCTGGCTGCAGATGGCACTTGGGCTACCCCCAGCAGGGAGTGAATCGCTGTTGGCCTCGGTGTGCTCACGAGTCTCCATGAGATGAGGGTAGGGGCTCTTCAGGCTCAAGGTCCCCTAGGCGGGGGGGAACTAAAGAAAGGGATGGAAGGGGAAGGTAACTCCCCATGTCTCATCAAGCCTGGAAGGATGGCTCTGGTTCAGTCACCCCCGACCTCAGGGTCAGACGTACCAGGGGGAGCCCCAGGCCACCACAAGGCCATCTCAAACCAGGTGGAAGTGGCAAACGGTCCTGGCCTGGTCCTGGACATGCTTGTGGTGCTTTCCAGATCTGGCCTGAGTGAGCCCATGTTCCCTCCGTCCAAGTGCTGTCCCGGAGGAGTCTGCTCAGGTGGCTGCAACCCCATTACCTCACAGCCACAAACTGGCTGGCCTGTTCCTGTCCTTGCTCCATTTCCTCCGACTCAGACCCGCTGGAGCCCACTTGCCCTGGGGCAGCCGTGCACAGCACCTAGGGTCCTTCTCGTCCCTTCCCAGGCCAGCTTCTCCCTTTGGTGAGCCACTCCAAGGAGCCCGCTGCTTGCTCTGTTTCCCCAGGTCAATGCTTGCGCTTTCTCTGCCGACTGCCAGCACCTCCTGACTGCCTCCGACGACAGCAGGCTCTTCCTCTGGAATGCTAAAACTGGAGCGCTGCTCTGCAAAGTCACCGGCCACGCAGGTACTGAGCACGCGCGTACGCAGCCTGGAGACAGTGGGTAGTGCCAGGGAGCCAGGGTTCTGCAGTGCTCAGGCTGCCTCTGGCCCTGACTCGCTGCCAGGTCCCAGCCCATGCGAAGACTGAAGGTGCGTGACGGCAGGGACAGTCCCTGAGCCTCCCTGCACAGACCCCACTCACAGGGAGACAGCAAGGATTAATGTTATCTCTGTGCTGTGAAGGCGCCAAGTACCTCCAGGTGGTTTCTAGTGTGTAAAAGACCCAATGTGTCCACTGAGCAAATACCCCCTTTACACGCCGGCTACAACGTTAGGATGCCCAGCACTGGGGTGGTGTCAGTTTGCATGAGGGTCCATGGACCAGCAGTAACCTAGCCCCTATATGTTACCCAAACCATCCATCCAACAAAGAAAGAAAGGGCTTTCCAGCTGGGCCTTCTCTTTGTGTTTTGCTCTCTGCTCTTGCCTTGCTTTGCTCTCCCGTTACCCCGTGGTATCTGGACTGCCAGCAACAGCCTGACCTGCCAGGGACGGAGATAACCTTCAGAATGAGAGGAATGGACTAGCCCAGTGGGGCTCCTCCACAGGCAGCGAGGATTTGCAAGGAGCTGCACAGTTGCACCTTGCCTGAATGAAGTGGAGTGGTTTGCAGCCACAGTCCCCTTCAACGCCAAATGGAGCCTACAGCGAGTCCAGGTCTAAGAGGCGACTGCTCATCCTTGTCACCTCCAAGTGCTGGACTTGTCATCCCCAACATCTTGCCTTGCAAAGAGGTCCAGTCTGCAAGCAGCTGTGTGGACTGCCTGGACCCAAACACAACCCCATGCATCTCACCCCCCTTCTTCCCTCCTCACAGGGCCAGTGAAAGACTGCAGGTTCTCTCCAGACTGCGCCCTCTTTGCCAGCGCCTCTCACGACTGCACGGTTCGAGTGTGGGACACAGTGACCGCTGAGTGCGTCCACGTGCTGGAAGGTGCGTGAATAAGAGATCTGGGGCTGCCAGTGTCAGGAGGGAGCTGGGGTGCCCACAGAGGCTGCAGCAAAGGGCAGGGTGCTGGGCTGATAGGGGAGCGAACCCCACACTGCTCAGAACCCCAGCGGCCTCTGGGAGAACAGCAGTGGTGCATGCAAGGCAGGATTGGGCCCTCTGCAGCCAAACTGGGTTCCCAAGAAGGACAACTGTGTTCTCCAGCCCAGCCATGGAGCCGGACAAACACCAGCCCAGCCAGGGGCAGCTCAGCTGAGTCCAGAGGCAGGGGGCAGCTGCAGCAGACAGGTAGGGAAATGCTCCCAGCCATCAGTGCAGGCATGGACAGGACAGAGGGGCCTGGAAAGCAAAGCCAAAAGGCTGCGGTACCAGAAGAAAAAGTCCAAGCTGCTCCAGCAGCCGAGAGGCTTCAGCTTCCCCCGGTGCTAATGTGGTTAATTACCATGACGTGAGCTCCTACAGAGCTGTCAACAAGCCCAGCTGCCACCCTGTGCTCAGAGCTCCCTTGCTCCATTCGTGTGACAGCATCTGGCTTGTTACACGGCCCACACAGTTCCCCCCTTGGTGTTCTCCAGGTCACTGCAAGAGCGTGGAGACCGTGCGCTTCAGCCCCGATGCCCGGCAGCTCCTGTCAGGAGGCTGGGACCACATGGCCATCCTGTGGGACACGCAGGTAGAGCGGGCTCCAGTGCGGCTGCTGTGCCCTGCCTGCTTCATGCCCGGAGGCCACGGAAAAGGCCTCCTTCGACATCCATTTCTCCTACCTGCACCCACAGAAGGAAACTACCTCCATTACCCCAATCCCCAATATTCCCCATTGTATAGGACTGGGCTGGACACGGGAGGGCAGGACTTTGGGGGGAGTGAAGTACCCGTCATGTCACTTGCTCAGAGGGCAAACCCTGAGCATCCTCTGCCCTGTTCAGAGGTGTTTCCCAGGCACGTGGACTACCACGCAAAACAGAGCACAGTGCAGATCAGCTCCCTGAGACACAGCGGGAGCTCGCAGGGCCAAGCCAGCCCACGGGAGGTACAGCTCACCCCTCGAGCGATGGCACAAAATGTTTTATAGGCGCCACTTGCCAGCTGCTGCTCCCCTCTCATCTCTGCAGTTAGGTCAGATGTTAAGGCTCTTCTCTGGGCACCGTGACGTCATCCAAAGCTGCGACTTTTCCCTGAACACGCAGTACCTGGTAATTAATTTCAGTTTCCTGTCATCTTCCTCTCCCTACTGGCATGAGTGGTACATTAGCGATTCACAGCATGAAAGCTTTCCAATAGAAGATTCTGCCCACTAGGTGCTTAGCTGCATGTATCACCAACCATCTGACAGCTGTAATTTCAGAGATTTCGCTATAAGCCCAGTTTCTGTTCTTGTCTGAGGCTTCTGCTGCATCCGGGTGGTGCAAATTTGGCAGGAATTGCTGTTTTTCATTTCTTACCAGGCAACTGGTTCCTGGGACTGTACAGTTAAAGTCTGGAGTTTGTGTACAGATGGAGATAACACTCTAGAAGGACATCGGGGCAACGTTAGCTGTGTTTGCTTCTCTGCATCAGGAATGCTGGTAAGAGCTGAGAGCCCTCTCTAGCTTGCTTTTTTGTTCTGAATGATTGCAAACACGAGCACACTGCAGAGAGGATGCTTTTAGAGCACATTCCCCCACCTGTGCAGAGCAGACAAAATCCAGTTAGAGCGTGCCTGCTCATCTCTGGGTTTGTCACCTCTTATGCCGCATCTCCAGCACCCCTTATTCTGCTCTTGTCTTTCAGGCATCAGGCTCGTGGGACAAGACCGTGCGGGTCTGGAACCCATGCAGCGGGGTGCTCGTTTTCCTCCTGGAGGGGCATTCATCCTGGGTGAAGAGCGTATCCTTCTCCAGGGATGGACTGCTGCTGGCCACTGCAGGCTATTCAGAAATGGTAACCCCAGCAGAGGGAGCAAGCAGAGTTCTGCTGCAATACTGCCTGTCCTGACTACTAAATATGGGCTCTGAGGACTAAGAGGCCCATCATACAGCACTCCTTAACGTGTGCACCCTGGCTGCTCAAACCCTGTGCCCCTGCAAGGCTAGATCCCTTTGTTACACAACAGAGCAGGGGCAGGCCACTGGCTCCTAGCCAGCTAGCAATGCAGTCCTCAGATGGGCAAAGGTGGGGTAATCTTATTGTCCCTCTCACAATGCCATGTCACAGGACTGCTTAAGAACTGGCATGCATTTTGGCACATGCTGAACCAACCCTCTCTCTAGTTAGCATATTTTAGGCTACAAAACCTCCACAAGCAGGGAAACCAGCTTGCACTGAAATGAATTTCTCTGCAAATTAGTCATTCTCTGTCTGACGGGTGGGGGTGTCTCATGAAATCCGGAGTTCCTCTGGCACACAATGTTAAGGGCACATTACTGCCCACTGTTTTACTTCCACAGCACCTTAAGCCTCTTCAAATACTTTAGAGTTGAAGGGAACCTCTCTAGCGGCAGGTGCAGCTCACTGCTCTGAAGAAGAAAGATCAATTGTTTTTGTAAAGCAAACTATTAATTGGCTCTGCATTTTACAGGTGAAAGTGTGGGACTGCAGAACAGGGAAGTGCATAGAAACTTTAGAGGTAACATTTACTTTAACCAAGCCAACTTTCTACCAACACTTGATGTCACTCAAACAAAAGCTAAACTTCATTTGTTATGACATATATCAACCCATCTTACTGCCCATGTTCCAAACTGGACCATGAGCTTTGTCTCCATAAGCTCCTGATGGTTGAGTTGGAATAGGTAGCTTTCTCTCCCCCCACCCCAACAGCATCATGCTGTGTACTAGCCAACAACTGCTGCTTTACTGCAAAGGCTACAACTAAAAGTGTGTGTGTGCAGCTTCCATGCACAAGGCACTCCACAAATGCACGATCAATAATGCACCCCCGGCCACCAGGAGGTGGTGGGGCAATAAGCCCAGCAATAGAATTTCATTGCCCAAGACATATTTCTATCTGCAGAAGGCAATGCTGTAAGCTCTAGACCACAGATCATTACAATGGCCCTCCAGATCCCCTAGAAATAGTGCTTTAAGGAACAGGAACATCTCTCTGAATCTGAACCGAGTCTTTATTGGCAGGTGATGTTGGATCAAGCCTCTAGCTGCATCTTCAGCCCAGATGGTGCTCTTCTAGTTTCAGGAGCTGCTGGCCATGATGAACATCAACTGCAGGAGGCGAAAAGGGAAACCTGGAGAACAGTGCAAGGGCTAAACCATCCTGCTTCAATAGGGAAAGGAAATGGTCAAGTGCCAAGTGAGAACTAGAAAGGGATGTTATCAGACGTAGCCAGTTCCTGAGAGCAAATGATCAGCCTGCCCATGGCAGGTTGGTACAAGTCCACCTAACAGTGACATGCTGCTGCCCAAGTGACCACAGCTCTAAACCCCAGGATAACCCCCTGGTGGCATTATGACATCCCATGGGTCCTTCTTGAGTATCTGGGTCCAATGTCTTCTCCTACATGGGGATACACAGGAGTAGAAGGGCACCGAGTAATAAAAGCACTGCTAAGGCTTACTAAAAGTTGAACACGTGCCTGAAACATGGACCAACTGGGACTGCACTGGATATCAAAACAACACGATGTGAAAGCAACCTGACAACTGCCTCTTAGCTCCAACTTAATGTTTAAAGAGGACCACTAGCTTCTCAGTAGATGAACTAATGCATCCAAAGTGGTAATTCAGTACAAAACACTACCAGTTATTCACCTGGGGAACTACATTTAGGGGTGAAAAGCTGAAGAGTGGCCTTTCACTGTCAGATTGCACCATAAAACTGTAATTGTCTTCCTGTAACTTCACAGTAACCGGATACAAGCCCAATCATTCTTCTCACACAAGGACCTGAAAGCAGCATGCAAAATCCCTCCAGCTAGCACCCAGAGTGAGGGACTGGCAGAGGGGGTGGGCAGTGTACACAACCAGGACAGAAAGGAGTCTGCAGATGGCAGAGAATACCTGATCTCAAAGTCTGGTTTTCAGATCATACCTATACTTTGTCTCCCCCCACCATGTCCACCCAGCTGTGTGCGCAATAATCCACATTTTGAATAATAAAAAATGTGTGATGGACAAAGAGGCTGTGGTGAATCCCATGAAAGGTGAGGCCCAGACAACTTATGTTACAAGGCCTCAGTACAGACCGCTCAAGTTTCATATTATCACATCTTCACAGGACTGAAGTTCAAGGTAACGATAAATTGTCAAGCCAAAAAAGCGAACTGAACCTTGTATAAAAAAGAAAAATAAAAAAAAAGAAAAAGAAAAAGAAAAAGAACAGCTTGCCAGAGGCTACAAAGACCTCATCAACCTGCATTATTCTCTCAGAGGGAGCCCGACCCTGTAAATTGAAGATTAAGGTTGCAGAAAGCCAGCCAGCCCAGCAACACTTCAAACACCTGCTGAAAGAGTCCTACTGATAGTCCAAGCACTACTGATAACGCTGCAGTCACTACTGATCATCTGTAAATGGCTCCAACTGGGCACCAGATGGCTTAAAGTGATAAATACAGCATTGTGTAGATAATGAGAATGTCAGTGCAGACATTTTTGGTGTCCTAGCAGTGGATCTAGAATCCCTTGTCAGAAAAAAGAACTCAGATGTACAAAAATCCCTGCTCAGAATAAGCTTCCGGCAAAGAACAGTCTTCAATTTCAGTGAAACCCACTTTGCAAGGTTTGTCTACTTTCCATGCACAGTGTGTCGATGTTGTTTGGACTGGCACCAGAAAAAACCTTAAGGTAAGTTTACTGATTCTAGAGGGTTCCCCACCCCTCTGATGATCTGTTTAGTACACAATCTTTATGCTGAAGTTCCGAAAAACAAAATCTGAACGTAAATGCTTTTGTCTCCAAAATAAAAGTGTAGCAATTTAAGATATCTGCAAAAACTTATTTGCTTAGAGTATAAGGCTGCACTTTAGAATAGCTTTCCACACTGTCTTTTATAAACTGAGCACTATAATGCAAATCCTGACAGCAAATTAATGTTAGCATCTTCAAAGATGCTTAGCATGGCTCCCATGGCTTCTACCTGGAGTTTCCTCCCATGCAAAGGTACCATAAACTGAGAAGCTCTTAATCTGACTAACAAAATTAAACACAAGCATCTATATCCAAGAGTTTCTCAACAGCAAGTGTTTAATATGGAGTAATGAATGCCAATATAATTAACAAATATTTAGCATACAGGGGGTTTATGCCTTAACAGCATATTTCCGGACTGGGTATAGTCGCTCTTTTCTCTGCTGTTTTTTGGTCTTCAAATGTTCTTCGTGCTTGTTTAGTCTGCGGCGCATGGCACGAGTCTTCTTGGGCCGCAGGTCAAGAGGCTTGTACTTTTTGCCCTGTTTGCAGAAATATACAAGTTAGCCTAAGAACTTTTGGAACAGCAGGGATACATGAGGTACTGTATAGGTAATCACTAGTGCTAGGCTTAAGATGGGCAGGATCACAAAACTCAACTGCTTATATGCACAAGAGACAGCAGAAGGGTAATCTTCAGCCAGCCCTGCAGTTTGACGACCAAGCTGTATCCTGACAACATTACTGCATCCATGCCCATTCATTTCTAGCTTCTCTGCTAGGAGTCACGATATGCACTTTAATGCATTAGCAAGCCGGTGTGTCCCACCTACCAATCACTATTGCTTTCGTACCAGTCAGGTTCGCAATGCAGAAAACTTGACTGTATGAATCCCAAGCCTGCCTGCACTTCTCAAAACGTTCACCTGAGCACCTGCTCCAAATAAGCCCATTCAACAGTGAAGAACAAGCCCCCAAATGATAAAGCACCTCCCAGCCTTAGAGCAGTCTGCTTTAGTGTCCCTACGAACCCTTAAGACAGGAAAATAAAGGCTAGCAAGCAGCACACACTTCAGAACTGAGTCTACAACTGTACCTGCTGGAAAGCCCACTCAACCAGTTAAGTGATATGCTACCCAGCAGAAGACTTCTTTAGCAAGAGCAGATTCACACTGCCTCTACCAAGTTCAGAGCAGTGCTGGGTGTTAGCCTTGCAATAAACAATACCTTGACAAGGGACCAGTATGCTGCAAGCTCAGCCTGAACAAAAACATCTGTGACAGACTTTCGTAGGGTTCAGTTCTTCCTACAACCGGCTGGGTTTCACCCAAGCAACCTCCATGTTGGAAAACAACAAGAAAGAAGAGGCACAGCATTGAGTACAAAATGGAACTTGCCTTGTAGAACTTCCTTAGGTTCTCCTTCTGAGTCTGGTTGATGACAGTCAGCACTCGGGCAATGGATTTACGGACAACCCGGCTGCATAGGGTGAAGACACACAGGTTTCAGGACACAGATCATAAAAGACTCAAAACAGACACATCTGTGGAGGGCTGTGGAAGAGCCATACATCCTGCAGCTCAAATGCACACCAGGCGGCTCTGCCACCCCAGCAGTGCTCCTGACTGTGCTGGAACTGTACCAGCAATTTCACAGTGATCTGCATCTTACTGGGCTGAAACCTCCCCTCTCCCCAGAGAAGCAGCAAACTCCCTCCCCTCCTCTTTCAAATCCACGCTGATTGCATCCAACCAAGCTCCTCTTCCAGCAAAGGGATGTAATGAGTGTCTCACGCCAGAAGACAGAGGGGTTGCAACATGACAGGAGTACACAAGGAAGTTCTCTTTCACCCAGTGTGGAATTACAGGTGGGACCAGAGGTGATGGAAGCTGAGAGTTTGGCCAGTTCAAGAGGTTGGACACATCCTTTAAGGAAAGGGGCATCCGTCACCACTGAGGCTGGGAGCGAGGGGCATGCCCTGAATCTAAACTCCCTTGACTCTGAGTCTGCAGAAGAGAAGCCTGAGGGGGGACTGAACAGCAGCCTTCAGCTCCCGGCGGCACGGTGGGTGCAGGGAGGATGGAGCTGGACTGGTCTCAGTGGGGGCAGATGACAGGACAAGGAACCATGGGCATCTGTACGCATGCACGCACCGCAACACTGGGCGCTTTTAAAAGCGCCCATCACTGCAGCACATCCATTTGCACACATGGCGAAACGAGTCCCAGCGCTAGGCTGGGACGATGTAGGCGTCTCCATCCCCGGAGGTGCCTAAGACCCAGCTCCACGATGCCTCGGCTGGGACGACGTAGACGAGGCCGGTGCCGTTTTGGGCAGGTGGCTGGACTAGACGCGACCTCCTGAGCGCCCTTCCCACCCTCCTCGCGTGGGGGTCAATAAGTAACAGCAGAGAGGTGGCGGCAGAGGCCCCAGCATCCGCCCCCTGCCACCCC
>NW_005841869.1:3360824-3361117 GCF_000455745.1 Alligator sinensis
GCACCAGCAGGTGCGAGGTGGGGGGAGGGGCCAGCCGCAGGTGTGACATCACACCCGTGAGGGCACACGTGTTAGGGTGTGCCCAGGCGTCCACATGTGCGAGCGTGCCGGTGGGATCACACATGCGAGGGTGTGCCTGGGGCGGGGGGTACAGTCTCAGGGTGTGCCCAGATGGTCACACGTCTCAGGGTATGCAGGGGTCACACGTGAGGGCGTGCCCGGAGGGGGGGGGTCACACGTGTGAAGGCGTGCCCGGGGGGACACACATGGAAGGGGGTGCGCCCAGTCACAGG
>NW_005841869.1:3362036-3397662 GCF_000455745.1 Alligator sinensis
AGGGTGGTGGGTGTTGTGGCCAGGCTATAGCCACTCTGCGCCATCCCTGGAGCCCCTGTGCCAGCATCCTCCGGAGCTCCCCAGTCCCTGCCCTCGCCCTGTTGGGCTCCCCCTGCTCATCTATGGGTGACAGGTCCCAGAGGCACCCACTTCCGATACGTGCGGAGCTATCCCTCCGGAGAGGGAGCTGAGCAGGCTGCCCACAGCTGGGGCTGGTTTGTGGCCAACCTGCGTGCTGGCCTTGGCAGCCCATCCTTGTGCCAGCATCCTCCGGAGCTCCCCAGTCCCTGCCCTCGCCCTGTTGGGCTCCCCCTGCTCATCTATGGGTGACAGGTCCCAGAGGCACCCACTTCCGATACGTGCGGAGCTATCCCTCCGGAGAGGGAGCTGAGCAGGCTGCCCACAGCTGGGGCTGGTTTGTGGCCAACCTGCGTGCTGGCCTTGGCAGCCCATCCTTTGTTTTGGATGACAAGACTTTGGGCAGCGGAGGGCTCGGCCAGATTGGCTCCAGTCTCCCGCCATTGAGAGCGGAATGGCTTCCCAGGATCTATCTGGAGGTGCTGGCGTACACCTGGGGCCAGCAGCACGCCCCACCAGCCTGTACTCAGGTTTTGTCTCCTTCAGGGAGTTGTAGCAGAAATTCCCTGCCGTCCTTGCCCTTGTCAGTGTCTGGGGGGGGAGATCTGGCGTACCGAGGGCAGGTGTTCGAGGTGCCTTGCCATGGAGACCTGCTGTGTTGTGGATTAGACAGCAAGGTGATTGAGTGCTCGAGTGCACAGGGAGCTTGTCTGCACTGTCTCTTCCACCACTGCTACCAGCAGCACAGCTGAGATGGTGGTGGCAGCAGCTGGGAATCTTAGCCAAAGCATCCTAGTGTAGACATTGCTGTAGTGGCTCGCAGATGCAGCTACTCTAGAACGCGCTTGCTGACCTTATGTGAACCTGCTTGCATAACAGTTGTTGCTTTCATTGCTCAGTCCATCGAATGAGTAAGTGATTAAGATCCTCAGTGTCACACCTGACTGTAGATTAGACTTGTAGAAAAAGACGTTTAATTTCTCACTAAGATTAATCTGCTCTCCCTTCACGCTCTGAATGGTTTTGGTGAACTAAGTGGTAATTATTTTAACCGGAAAAAACACTGAGTCACTGAATGACAAGCAAAGAGCATCCTTTTCCATCAGTTGGTACTGCCAAAATAAGGCAGATAGGATTTGCAAGTATAGTAGCTAAAGCCTCGTGCTGTGCGCTACAGAAAATGAGGCATTTTTTACAGAAACCATTTGTGAAGGAGGGAGAGTCTTTCCACTCTTTTGCTACAGAGAGAACCATCTGACTTTGGAGCCAGAGAAGTAAAAAAATAAAATACTGCAATTCTCCTGAGGATCAATTTCCTAAGTAAAAATTGGAAGACTTCCTGCCCTAGGGCACGAAGGTGGCCTAGGTGAAATTCCAGCTGCAAGGAGAGCAGAGGTAACAGCACCATTGTGAGTGTTCACAGTGCCTCGTGTGAAAGGTAGTGTCTGCACTGGGGTAGCGATACAGGTGTGTGGCACTTGGAAGAAGAAATAACCTGTTTTGAGTTATTCCCTAAAAGAATAATAGTGACAACAGAAATACATAAACTTTGTGTACTTAGTGCTTTGTAGACAAACTGCTAGGAGCTTATATCCTGCAAACATTCATCTGAAAAATGGCAGTAGAAAAATAACTCTTTGCCAAAGGATTGTGCTGCATAAATATACCATTTACAATGTGTTGGATTCCTACCAAGCTGCAAATTGTTTCCTTGCTAAGTAAAACAATTTTGATTTAAATCTAGAGAAGTTGCTACTAGAAAAATAAGCCTAAGAGCAAAGATGAGCAGATAAACATAGGGCATGACTGCTGTCACTTTAATACCTTCTGTCAGAGCAGCAGGTATTCCTGATGGTCACAATGAACAAGGAGAGCACTGTGCCCAGACATTCATCAGGGTGAAGCTGCTCTCATTTCCCAGACTGCAATGTTCAACTCCCTTGTTCCAGCTAGTAACAAGAGAGGGGTTTGGTTGCTGTTCTGTTCAGTTAATGTCTGCAACATGCTTGTGTTTGTCATCCAGAGGACACAAAAATGTGCAGCCCTTATTCTGTTATGATTCATGCAGTGTCTGGCACTTCAGAGCTCTGGTTTGTCATGGGGGAAAGGGCAGTTATGGACTGCTGCAGTACAGTTATAAATATTCCATTCTTGCTTTACACCCTGTTGAGCTCAATAGAAGGAGTCCTGAACTGAACCAGTGTGAATGAGTGGAGCGTTGGGTCTGTGTGTAGGTACGGATATGATCATCTGGATTCATTGTCTTATTACATGCTCATTATGGTGTGGAAGAAGAGTTCCAGCATAAAAGTCTGGAGTCTCCTGAGATGTTACACATCCCCAAATGTTTAATATAATCTGCTGAGGCTGTATTTTTTTTTAAGTTAACAGTGCAGTAAAACTCGGGAGGCTGTTACAGAAATGTGTGCAGTATTGTGGCTCTTCTGTGTCCTAAGCAAGACTGATGGAAGGAAAGCCAGGGCCTGTGTAGGCAGGTCTCCTGTGCATTTCTATGGGGATCTAGTCTGAGTGATGACTACAGACTTGGGCCTTGCCTGTAATGTAGGCTGCTTGCCATGAGCTTGCTGACTCCACCCTGGGAGTGTGATTTCAGACAGCTCTCTCGGCACCTCTGTCTTTAGCCAGTCTGTTCTAGTGCACAGAAATGGACTGCGCCTGTGTGGGAGCAGCAGGGTAAGGGTCAGGCAGAGGTCTGCTTCTATAAAGTATGGTAGCTAGTTGCCAACATAAATATCACCTACCAGTTTACATGTGCTGAGGGAGCTGAGTGCAGCCCTGGAATAAAAATGGCACAGAGTAGCCATCAATCTGGTTCCCTGAAGTGAAGAGTGATGGCAAAAAGCTTGGGGGGAACAACAGGTCTGGATCCTTTGAAGTCTTGTTAATTATTGCTATTATTATAACAGAACAAAGCCCAAGAACTGAATTACTTGATATAATTATAGCCTCCCTTTGACTGCTGAAGCCAGCATAGGGATTTTCCTGCCAAGTGATAAAAGAATTGGTCCAGAAATGATTTCTATTCTGGAGGGCAAAGCTTTGGGACACTGATACTTTGCACGTAATCACTGCCAGCATGCCTTGACCCTGACTTGGAGGGAAAGGAGCAAACAAACCAAACCAATCAAATGGCTGTCTCTCAGCTAGTACTGCCTTCTCGCGTATCAGAGTAAGTTCCAGTTGGAAAGCAGCCACCAACACCCTGGCTGAGAACGTTAACAAGATGTAGAATGAGATGATTACTGCCCTCTGGTTCAGGAGCTGGCCTCAAGTGTTTTTTGGGCTATCCAGTCAATAAGCCCACTTGCTTTAAGTACATCTCTTAACTCTTATGGTGCCAATGCAGCCAAGTGGCACAATGCAGCAGCATCTTTGGATTGAATTGGTGTCTGCCTATCAAAGGGTTAAAAACATCAGTGACTTTCGGAGGAAGAAAAAAAATCTATCCTGTAACTCAGATGCTTTCCAGGAACTTGGCTGCTCTAGATGCGAGAGGCATGTGCTTTTCCACACTGCTTTAGGTGATGGCTTAGTTCAACAGGGCCCAGATCTGGCTCAGTCAACAGTTGTGTTGGCAACTTGCCACTGAACATGCATAAAATGGAGCTGACTGACTCCCCCCTCAGCTTGTATATGGAGGGGGCAGCCCAGAAAGACCAGGGGTCCCATACGCCTTGCTGTAGCTCAGCTTGACTGCTTGGGTCATACTGGGATGTATGTTATTCGCATCATGAACTGCTGTGTTAAAGCCCCATGGGTTATATTGAGCCCCTGCACCACATTTTAGTGGTTTGTCATGTTAGCTCTTATATTCAACCCTTGCTGTGCCTCTTCCTCCCACATCTTTCACTTTCTCACACTGGCTTCTTGCAGTGCTCCAGACCTGTGCAAAGTAACAGCTCATTCACAGACTGCTGCCGTGATCTTGTTGTATAATCAAGCCGACACACAACTAGCAAACACTGACTGCTGCAGACAAATTGTGAGCAAGTAAATCATTAAGTAGTTCAGCTTGCAAACTGGGTTATGTGTACCCTTAGGGACACGTGCTGAACTCCTAGAAGGTATGTAAGAGGAAGAAATAGGAAAGTAGAAAAAGGGCAGAGAGGAAGTATGAATGGAAGAAAAGGAAAAAAAAAAAGAACAACTTCAAACAACTGAAGAGAAGCTTGTACAGTATCTTCCTTTTTCTCTTGTTTTCAGAGGAAAAATTCAGGAGATTTTAACAGTCAACTTTCTTCTGAGCCACACCTATTGATGTTTCCTAGTCATCTCTGACTCATAAGCTGGCTGTTGCTGTTACTAAAAGCTAGTTAAGTTGGTTAAGGAGCAGAGCAGAAGTACTGCTATGGTGACATCCATCTGCCTTTGTCCCTTGTCCAGCCTGGATGCAAAAGGTCATGAGCTGCAGCAAAAGAGGGACTGTGGAACACGCAGACTGGCCGAATCCAGAACAAATGTTGGAAGCAGCAGCTTAAGGGAAGTGAAAATGCACAGGGGAGTGCAAGTTAAATCCTTAAAGTGGATGTGGCCACTCGTGAAAGACATGTTTTTAACATGCAAGGTAGGCAGTCCCATTCCATTTGAGGAATATTCCTAAGTGCTCGGCCCTGTCTGCTCTGAGTACTCAAGGGATTGGAAATACATGAAGCAAGGGGAAAGGGTCTGGCTCAAACGAGCTGCTAGAAGAACACTCCAGGGGGACTCCCCATTGTTGAAATTCACTTTTGTTCATACTATGAAGATGCAAAAGGGGCTAACTGGGTCCAGCCTTGAGTTGTTCTAGTTCTTGAGACAAATAAAGCTGGATCTCCACTACAAAGGGAATTTTCCTTTGGTGGCAAGCTCCAGTGGTTGTGCTTGTGGGGAATTGGCTCTCAGCATTGCTCTTCAGAATGCCTGGTGTGGTTACCTTTTACCCTTCTTACACAGAAGAACCAATTTTCCATTTGGAGCTCCCCACAGGATGCATTTCAGGAGTGGCAACCCTCAATCCTCCTGGGTCCTGGTGTATGCATGAGGGCCATCCAGACCTTCGATGCATCTGTCTGGGCAGGGATTTTTGGAGGAGTGGAGGCTGCCCAGACCTTCCATCCTCCCTTTGGGTCACTGAGACAAGAATCCAAAGACCAGACTGAGTCCAGACATTTGGTGCCTTCATGGCTATAGTTGTATAAGCGTCTGGGAATCAAGCCCAGGTTTCCTGTGTGGTAGACAAAGATGCTACCACTGAACCACAGGGGACTCTTGAATGTAAAACTGGTTGTATAAAACACAGCCCAGTGGATTTGGAGACACCTGCAGCCTTGTATTGCTTTTCAATAATTATTTCAGTTCCATATACTGAATGTTATTGGTATCTTATCTTCATCATGAGAGAGACTAGGAAAAGGGGAGAAAATCAAGTCTACAAACTGCTGAGTGTATGTGAAGGAGAGAGCAATGGTTTTTTGCACTAAGTCTCCTAGAGGAGGCTTTCCTGTTGGATTGAGAGGATGTCCTTTTTGGGTTGGGGGCCTTTGGTGACACGTGAAGTTCCTGGAAAATGGGAAACATTCTGAGAAACACTTCTTGTACAGCTCTGACAGGTGCTCGCAAATGTCCTTGCTACGTCAGTCAAACTAGAGGAAGGAGTCGTCATCTTTAAAACCAGGCAGGTCAAAAACCAGTTTCTGCTCCCTTCATAGCAGCTTCTCCTGCTTTGTGTTGAGTTTGGAGGTTGTATCTGATTTCAAACATAGCCTTTTGTAAGATCACACATACAATTTTCCGTGTGGGTGAGTAAAGCAAAATAATGATTACAATACTAGATAGCAGTAATTATAACAACAAAGTCTCCATGAAGCCTCTTTAGTAGCAATATCTTCCCCCAAAAAAGGTAAGCCAGAAAGAGAATTGTACTATGTCTGCACTGGAAGAAGTGAGCAAAATCAGCATCTCTCAAATACCATTTCCCCCTCCCACTATAGCTTATGTTTTCATGGCACTATATATGAAAAAGATACATGGCCTGGGGAAGAGATTTTCCTTTGGCTTAGCTGAAAATGTATAAGGAATTTACAATTGGTCAGGTCCATAGAGCCCTGATCTAAGTGCATCCTTGCTGATGGGGGAGGGGGATGGGAGTTGGAATCGGACTCAATGTTGCTATTTCTTTGGGACCCCAAAATGTTATGTAACTTAAACTTCTAGCTAAAAATAGCATTCCTCTTGCCAGGATGAAGTGAACTGAAAGCTTTGGATGTAACTTTAAGTGATTCAGCTGCCTATAAATAGACTTATTCATAATGAACCTTGATCACAAAACATGTAAATATTTCTTGAACGGGAAGACCTCGACAGCTCTGGAAATAGACTGCCTGTCTTTCTCTGCTCAAGGACTCTCTGTCTTTCCCACAAGTCCCATTGTTGAGCGATAGAAATTAAAAAAACAACAACCCCAAAACAGGAGGACACTAGTGCTCCCGGGAGTCAGCAGTTCTCTAGTCTGGTAGCAACAGTGCATATGCAGGGTTTTTTTATGTAAGGACCTTTGTCTACCAAGGTCTCTGCATTTAATGTGGCTATCAGATGAAACATCCAGAAGGGCTATTCCAGCCAGGCCACCCATGCCTACCTTTCCTGAAAGAGACTCTCTGTTTCCATGTCCAGTTTTAAGGGTTCTGGTACCGTTTGAACACTAGTGCTGTGACCAGGCATGTGCTTCTTGAAAGAGAGGAACTAGGGATTTCCTGAAGCTACCTGAGGGTTGCTCTGTAAGCTTTGGCATAAAGCCACTCCAGGGTCAAATGACAGACCTGTCTGGTCTCCCAAGGGTGGATTGCCAGCTATGGATCTGAGGCACCCATATCCCCTTACTCTTCAGAGTAATCAAACTAATAAAGCTTCCTTCGAAATGGCATTGTCCTCCTTGTGTCCATCCTATGCTGGGCTCATGAGACTTGCCAAACAGTCCCTTTGTGCTTGTATTTTCAGTATGGCTTTCCTTCAGTGCTCTTCATGATTACCATTGCAGCTGTCAGAGAGGTATCAGCATGCAGCACTCTGTCCATGCACCTCTTAACTCCTAATTCCTTTATCTTCCTCACTTTATGTCTTTTCTCCTGCATACGAAGACACTTAGAAGCTCCCTTTTTCTTGTGATTTTTCCAGTTGGTCCAATAAAAGGTTTCATTATGGAAACGAGTTCTATTTTTTTGTATGTCAGAGTTTCTCTTTAATTCATCTGATCTTCAGGTTTCTCTTTCTGATTGGTTATGGGTATTTTCCCCCCATTCCTACCCCACACTGAATCAATACATGAATTTAAAATGAGTTTGAAAGAAGGTGATACAATACGTATAGAATAAGAGGAATGATAATTTTACATACATTGTTAATATATATGGATATGCATGTTATGGTATGTTCTGTATAACACACATATAATATTGAACTGTCAAACTCCAGTGCTCTAAGAGACAGCAACTTGTACAGTACTTTCTGCAAGAAAAAGGGGAAAAAAGCCTTCCTGTTAGACGCATGCATTGGACACATTGTTGAAATGGCGGTTCCTAAATCTAGGTGGCAGTTGTTTTTTGCAGTGAGTTTACCCTTCAAATAATTCAAGATGCTGTGTTGAAAAGGGTAAAGTACACTTGCCCAAGGTGGTAGCAAAATGGGATGTACTAAGGGGTAGGAAATGTATGTAGCAAAATGATTAAACACCAAAGGTCAGATTACTCTTTTTAAAGCATGGCCTCTATTCGCTGCTGACTGGTCCTTACTATATTGGTTTAATCCCCATTAGTATGCTAATTTCTCACTGTAAATTGGAGTGATTCATCACAAATTGTGCCTGGCTAAGGGGGGGATGAATTCCTGCTGCTTGCCAACACGTTTTTAATCTCTCTTGTGGAGCGTTTTAAGACTACATACTGAAACCGTGGCATAATCTGGAATGATTGGCAGTCTGATTTTAATAACCATAAAACTAGGATTCATAGGCAGAGAAGGAACCAGAAATAGGATAGTTCCCTTTTTGGCCAGTTTTAGGTGTGTATTTAGGTTTCTTGCCTTTTTACAGTTTCAGTATGCCAAACTTATAACAGCCTCAAAGGTGATTTGGAAAGCATATAGAGATACTTTGAAGACATGACTATAATATGGGAATCCAGTTAGCTACTACAAAAAGGCATATCTCAAACTCTGACTATTTATTACTTGCTCAGTTAGCCCACGCTGAGCTTCCTGTCACTATGGCTAGTCTGTCCCCAGCACCTAAGCTAGTTAACTTGGTGTGAGTTTTGTCTGTGCAGGCTGTTGTCACTGCAGTGTAGATGCATCTTCAGGTGCCTGGCTGGTGGATCTGGCTTATATACGTACAGTTAAACTGATCATCAGATTTGGGGTCCAGTTGGAATTTTCCCCAAAGTCAGATCAGCAGGGACCACTGTGTAGGGCTCTCCCCTTCCCTTCTGTCCTCAGGAACCGTGGTGCCATATTCATTTCTTGCGATCAGCTGGACATTGATTATCGAACAGCTCCCCCCCGCATTAGCTACCAAGGCTGAGGACCCTGTACGTTCATCTTTGTCTTTGCTGCTTTCTTCCTGTGGTGCGTTGTAGCTTGCAGAGTCTTTAGTACAAACAGCTCTGAGTTTCTCAGGGGGTGCATTGTGGCTGTGGCATGCTGGAGGAGAGGATGCTCTTGGGGATGCCTGGAACAAATATGTGATTACACTGTTGCCTGTCATTGCAAAGGTCTGGACTCTGACATACTTGGTCCTTTCCAGTTCTGTGCCATTTCTGCCTGTGCAAGACAAGAGTGTTGGAATAGAAGAAATCGGGGGAAGAAACCACAGTGGTCCAAGAAGAGTCTCTGGTCTACATGTACCACTGTCTTTCCAGAGCGTGACTTAACAAACATTAGTTATTCTAATACCTTGCCTGTTAGTCTTCATGGGCAGCAATTCCGCCTTCCTGTGAGAGTCTAAGCTGGGGAAACTTCTGGACCAGTAGAATGGACTTGAGTATTTTGTTCGATGTCATTCTGACAAGGCCGTGTGCTGTGGGTAAGAGGTAGGAACAAAATAAAAAGAGTTGGGAACAAGTGTTAAATTTTTGAGCTGTGCTACCTGCAAAGCCTGGCGGAGGCCAAATGGCAGAGCTGTTGTAGAACTGGGAGACAGGATACAGTGGCCTCGTGCTCTGATCACGAGATCACATTTCCTCCTACAGAGTTATAATGCGACCTTTACGTACAGGATTTTGATATTAGAACTCCTTCTGTAAACCCTGGACAACTTGAGAATTTATTTTTGTGGCTTGATGCAAACAATGAATTTGTTAAATCCCTGAGAGTCAGGACATCTAGTGATACAGCGATTAATGTTGTGTGCTGCATCCTACCACAGCAAGACGAACACTGACACTCTTACTCTAAAAGCTAATCAATTCAGCCAAAGTAGTCTGCTTCACTGCTTCATTTTGCTTATTCCATGCCCATGTGCTAGACTTCAGGGGTGAAAAGTAAGCAGGAAATGGACCCCTTCCGCATGGAGAATGTCTGTCTACTACTTCCCACCCACATGCCCCAAGAAGATTGGATCCTCTGTATTAGATTTGCATCCGCTGTTTGTCCTGAAGGTTGCTTGCAGGTTATTAAGGGACAGTGCTGAAAGCTCAGTAATCGAAACTGCTGGAGCCTGAAATAAAATACAGATTCTTTTTCTAATTTTAGCTGAAGAAGCTTCCCTGGGTCACACTGATCAGTTCTCTGAGTCATAATAAGTTTATGACTGTTCAGAGTTTGGCTGATGTTTGGTATTTTGGATTCTAATTAAATTGGCCTTTTAAAAAGTTTAATGTTCAGTGTGTGGCTTACAAAATACCACCCACAATTAGGCAGCTGCAAAGGATGAACCTTTCTGACATAATAAACCCTAGGCTAAAGAAAAAGCAGCAAGGCACTTGTTCACAAAATAGTGAGTGCCTCAGGAGAGCGTGTCACCCTCTGACTTTCCCTTTGGCTCTTTGGGCTTCGGAAAGTGCCTTCTGTGTTTACTGATTTGAATTTCTCTCTCTCCCTGCTCTCTCTCTCTCACTTGTCTAGACCAAAGAAGGGAAAAAAATATCTTAAAAGGACTAAACGTTAGCTGAGCCAGGCCTTCGTACAATGGCCCCAGGACCCTCTGAATTCCTTTTCTCTGTGTATGTCTCTGGTTTCACCTCTCCTGGTTCCCGGGCACAGGTCAGTTGCTTGTGCCTCTTGTTCAGTGCTGGCGGCCCTGGCAGCCTCTGCCTTCTGAGGGTCAACGCACAACCTCTGCAGTAACACCTCTGGTGCAAGGCAGAAAGTGCCTTTCCCGTTTCTCTGGCAAGCTATTTTCATGATAGGAAGGAGGTCTGTCTGCCTTTCCTCGACTTGACTGATACTTGGGGCTGCTCTTGCCGTTTAAGTTGTCCCTGGCGGTATTCTTATCTAACTGATGGGCGTCCTAAATTAACATAACAGTTTGGATGTTGCCTCCAAACTGAGCTCACGTCTGCCTTTGCGTGGCCTCTAAACATCCCGTGGCACTTTATGTAAAAGTAGCCATTTGCCCTCAAGTGTCCTTGATATTCGAATCCTCCGCCACCCCCACTGTTGTGACTGCTAACCTCCACACTAAGGGCAGCCAGACCTCTGATGCTTTGTGCAGAGCTTGGGATCCTTAGGGCTAAAAGGCACTATAGAAATCTCATGGATGATGATCTTAGCGTATAGTCCATGCTGACCAACCAGGACATGCTTAGGAAACCTATCAAACTGGAGTGTCATTTATGGATCTAATTTTTATCTGAATACTTGTGAATGGCAGTGTGGCTTTGTTTGGGTAGTGTTCACAAACACTGCTTGGTGAAACCAGGAAAGTTATATGACCAGGTACAAGGGGTTGTTCTGGCCAAACATATCCTTCAGGATTTGGTTCCTAGTGAAATCAAGTAGCATACATTAGGCTTTCTTTCAGTGGCATTCACCAAAGGGTGGTTTGGGGATGCTTGTTCTTTCCTGGTATTGAGGAAAATATGGTAATCAAAATCAAGGCAGAAGAGCTGGAATAAATTAATAAGCAATAACTTGCAAACATTTTGTGCATTAAAGAGTAAATCTTGAGCTACTCATGCCATCCAGGATTCTGTTAGGAACAAGTCAGGAAATGTTCAGTTTAGACTAATATTTAGTGTGCTGCTCTGGTGCAAAGAAAAAGCTAGTGTTAAGTCACATTTGGAATGGGATGAAGTGGAAAGGCAGTGAAAAATGCTGCAGAAAAGAATTTGTTTTCATATAATGTATGATTAGGAGCATATTAATTACTGTTAAATGAATCCAGGTTGCAGACTCATTTGGATAACTACCGTGTGGTCACCCTATCTCAAAAGGGATATTGCAGAATTAAAGAGGGCTTGGGGAAGAGCAGTAAGAATAGAGGGGCCTGGGAAAACTTCTGTTGAGAGAGAACATTTACTTTAGAAAGGAGGAAGAGGCCAGGCTATCATTGAGGCCAGTGATATAACAAGATAGATAGAAAGGTTGGACACTGACATGGATACACTACCCAGAGCCATAGTATCATTAGAGACTTTTGGAAAGGAGATAACAACTTATTTGAGGCCTCAAACAAATCTCTAGCTATGAGGATTAGGAGGCAGCAAATTTTCATGTCTGCCTGTGAGAATTTTTGCACCTTTTTCTAAAGCCTCTGGTTCTGGCAAGAGGCTTTAGAAACATATAGGTGTTTCTAAAGCCTATATGTTTCTAAAGCCTAGAAACATATAGGCCTTAGAATAAAAGCCTATATTTTCTAAAAAAAGCCTATGTTTCTAAAGCCTAGAAACACCTTTTCTAGAAAAGGTGTTTCTACTTTTAAACATAGACAGGCGTCTGTGTTTAAAAGTAAAATCTTACTTTTAATTTTAAATCCTCAGATGGCTTCTTATGTAAACGAAATTTGGGAAGATAAGCTAGCTCAGTGGCTGACCCAGTTAAGAGGGATCTGTTATAATGTTTTGCATCTGTTGACAGGTGATCTCGAAGTACTTAATATTCTATCCAAATAATTAGGAAGTCTTGTAGGTAGGTAGAAGAAGAAATATAGCTGACTCCTGATATCTGAATTTAACTGAAAACTAAAACTTCTTAGCAAGATTTTGAAGGAATTTATTCCCAAATCTTTCTTTTGAGCAGAACTTCGGGTCTTTCACTGGTACTGTCATCTTAGCTCTCTCCCTATAAACATCCCTCTCTTAACCGTTTAGCTGCGGGCTCCTGGCTGTTGTGTAGCCTTTTCACTAATTTCCCAGGGTCAACAAGTTGTTGAGACCAGTCCCAGTGGATTGAAATGCAGTGTGTTTTCACTTCCCTCCCCTCTTGCTCCTCTTAAAGCCTCCTTGAGAAGCCCTGTTGTCAGGAAGAGTTATGGGAGAGGAGCGTCTTGCAGAGTTCAGATTGTCGTTCCAAAAACTGCTGCAACCGTATTTGAAGGGGGGAGGAGAGAAACAGCCACAGTGACTTTACTCTTACCAGGTGCGTGTCATTGGATATTGAAAGGTTAGCAGAAGAGAAATGTACCCTAGACCGTTTGTCAGCTGGGTCAGCTCACTACCCGCTTCAGCATTGCATCTGTGGCCTCATTACAAACTCTTGGGCTTCAACCTACCATGCTAGGAATGTGTCAAACACTTCAGTACATGAACTGTATGCACCGGTTCATCACACACACGTCAGGTGGGAACAGATGCCTTGCTCCATATGCAAGATGGACTAAAATAAGGTGTGGGATTTTTTTGGGGGGGTGGATTGGGGCTTTTTGCCTACCCCATCTCCAGTGCCAATGCACTGATTTGTTTAAAGCAGAATGCCGCGGGCCCTTGAGTTCCTTGTGTTGGCTGTCTCCCTGGTGATCCTGCCTTATTCATGGAGTGGAAAGTTTGTGGTGTTCCTTGCTTAACCTGAAGATGCACAGCTTGATTAGCAGCTGGTAAGTGCTATAGTAGGAGATGGGTTTGGTTTCCTGGGAGACTACTCCTGAGACCTGACCTCGGTTAGCAAATGAGATCTTTCTGGCGAGTGCTGTGCAGTAGATGCTGACAGTCGAAATCACGCAGGTGCTGAGAGTAGATTGGGAGTTCTTTGTGGCAGACTTGTGACTAGGGGATTGTTTTCTCTTCTTTTGTCCATAAAATGTTGGTGGGATTTATGATTGTTTTCAGTTCTTTTGTCCATAAAATGTTGGTGGGATTTATGAATAGGATTAATCCTCCCCCTCCCCTCAAATTTCTGCCTTGCAGGTGTGTTGAGGATTAACGAGGTGAAATTGGCAAAGCACATGGCCAATAATGACTTGGTGATTATCCTTCTAGATATCTGGGTACACAGTCACTAATTCATAGGTACTCTGAGATCCCCTGGGATATCTGCAGATGTCATTGCTTTCACTGGGAGATCCAGTGTCTCTGGTAATCCCTATGGCCCCATTTTCCGTGGTAATGTGGCTGCCCCTAGATAATTTTCTGTCTAAGCCACTCCTCTATGGTCTTATTTATAAGATAACAATAGCAGAAGCTGCATTAATGTAGTAAGAGCGTATCTGTGGCTTTGCAGTATATATTTTGCAAGCTATCTCCTCATGAGTATATCAGAGATCGGTGGTTACTTGAGGCTGCATTTCGAGTAACAGGGTGTTCAAAAACAAAACAAAACAAGACACCTGAATTCAAGGTTGTGAAGCACTGTGTATCTTTGGAAGTCTGAAACTCTGAGATCAATGTTTGTACATATGAAGACACCTGTCTTGAATCACAGGGCATGAGTTATGGGTTCTGGATTGTGAAGCAGTCATTTTCTGAAAGATTCTTAATTTTTGTAATGCAGATTATCAATAAGGTTTTCTGAAGAGCAGGATTTTAAAACCTGAAAGCCTCAAGGCTTGATGAATTTACTGCCTACTAAGAAGGAAGTGTGTGTTTTCTACCATTTACATGGGGTGTCCCCACTTGATGCTGCTTACATCTGTTTTGGTTCTCATTGTTGGGACACACACACGGAGCAGATGTGCAGTGAAGTTGTCAGAGGCAGGCAGTTCACACTTCCAGAAGTACAAGATGAGAGTATTGCACCTAAGAACAGTGCTATGGAGAGCAGGACATTTTCAGCTGACCATTCAGAGACCCAGATAAAGCATTGCTAATAAGCACAGAAAACTCTTATCTTCTAAATATGAGTATGTTGAAACTGCCTGAGCTATGAAAGGATGAAGGTAGGAGACTGATTTCCTGGCATGGTACACTTTAGGAAAAACAGCCCTGTCCTGTATCCAGCCATTACTTCCTTGCAGGCTGGAATTTGCCTGACATTGTTATCCCTGCAGTCACTCCAGTCTGTCACTTGAGTTATACAGGTCTAGGAAAGCTCTCTGCTTCTCTCTATCCTTTTCACTCACTAGAAACATTCCCACTCCCAGCTTCCATCTGTGGAAACACAATTTAATATTATAACAGCACTAACTCCTCTGTGTAGTGAGCTGTTCTCTCTTGAGCATTAGGTGTGAGGTAATGACCACTCTGTTCCAGCAGCTGGATTGCTGGCTGCTATAGTTTTGGCTGGATAAATCTGGTTAAAGATGGTACTACATTTAAGAAAGGGGAAAGATGTTTAGTCTGTTTGGCTTGGGCTGTTCTGGCTAGCCTGGTTTTCTCTGGTTGGCACATTCCCTTCCTCCGTGCGCAGAGAGACCTTGCATTGCAAGCTTGATTCTGAGCTCCCTGGCCAACAAGAAGCATATAATGTTGACTTCAGCAGTTTCTGCCCCTTCCAACAGAGACTGCAAAGCATAGCCAAAATAGAGCAAACCACAGGGAAGTGGAACTGTGTGCCATGCAAGTGACACGCAACCTTTAAAAGTATTGCCTGACATTGTGAAGCTATCCTGCTCCTCCCTTCCCCATCCCAGACACTGCTTCCTCAAGCTGAGCTGTTTAGCAGGGTTTTGTCACCTCCTGGACGCCTGCAAAAACCCCTCTGCCCTGGGAATTGCAGCGAGCTAACATGGTGAACTCGAGAAACTTGCAGCGCTGTGTGTTTGAGGACTGGCATGTGCAGTGGCACTGCTTGACGAGCTGGATTTTTTCTGCCTCGTGGAGCCTGAGGAGTTAACAGAGATTTGAAAGAATCATAAGTCTTCACTAGCTGACTGGTTTTCTCAGCATGTTTAAGGCATTGTTTCAGTAGGTCTCCTTCTCCTCCTCCTCCCCACCCTGTCTGGTTTCTGTATCATCCCTGTTATAACTGGAGGAACAGAACATTTAAAAAAGAAATTTCTTTACCTTCTCTTGACGCCATCTTTCATTCTTGTGGTTCATGCTTTTTTTTCTACCCTCCCCCCCTTTGTGCATAAAAGAACCTCTATCTGTTTTGTGTCACAAATATTTCTGATGTGGCTGGTATCTCAAAGCCAAGAGATGCCCACAGGCACAGGAGCCGCCGAGATCTGAGGGGTTACCAATGGCATTGAGAAACGAGCTTCGCGGCTGCCTGGTATAGTGCATTTTGCTCTTGCCGCCCTGAAATCCATGAGGGAAGGACCTTGATTTTTAGTTCTGCTTTACCCTTTGCTGGGTCCACTCACTGTTTGTAATGATAGTCCTTCCTCCAGCCTGGCTGTGGTACTGCAGCTCACTGCCTTGGTAGGGGGAGTCATTCCTCCCTCCCGAGCATCTCATGATAGTAGCTCTGTCTCTGCACAGTACCAAACGCTGCGGCTGTCTATGAATGGGAAGACAAAGCCAACACAGACTGTAGTAGGTGGCTCTGGCATTTCCACTTGGATTAACTCTCTCACTTTTTCCCCCCACCTGCTTTTCTTCTCTCTCCTTTCCTTTCTTTACTGTGTTCTCAGGCTTTATGCTATGGCTGAGTGAAAGCAGGGCTACGACTACAGCAACAGCAGCAGCACCCATTTTGTGTCTATATGAACTCAATCTGAATTAGGGATCCATGGAAGAATTCTCTTTTGGCAACTCTTCCAGAAAAATCACGCAGATGGAACTTGTCACAACCCTACTTTGCCTTAATTCTCCTCTCATTTGTTGCTTTCTTGGCTTTAAATCTCCATTTGTTTCCCTGTTTTGTATCTTTCTGTTCATTTGTAGAACTGAAGTGCTGCCTGCTTGTCCCTCATCCAAAACACATTTTTGCAGGTTTTCTGTAGGATTTTCCCTGCACCCTGTATTAAGTATAATCATCGTCTTGTTGCTTCCTGGTGCAATACACCAGGCAAAAACTTGTTGCTAATCATCCTAGGCATAAGCATCAAAGCAGGTCTCTCCCAATGCCAGGTGCCTTGGTGTTAGATGGCCCTCGTTCCACTCCAGAAGTGGCCGCGTTCAGAAGTGAATGAAGTGAGCTATGTAGTCACGTAACTTAAAGTGCTGTTGGGTCATTGGGAGATGAAAGATTCCACGTTCGATTAAATGATTTTCAACTTGGGCCACTTGGGCAAAGGAAAAATGAAACTCTTGTCAATCACTGAGAGATTAGTGGAGCACTTTATACATTAAAAGCTTTTCACAAACATCAAGTGCTAAATGTCAGGTCTGTTTCAGTAAGATTAAACATGGGATTTTAATACTTACCTTCTGAAAAGGGCATCCATAAAAAGAGAGCAGTTGCCTGGTTCAGTACGTTATGAGCATTACCTAAAAACTATAAGCGTGTTGCAGTACACTGGATCTAATAAACCCTAACTGCTTGGTAACTTTGGTTATCATCATCTTTTTAATTGAGAATCCATGTGCTTGATTCAGAATCCAATAATGGGGGAAGGGGAGAGCGTACTGTCTTGTTACTCCATTTGGAGTTATAAATGTCTCAAAACATCCAGTTGCTCAAGATGAATAGAAACTTTCCTTTTTCTCTCATATGTTTGTATTGGGAATACACAAAGGTTACTTTTGTGCTATTAGAGCTTCCACTAATATTAAATTGGGAACATGCACTGAATGGTCGGGGCCCCTTTGAATCTGTGTATAAGGGATCTTGATACTTAAGTAGCCCCCCAGCTTGTGGATGGGTAATGCCTTCTGTATTTGAGGTCCCCGAAGTAGTCCAAACTCTTTTTAGTATTTGGAGTAAACTACAAACATCCATGCCTTGTTAGATATGCTCACAGGCCATGAATCTGACAAATTGCTCATTCAAAATGTGACCTGCTGCAAGCTTCATCTTGCCATGGGAATGTGTATTCTGAGTTAGCCTTTGCTTCTGGCAGCTGTGTCAAGGGCAGCTACTTCACCTCTTTTTTTTCTTTTCTTTTTTTTTCTCCTCCCAGATTAGAACTTGAACAGAGCGCGTTACACAGATCTTTCTTGTCTTGTTGCAGATCCTTGTCCCTGTTAAACAAATATCTTGGATAAGGGCACTCATTTGTGTTTGTTTCATCTTAATTCTGTGTCCTCCAGCTTTTCCTTTGGAAGTACAGTAGGTGTCTCATTGTTTACCCGAGGAAGACAAATGGCCTTCTTCCTTCTCTGGAAGAAGCTCTTAAGCTGTTAAACTGGGTGAAAAGGTAAAACTGAATACAGGGCAGTGCTTCTTTCCTTCGGTCATCTGAGCTGCATGTCTTATAGTTTGCTACAATACAGACTGACTGTCTGTCTAGCTGGATAGTAAGACTGTGGATTCCTTTTGAGTTATTAATGGAGGACCTCTGATAATTGGGAAGAATTCAAGGCTCCACCAGGTTGCCTAGCCTGCTGGCTTCTTCAGGCAGGTTTTGCTCCCAGGGGACCTTCTCAGCCAGTCCCCCCAAATAAAACAGTCTTTAAGTACCAAGCAAGCCAACCAAACCCTTTTGCTCCATCCCAGACACTAGGAGAGGACCTCCTTGGCATTAACCCCTTCATGTAACCAGGATCTGGAACAAACTCCCCCCAGAGGCGGTGCAACTTAATGTCTATGAAATCTGTGAAGCTAGTTAGCTCTCAGCCTGCTTCCTTTTTCCAGCTGTTCCCTCAGTTTGTCTCCTCCCAGCTCTTCTCTGGGGGTTTTAAGCTCCCATTGGGATGCTCCCTCCTTACCAGTAAGCTCCTCAGCTGGGTACCTTTAACAGGGTTGCTACCTCTTCTTAAAGGACAGACCACCCTGTTACACTGGTTCTGCTAAAACTCGATGCGAGTCTTGTTTCTGAGGTATCTCATAGAAAGTATGTGAGTAGGGGCTGCCTGGCCTCTAATCTAATCTAATTAACATCTAGAGGTTCCCAAACCATTTGCACACCGACTGTTGTTGGGTTCTGCTCTCTCTGCCAATCCGTTGGCTCTTCAGGAGTTTTAAAATATTTTACAGCACCTTGTAGGAGATCAGTTGCCAAGCACAGACTTGGGAAAAGTTTGAAAAGCTGGAGATGAAAACTCAAAATAGTTTGTTTTAAAGAGGTGAGGAAGACCTGCTGCATTCAATTTCCCAGGCAGGTTTTCTGTTGATATGTCAGGGACTGAATCTGTTCCATCTCCGGTGGATTCTTCCGTTTTTGCATACCACACATGTCTCTGGATGTGTTTGTGTGCACGTGTATGGCAAGCAATATCTGTGGGCAAGGAACATCCTGAAAGTAGTCCAAAATATGGTTAAAACTAAGCTGTGCTTGTTGGAAGGTGTGTTAGCCATGGTAGTCACCAAAAAAAAAAATCCAAAAACGCTGTCATCTTTCATTATGGACCACGCTCCAGAATAACATGATAATGTTTTTGGCTCTTATTGTCTAATGAGGGAGCGTAGCACCTTGCAAGAAACAGGCTTCAACAGAGTACAGGAGCAGAGGTGCTTCAGGAAAAGGATCAGGAGAAATGCAGAGCTCTGACTCGGAGTGCAGCACAAACTAAAAGAGAAATCTGTTACGCTAGCTCCCCGCAGGAAAGGGAATGGGTTACCACCACTTTAAAATGCTTGTCTTGCAGATAGAACTTAACCTTGTTATAGGAGTCCTTAAAAGGATGTGGCTATTGACCGGCTTTTCTTTTCTATTAATCAGCACAACCTGTAATTGATATATTGGTGATTGAATAGATTGAGAATGCTTGGATTTATCATATCGTCAAGGCCTTAAGGTCCTGGGTAAAATCCAAGATCTCCAGGAAGGTCTAAAGAAAATTACTCTAGATTGATGCCATGCAGCAAGCAGTTCCATTTTCAAGTCCTAAGTTTATATGTGAGATCTTGTTTCAGGTGGGCAACAGGAAAGTTATACAAGAAGAGTTGTGTTTTACATATCTGTGACCTAGAAACAACAAACTCCAAATCCTTTAACATCCAGCGCAGGCAGCAGCATCTCCCTGGCATTCTACGAGGTAGGGCTACTGCTAGTGATCTGGGGGGAGAGTTTTGAAAATGAATCGGGAACACATGATATTCAGAGCCATAGCAGGACTTGAGCGATTCCATAGCACGCAGCAGACATTCATTAAAAATTGGTTGAAGGTAGGTCTGGCAGCTACATCAGCACATGTGAGTTGTTCCCACAGTTTGAAGGAGAGCAGCTGATCTGTTAAGGGTAGGCTCTTATCTGCTAAGCAAGTAGAAGTCAAAATTTGGCATAACATGTATGCTAAAGAGAAATGGACTTTGTACATTTTAGACACTGCCCTCCTACTCTCTTGGTGAATGTTGTACTCTTGTTCTGTTCATAATTCACAGCAGGCAAGTGATCCATGATTATGAATTGTGAAACAGTGGTTGAAATTTCCTGACATCTGAGCTAAGGTATTTAACCATCAGTATCATGGAAGAAATGTAATTTTGCTTTATGCAGTCTGTCTTGGGCTATAACTTCAGAGAGCTTTCTCATGTCCCAATCCCGAATGGGGCTGTCCAATTATTTCTTTATTTCCCCCTTTTAAATATGTTTTATCCTTTTCCTTCTCCCCTATTACTACAACATCGTGCATGTAGTATAAAGGGGACACTTACTGATACGTGACCAATCTATTTAAATACTGCGGGGGGTCCCTTTCATGAAGCATGAGCTTACTCATTAAAACTTAAACTTTCTGTGGAAGTGTAATCTAAAAAAAAGGTCTATGAGGACTTACTTTCCACTCAGTGTTTATTTTACTAGAAAAAGGCATCTCTCATGAAAAATGAAAACCAGTTTTCTGCTTTAGAGTACATGCTTCTGCTGTGTTTCCTCACCTGGTGTCCATGAAATTCAGTGGCAACGCAGTGTGTTGACAGAGGACAACATTGTAAGAGTGGGGAAGTAGATACCCCTGGGATCTTTTACATCACTGAAATGGCTAGATTATAAATTTGTACAGGGAGAATGTATCCCAGGTGTGCTGCTCTTGCTTCTGTGCTTGACAGCTGGGCTGGGGGAAGGCCTCGCTGGCAATTGGTGTTCAGGGAGGCATTGCAGCAGAGGATCAGTCCAGCAGAAGAATTAAGAAGGGAACAAGCTGCACAGTCGTGTTGGAGAGGCAGTGCTGGACACTGAGGAGCTCTGGTGGGTGAACTTTCTGAGACTCTAAACTTCATGACAAACCTCGCTGGCTGTTAGAAAAAACAGAAAGGGTTAGCTTGCACCATAATGAACACTGAGTATGTCGCCTCAAAAACTGACCTAGAAAAAGTTTGTCTTGCCTTATTCACTTGAACTCTTGTTTGCATTACTGCTAACTTGGGGGTCAAAGAAATAGAAACAGATGAAATCCTCCAAACAAAAGACCCTGTTTCCGTGCAAATATACCTAGCAATTAAAATTAAACAGGTGCTGAAAGATACTTCAAGCCTGTTTCCCACAAGATGCAAGAGGCTCTTCAAAGCTTTTTAGAATGGCCCTTTGATGTCTTTGTAAGACTCCTGAGATGTTTTCTGTTTTGTGTGTGGGATCCTGATCTCCCTCCCGTGCATTATTCTGAATGATCTGGTTTCAGCTTTGGAAGTGTTCCCAGCTCTGGGTGGTGAAAATAAACCTGGATATTTCCAGTTCTTCATTTTATTTGACCTTTTGTGCTTAATTGTTTCTGGATTTTGACGGACTTGTGACTTGTGGTAAAAAAAGAAGCCATCTTTTACGAAGACTAGAAATAACAGTAGATATTTTCTAAGCATTTGTTTTCTTGTCTGAAGAGAGGCTTTTGGATCACCAGAGTAGAGGTTATCATTTGAGAAATTAACCCAGACATTGGAATGCAGTAAGATATATTTTTATGACTTCATTTCATCTGTTTTGATTAAGTTCAGATTCAGTTTAACTGTTTAACCAAATTAATCCAAAAGTGAATGGGGTCTACATTTAACATGGAGCATATTCATATAATGTGTTTTCACAAAGAGTTTTACATTTTAAAAACAGTAATGAGCATGGCCTCAACTCGCCTGTAAGTTTGGAAAGTACTGGGGTTTTTTATAAATGATGATGAAATAAAGCAGAGTTGCATGTAGGGTGGTCATCATAGAGGTCAGTCCAGTTGATGGCCACCCTAGTTACACGTGAAGCCTGTGGAATTGCCAGATATCAAACCCAAGTATTTTGATTCCTTAGGTCTTCAGTCGTCATTAAAAGTCTACATTCAAAAGACATTCTGTAAAGTTCACTCATGTTTGTCTTTTCACCATATAAACTGTATGCATTAGATGGGTAGCCAAGTAGGACATGCACTGAATTCGTGGGTGTACTTTCTTCTCCCTACTACTGGGCTGAAATGAGATTTCTGCCTTGAGTGGATTTCCATTTAATAGAGTCCCAAAGACACATTTTAAAAATAATGCAGTGCAGTAAGCCATTCATGCTGTACTCGCATGTGCTGTAACTAAACCCCTTGGAGTGACTGAAACAGTCCATAATCTTCTTTAAAAACAAAAAAAAGCCTTGCTTGACTTTAACTAAAAGCTTGTCATTTTGACTGGTTTTCTGCTTGTTGAGCAAACCATTTAAATAAGGAGTTGGTGTTGCAGTATCAGATGTTTATAAATACCATTTGACTGGTGTATATGTTAATTGGAGTAACAGTAGTAACAAGTATGAATTTGAGTGTAGTGAGATTAAGGTTGCAGCCATGAAGCTTCTCTGCTGGTAAAGCAAAGGTTTTGCCATTTCTTCTGCATTTATTATAAAATACAATCATTGTTTAAATGTATTCAACTCCTACAGACTCTGTTTGCTTCTAATGTTCATTTTCATCTAAATGATCACTTTTTAATTTAAAAAAATATGAATCGCACCTTGTGGTTGTTAGATGGCTTAGCAGGAAGCAAAAACTGTGGCAGTGAGGATAATCATTAAAAGATGGAAAATTAAACTCCAGAAAACCAAATGTAGGTCCCTGTCTTCTGATTGCTATAGGCTCTTGGACTCTTGAGCATTTTGATTTATTTACCTGTTCTTGGTGAGCCCTGTGGCAGTCATTTATCATTACTCCCTAAATCTAATGAGCCATCAGTTCCCTTTCCCCAACAATGAATCAACTCCTGTTATGACATCCAAGCGCTCTGTTATCTTCTGGAAACTTTTTTGAGTCTGCTTTGAGCATCCATATAAGCCAACCCCACCAACCAGCCATGTGCTGGTATGTTGAGTGTAGCCTGAGGAAATGCATCAGAAGGTATTATTTTGCATTTGGTATGACAGAACATGGCTTTTGTTAGGGGCAACTGTAATGTCATGTTGCAGTACAAAGTGCAGTTTGGTATTTTGAAGATAAGCGAAGAGAAGCTTTTAAAATATGGAATTTTGGAGTGAATTAACTTGTCTGAAATCTCTCCACCTTTGAATTGTAAATTCTGGATGCAGTAGAGAACCTAGGAAAAAATGGGAGTCTTGTAATAATCTAAAAAAAGAGAATACCTTTTTATATGTCAGTTTGGTGTTGTATCAGACCTTTTAAAGACCAGGTTTTTTTCAGTATTTGCCCTTGCATGTCACTGCGAATGTAACCGTTTTCAACTTTCTTAATCAGGTGCTAGTTTCACCTGTGTGCCAGTCTCATTATTGCCAATTAACTTTGCTTTAAACTGGCTTTCTTTCTTGGTATTAGATCCTTCCTGACTTGTATGAGCTTTTATTCCCCTCTCAAGTAACCAAGATTGAACTGTAGCTCTCCTGCCTACCCGAGGAAATTAATCTATCATTGACCAATCTTTAACACGCTTTGTGTTGAAAATGGGTTTAATTTGTCTGTATTAGCAGCTGAACTTTTCTTGATGCCAGCTCAGATGAACTCCTTGAAAACTACTAGCAGTAGGTCATTCCTAATGTTGAGCCATTTTCAAACATTTTAAGGCAGCTTAGAAAAGAGGTTGAATTTCATAATTGCTGCTGATATGCAGGTTGAGATTGCCTTTTGCAAGCTGTTTTCTGCGTGCAGCACAGGTATGTGTACAAGACACAGTGAATGCAGTGCCGTGCAGAGGAGCCCAAGGCCAGATTTGAACAAGCGACTTGGGCACCAGCAACAGCCCAGCGGCAGAGCTCAGTCCTAATCAGTTGTTTCAGGTGATGAACCCGGGCCAAGTGCTGTGCATACCCAGTTATGCTGCTGCAGATACTCAAGCTGCTTGGCTTAGAGCACTCCTCGGGCATTTCTGCATGGCACTGCATTGTGCCCTGGTGACGTAGGGCTCTGCAATTGTGTCTGTGTAGGATTTCAGTCTACCCTATAAAAGTTCTGTATTTACAGTGATTTCAAAAGAACACCTGGACTTGGAATTTGCTAGCAGTGAAACCGAGCTGCTTAAGTGCTGGAAGAAATTAGCCAGTGATACTGGCCACAAAGTGATTTCTGCCGGGGTCGGTACGTGGTTAAGGAAAGCAGTGTTCAACAACCCTGTCTGCTCTGGCCTATACAGCGTTTGCTCTTCGGGATGTTTTGGTGAGGCATTGTTCTTAAAGTTTTGTGTGCTGTGGAGAATAGAGCATGGGGCTCACAGTGTTGGGGCTTTGAAATATTAAACTAGCTCCACTAGGCATTGTGGGATGGCTGTAGGTGGACCCCACTGAGCCAGTGGAGAAGACCTGACCCTGTATGCTAGAATGGAGGGCCTTACCAAGGAAAGAAACACATGGAAAACAGTAGTGTTCACAAACCCCATACTTTAGAGCAGTTGCTGTTCGATCCTCCCATTTCTGATGTTTTCCTCCTCTGCTGTTATACCACTTAATTTCCAGTAGGCTCTGATCTCAAATTCTTCTTTTGCATTTTCGACTGGAATACTACAGCATGTAAATGGTCCTTCTGTTTGAATTATGGTGCTCTACTGCAAGGGACAGATTTGTCCCCAGGAGAGGAAAATGCTGTCCATGTGGGGAATTCCTCATTAGATATGGTTTGTGGATTAGCTCTAACAGAAGGGACCCACTTAGAGAGGGGGGAAAAGCAGTTTGTTAGTTCAACAGGCTGCTGCTTGTTGAGTGCCTGGTACCAGAGCACTTGGTGTCTTGTGCCATGGTCACTGGCCCCACTTTCTAAGTGTTCACTTCTTACTAGGATTCTTATTTTTAAAACCACCCAAGAGCAGCCAGCAAATTATCTACGGATGAAGTGATAATTCTCAAGAAAAGGAGAGGGAAGTTGGAGGGAACAGAAAAAAGTCAGTGGATCCTCTTTGAGGGTGAAGGGGAGTGGCTTTGAGAAGGGCGAGGCTTTTTGTCAAGTTGCATTAGCAGATTCGCCTGCCTGAGCTGAAGTCTTGCTTGTGCAGTCAAAGGTATGTATGATGGTTAGACATTGTTTTCTCTTATTCAGGGTCTCTCTCTCTTTTTTACGAGTATCTGGTTTTGTAAATGCTAGGGTGCTGAAAGGGAAGCGACAGGTAGTGTGGGGAAGTGGGAGTGAGGCGCTAAGCCCCATGTGGAGCAAAAGGGTGCAGAACTAGTAGGGAGGGGAGGTTGTTATATTTGACAGAAAGGGCTGTGCAGACCTTGCTTCCTACCAAGCAAGTTTGCAGATGGAAATTTTTCCTTTGGCTTCCTGCAATTTTGCTGAAGTGTCACACACTGTTAGTCTAAAAAAAGAAACACCCAGAAGCTCACAGTAATATTTATTTGGTAAAAGCTTCAAATGTTGTGTTGCACCCCCCCCCCCCCCTTTCCAAAATGTGCCGCAGCGTTGTGTCAAGTCTTGGTTTTATTCAGCGAGTTATTTGGTTATTGGATATAAGATTTATTATTGTGTAAATGGAGGTCAGTTAGACCCAAACTAGGATACATATGCCAAATGGCAGGCTTGAGCTAAGAGCAAAGTAGACCCCAGTCTGTTCCCCAGATTGGTGGGGAAGGATATGTTAGGTCAGCTAAGCTCTTTTTTAATCCTATTTACACTGTGTAATTTAGACCGCATGTTAGCCTTGTAAAACTGGATTGTCGGCAGACCCGAGGAATTCTGTACAGAGCTGCCCAGTGTGCTGCTGCTGTGCTTGCAGGCTTGTGAAAGGGTTTTGCATGAAAAGCGTGTACTAAAGAGCAGCCCTCCCACATTTCCCCCTGGATAAAAAAGGATTGGGCTGAAGACTCTTTTCAACACAGATTAGGACTGAACCTACTCTGGAGAGAGACACGATCAGGGATGGGAGGGGAGCTTGGTTTCCACAGCATTTAGTTACCCAACCTCTGTGCTGGGACTGCCAGCAAGGAGTGGGGTGGCTAACTGTTCACATCTCAAAATGTATTACTACAAAGTTTCTCCTGGTGCACCAAGAACAGTGACTGAGCTTGCGTAAACCACCAAATAGGCAAGCTGATTTGGCTATTAATGTCTAGTTAAAATGGTCCCGTTGTTGGGCAGTTCCATAGCTGAAAACTATTCAGTAACCCAGACTGGAATGGGATATAGGTAGCTGGGGTCATCTGTTCTGTCTGGAAAGAGGGCACTTGCAAGAGACTATTAAGATAGCCTCTGAACGAGTGTCTCTGTTGCATGCCTTAGTGACTGTCCCCAAGCTTACGCTACCGCTGTTGGAGTTGCGGTGTTTGGACCATCAGTAAATGAGCGGGCTGTGACCTGGGAGCACACAGAGCGTCTGTGATGAGGCTGCCGTGGAGTTCGTTGGGTGGTTTAGGCCTGTGGAGGTTCGTGCACAGACTTTGCAAAACCGAGAAGGCAGCTCTGCTCACACCTCCACGAGAATGTTGCACCACGGCTGCTAGGGAATCTGCCGTTTCGTGGCTGAACAAGGACTCTCAATGTCAGGTGGAGCCACGTTGCACTTGGATTGCGTGAGCAGCCTGAGAGGCTGGCACAGAAGTACTTCAGAAGGTGTGTTTTGTTCAAGGAAAGGGCTAAGGGGTCTTTTATGTTAGCACTGGGGTCCTAGCTGCACCAGCAGAACCTGAGCCACCAGTGGCTCCTCCTGGTTGCACAGCTTCTTTCCATCGCCGTGAAATACAGGAGAAACTTTCTCCAGTTAGCACTAGAGGTTTTTTAAAATTGTATCCAAGCCGCCTCCTCCCTGCGGCATGAAGTTATGCCTGCCTTTTGCATGTGTTTGTTTCTCCCCCTCGTCTGATTGGCATCACTAGAACACATGTAATACTATGGCAATGAAAGCCTTCAAATGTGGGTGTCCAGGTACTGCTGCTAAGGTTGGATTAGAGAAAGAAGGCAGTACCTTCCAAAATGCAACTTGATGTATTGACCAGAAAGGTTTTCCTAGTCTCTCTTCCTCTCATTCTACTTCCCTAACCATTGTTACAGTTGAGAGATCCATGGGTTTTTTTCTCACATGAGAAATGTTTTTGGTGCCTTTCCACCGTGATGACTCTGCTTATTTCTCAAACTCCTCGACTTCGTGCACGGTCCTGCTCAGAACAGCTCTAAATGACTGTGTTAAATACAAGGACTGCGGTCGGTGTAGAGTTCGTGTCCACAGACTTAAACCAACGTTGCAGTGGCTAGGAAGTTGCTTTGCAGATTTCCCTGAAAATTTGAGGTGGTATAAAGTAGACCAAATTCACCATTGCATTAAATAGGAATGCTGCACGGGCTGTGTCAATCCCTTTCTGTGTCACTCAACAAAACCCTCCATTTTAAAAATTTATCTGAAGCTGCTCTAGAGTATCCTGTCTGCCACAGTGGAGCGCTGCAGAGTCCAGGGGCCTCGCCACAGGATTTAGGTCAAGCTTGCTGCGGAGCACGCAGGACCTGGGGTACAGTCCCTTCTCCTGAAATACCTGAATGGCGTCTTGGCTGCTTCCCACGTCTGTTCCCAGTGCTCTTCTCACCATGTGCTTTGCTGGGTGACTTTCACGTGTTGGTGCTCAGAATACATATTGTCTCGTTTCATGCTGTGTGAACATTGCGTGTTTGGAGGACTGCTTTCTTTGTGTGTTTTTATTTATTTTTTTAAAGAAAAAAAACAAGCTGGTACTTCAGTGCGCCCAGCCCCTGCTTTTCTACATTCACACTGACAGTCATCTGATTGGTTTGAACCCTTGCACACTATCGCTGCCTGGCATTGCACAGCAGCGGTTATTGGAAAATTGGCTAGACAGTGTTCAGCACTTGGCCTGTGCAGTGCAAGCTGTGCTCCAGGGTTAACGCCACGGCGCGTTAAGTCGACACGGGAGAGGAGTGAATACACCAGCTGCCTCTTGCCAAACACAGCCAGGCGTGACGTTCCTTGTTTGCTAACTCACCCCAAAAAGGCGGAGGGAGCTGCCATTTTGTTCGGTGCTTGGTAAGCATGTTAAATGGCGGCAAAGAGGAAACATAGCCAGAATCTGGCTGATTGTGGTAAAGTTTTTGGCATGACAATTGATGGAAAAATCCTTTGCAGTTTTACTTTCTAGTGACTGCATGTTGTCTCTAGTTCTCAGCTTTCTGGGAGGAGGCTGGCCCTGCCACCTTTTGGCCTGAATTGGGAGCTCATGCATATGTTCACCAAGCAAGCTCCATGCACATGGGTGTTGTTGCTCAAGAAAAATATATGCCAGATTCCACAGAGGAAATGCCAGAGATAATCTATCCTCTCTCCACGTTTGGTTACTAATGGTGTGACATGTCTAACTTGCAGTCGTTACCAGAGAGTAGAGCTGAGCCCAGAGCTGTTGGCCTTCAGAGTACAGCCCGTTTGCTTGCAGGTGTTTACAGCCTAGTTTGCTTTTCACCACCAGATGATCATAACTATGATGCTGTAGCAGTTTTGCTATGTATGGAGTTAAAACAGGCAACCTAATAATCTGCCCTTGCTGCCTTTCCACACCCTCACTCAGTCTTCAGCTTGCCTACCTTGCAGATCTGTACCCTATTATAATTGTGTTCAAACAATTATTGTACGATGGGAAGCGTACTCATGTAAACAATACAAATCAGCGTGCAGATGTTCTTTGTATGGTGCAGGTCTTGGGGCTGACTGGTGTGAAGAAGCGCAGTGGAACAGTTTCATTGTTTTTGGATGCATTTTTCTGGATGCGCAGCAGAATCGTTGCATTGTCATACAGTGGCGAACAGCAAACTAGGTTTCAACAGCTGCAAAGAGAAATAAAATGTGCTAGAACACATGTAGCAAGCAGACCTTGGGCTGTCTCTTATCTCTGTAAACACTGGTACAGGGCAAATGCATCACATTGTGAATAGAAAACCTGGAGAGAGGAATTGCTTTGTCTAAGTGTGAGGGAGGTTAAAGGGATTTTACATCAGATTCTTTTTGTTGGCAATGCTGTGTGTTTTTAATACAGTCCTCAGTTGTTTTGTTTCATAGTGATTATGCCATTTTGATTTTTCTTTTGCTCTGTTAACAAAGTGCATCATGCAGTAAATATTGCTTTGCTAGGGCTTTCTGATGGAGCTGATATTCCTGTTTGTGATGTTAGTGATCCTCAAATAATAAATAACCTGTGGGAGAGCTGCATGTTATGTTTTGTTGTCATCTCTGTGAAGCTGTATATGCCTAAGACTTGTCCGATCCTTTGCTAACGGACGTCTGTCCTTTCTTCTAGGACTGAATTTGCCCTAAAAGAAATCATGTCATCAGGAGGAGCTGAAGATGATATTCCTCAGGCAGAGAGGAAAACAGTCACAGACTTTTGTTATCTGCTGGATAAATCTAAACAGCTCTTCAACGGCTTAAGGTTAGTGAGTTTATGACCAACACACACATGAACAGCAAATTAACCTCTTTTTCTCTTTACGGACAGCATTGTTACCCGGACTTTAGTGTCTGAAGAATTCTGATGTTTGTAGCGAGCGAGTTCAGAGTGCTGTAAGTGAAAGAAACAAAACCCCCAGGGAAACAGAGAATTTTTTTAAACCAAAACCCAAAGTGTAAGTAGGGTAAGAAAAGGGCCATGTGATTTTGAAGTATAGAAGCAGAGAGCATTTTGTCAGTCCTTCTTATCATGACTTGGTTTTTATAAGGAATCTTTTCCAAATGTCTGTATGTGGGTGCAGGAGGGAAACTCTTACTTCCAGACTTAACTGTTGCAAGTTCCTTTGCAGAAATTATCATGTTTGTTTCAGTTTCTTTTGCATTGCCAGGAATGGAAAAGACCGAGGCTTTGTGGGCTGAGGTGGGATTCTACTCTTGTGTGTGTATAACAACTGCCTTTCGTGGCTTGGCTTTATGAATGAAATTATACCTGGGAGAAGAAAGGTTGCTCCTCTTTCTCCTGATCTTACCCTTTATCTTCAGGGACACTACTTTGTTTCATTCCCTCGACTTTCTTACATCAGTGAAGTATAAAGATATTGGGGGTGTGGTCTACTGTAGATTTATTGCATTATGACAATTTTTTACCTACAACTTTGTTGTAATACTTTTCTAGTATTTCCCTGAAGGTAAGGGTATCCTGTACATTGCCAGCTGTGTGGTTGCAGAACAACAAATGATTAATTTGGGAGGCTTAAAGATGCTTGCTATGTAAGAAGTCACTAGGCTGCATGGAACATACTGACATGCACCCAGGAGTTTTTTCTTGGGGGCAGAGGCTTGGGAAGGGCCATGGGTTGCTGTTGGAGTTTGGGAGCTGTTGGGCACTGAAGAACTGCAGTCTGTCGAGGTGGAATCGAGTGCTTGTTCCCTATTCAGCTCTAGGAGAGAGCGTTATTTTGGGAGGGAGCAGAGGGACTGGGTCTACGGTCCATGGGGATCTTGGCCTTAGTGTGAGCATGAGCTGAGCAGGAAGAGGACAGGGCACAGGGATAGATTCACACCTATTCACATGACAAGGAAAGGAGTGACTGCTCACACCACTGCTCTTTCCAGCACTGAAACCCACTTCCAGGTTGCACCTTGCTAACTGCAAAGCAGTGGCTTAAGATAAGGTGTCAGGGAACCAGGGTTCCCTTCCTGTCTGTGTAGACTTGTGCAGAGCGACATACTGTCTCATGCAACACTCCATTGCATGGTTCCCCCACCTCTAACAGAGCAAATGTGTGGCTCACCTGAGTATCCCAAGTGCCTAACAAATGTCTTTTAGCAACTCAGTATTTTAGATCAGGGGTTGGCAACTTCTTGCCAGTGCAGGCCACCCTTTGCGACCAGCCCTTCCCTGCAGGCTGCAAGTCCCTTGGAGCAGGCAGCTGTCTGCTCTTGATCTCACCACAGACCCCTTTCCCTTCTGCAGTAAGGGTAAGCACAGACACAGCAGAACATCAGACTGTGCAACAGAGGAAACAAACGGCATGGTGCAGCTCCATGATATGGATCCTCTGTGTTAGATCAAACCTTCACTGGCTGGTGTGGACTTCTCAGACTGGATCCAACCCATTGGTTGTAGGTTGCTGCCACCTGTTTTAGATACCTTTTATGATGACACAGAGGATAGTGATCACACAAGTTTGCCTCTGACATGGAAAAACAGGTTTTATTGCTTGTGTGTCAGGCCAACAGCAGCCACTAGAGGAGATGGACTTAGGCAGCAGAGAGCCCCGAGGGGTAACTGCAGTCAGCAGCTCTGCTAAGAGAAGTCAAAATGGAGAAGTCAGTAGTGTTAACCTTGAACCCTCTCAGTTGGAGTCTGCCGTGCAGGGCTCTGAATACCTGCAATACTAGTTATGCTTCCACTCTCTGGAAGATTGGTATCTCAGCTGCTTCAAAGTACGGGAAGTGCAAACCCCAGGACAGCAGTAAGATCTGCTCAGCTTTCATATGTTTTTGGCTAATATTTCAGAAGGGGTGTGTCGAGTTTGACAACAAGTTGAGTGAGCTTTATGGGATTGTAGGTTCCCTCCGATAGAGGGCAGTGTGAGAGCAGCACACTAGTCATGTCATGGAGCATTTTAACAGCCTTCTTACAAGACTGCTGTTGGATGTGTGGTTTCACCTACAAAGAAAATAACTCTGAAGGTATGTTTTAAGAGCAGTTAATATACTGAAAAAACTGCAAAACGAATTAAACTAAATGAAAGTAGAAATAGAACTGATCACTATCTAGTTTCACATGAATTCAGCTCCAGCTTTATTCTACAGCTATAACACATGCTCAGTGATTTCCTTCTTTAAAAGACTTTATAAGTGTTACCTTTACAAAACAGCAGGGAGGTAAGAACACAAATGCCATTACTCTTGTTTTACCATTCGAGAAACCAAGGTACAGAGAGGTGAAGGTTAAACCAGAAGTCTGCAAAGCTAGGATAAAATTCCTATTCCTGTGTTCATGCCCTTGGCATTCCAGAGAGGCAGTAGGGTCCAGCACCCACAACACACTGCAAAAATGCACTTGTTAGATTCTGGGAACATACACATACAGCACTGTATGAAGTTCTTTCCAACACACTTATTGGTACTGTTTCAAGGGGTAACATGCCAAAGCAGGTTTGTCATACTTCACTGTGATGCTTCTTACTGTAATTTTGAGGGGTGCAGGCATGCCCTTGGCTTCCTGGTGAGACCAGATCCTTTGATCCAACTGCAAAGGATTGTGGAATACAGTGGCTTGCCAAGATGATTTCAGCATTATCCTGGTTATGGAATCGTCATATGCTGAGAAGCACTGCATGAGACTGTTAACACCTCTCTGCTTCTAAGCAGAGCAACTCTCAGCTTCCCTCTGTTTCCAGACTTGAGAGCATGTTGCAAAGGGCCATCTGTGTCTGAAGGTTTTAATTAAAAACAGAGTGGATTGTCTTTACTGCACCTGAAGGAAGGTATGTTTTTTGTTTCCTGTGTATCTGGTATTTGGCAGAGGCATGCTGTATTTAGAGGTCCAGCAAATCATTGCTTCAAACAGTAAATTACTGCCAGTCATTTTGGTGCCTGTAGGAAAGATGTAGAACATCTTCTGTCTTGCTGTTTCCTCTCTGTGCCTCAGTCTTCCTATCTGCACAGCAGCAATTAGATCAAAATGAGGTTAAGTGAAGCTTGGTTTTCAGAGGTGCAGGGTTATTGCTTGCTTCTAGAGGCTGCATAGGACAGAGCTAAAGGCATTTGAACAAGCTAATGTGTAAACAGCACTGGAAAAGGCCAAATCCCAAATTATCCAAAGCAGTTTGTACCAACATTTTGGAAGTTTTACAGCCTTGTCAAAGCTAATGAGAGGGGTAAGGTGGAGCTTCCAAGATTAGTGGCTTGAGCTCATACAGTGACATAGGCATCCTGCTTAGTGCAGGATATTCCCTCTAGGCTAATATTTGTCATTTCAAGTGTCTTGTTCCTTATTCTCTTTGTAGAATCCCTTGAGCTTCACTATTAACAGCCAGTCTCTCTCCCTGGCAATTCATCCTCTTGCTGGTCTCTGAGTAATGCTGTGTTTAGGCCTGTACGGCCTGCTGATATTCAAACACAGATGGTGAGCAAAGATGTTCTCTTCCCTTTTTCTGTAAACTATTGATGATCTTCTCAATTTGCTTTAGAAGCTGGAGTACCAAACCCAAAACAAACAGCCTGTGCTCCAAAAGCTAAATGACAAAGCAAACAGGAAGCAGAAAGGCAAGAGTGCCTTTTGACCTTCTGCAGGACTCTTTGGAAGTAGGGTCTAGTAGCAAGACCATGAGAACTTGAATCTGAGTGGTCTCAGAGGACTTCTGACACCATATGTGCCATCCATCCTCTTGTGTTTTTGGTCATATGCTGTTTAGGACTGTGTCCCCAAGACCCTGTAGAGAATGAAGCAGTACTGCTTATGTTTGGATTCTTGATGTCCAAGCCTGAGACCACAGATGCTGTATGGGATCTGCCTGAGGGTCTTTAAATGTCTGTCTGTCCTCTCTGAAAAAGCCTTTGTAGTTGTATGGTGTGTCAGATAACCTGCTGATACATACAGATGCTGGATTTCTGCGTTGTCTGTCTGGTATTCTGGGAAAGAGAATCCCTGTTATCTGGAAAGTAATGGAAAAATACCAGTGGATATGTGGAGTAAATGTAAGTGGTGCCAGACTCGCTGTGTCTCAGAGTGATCATTGGCCATGTTTCAGTGTCATGGCATGGGCCTGTCTGTCCGGTAATATAACCTGATGTGACCAGTGCAATCTCTTCTTTCAGTGAAATATAGCTGCTTTTTCACCCACAGCATTTCTGAGAGCTGTAATTCCTACCAGTGGAGCAACGTGTGTAAAGACATTGTGATTTCCTCAGCTAATACTTGTCCTCCTCTGGCTCATCTGCCAATGTTTGGTAGGGCCTGACTCCTAGTTTCAGCACTCGCTTCCTCCTGTAGAATAATACATACAATGGCACATACTGTCAAACTGGGCAGGCATGCATAAGATTTCCCTGCCCACACAGCGGTTCTTGCCGGGGTGCAGAAATGGGAGGGCACCTCTTCTGGGCACTTGAGCTTCTCAGAACTGAGCCTATGGATGTATTGGCAGCTGCTTAGCTGTTCCTGCTGCCAGAACTACAAGAGCTGAGCCTGCCACGTCTTTGTTTCAGTAGCATTTCCTTCCTTTCTTCCCAAGTCAGTTGCCAAATACAGCATCTGAGGAAAACACGTTGTAATCTGCCAAGGTTGCTGCTCCCAAATGCATTTCACGCTTGCCTCCCCAGTGGGGCTGCCCCTTTCTGACCATCTTAAAGTATGGAGTGAGAGGGTCATGTTTCCAGGACTTTCCTGCTCTTATTAAAAAGCCAACACTACATTTAGAACTAAAGTAATTGCATGTGTCTGCCATTTTTCCCTTTGCTTTCCTTTATTTTGAAACAATGCATAGTGCGTTCCATCTCCTATGCTAAAAAGCCGTAGCCATGGCACTGTCACCAGCCTCTGCTTTGCTTCTGCTATTCACATGTTAAGTGGTGTTGTGTGTAATGCTGTAGAAAGAAGAGGATGCTTCCAAAGGCGTTTGCAGTCGAGATGCACTGTCCTGCTGCTCACCAAGAGGGCTGTCAGAACCATGTCTACTCTGTTTCACGGGAAGAAATGGGAACACTTTCCTGCCAGACCTCAGCGAGCTGCAGCTGAGCTTTTTGATTTTGTCTGCTGTTGACTATTCTTGCTATTAATATTAAGCTCTCTCAAATTTCCTGGGCACTGTATAGACAAAGGAAAATGCAGTCCTTGTCGCTGAATTCTCTGTCTAACGAGAGTTGTGGCACAAAACACCGGAGTTACAACAGTGGGTGGAGGAAGTAGCAGGGTGGGTGGATAAGAGTTGCAGAACTATCATGTGGCTGTCATACACAAAACATGTTTTCAAGTGTGCACAATTCGGAAACCCACTACAATCCTGCTTTAAGAAGCGTCTCTGCCTCCGTTTGTTCTACTTCCTACTCCATTCCTACAATGCACTCTCCATTTTTCCTCCAGAGCTATCTAACTGCCCTCTGTCCTTGCACATCCCCTTGACAACCAGACCCTCCTCTCTACGTTGCCCCTGAAGTCATAGGTTAACAGGATTATTCAGGTTGCAATCCTATATCCTCTTTCAAATCTCTCTACCCTAATCACCTGCGGGAAGAAGCTGAGGACCCTCAGGCAGAGGGTTCTTTCCATACATTTGAAGTAAACTACAGGACAGGAACTGTGGGGAGATGATCCATGGTGGTTTAGAGATACTAGCACAGTGACTGTAAAGGGGTTTAGAGCCTAGAAAGCTACTAGTTGGGAAGCTTTCCTCCTGCCTCTTTGGGCATCTGCATGTTCATGAACAAGAAGGGACTAAGCCCCTTCCCCAGTCACTTCCCCAAAGCAGGAATTAATTTGAGGCTCCAGATGTTACACATCATTGCCGAAAGCTTCCCAGTTAAATCCAAGTGCAGCTCCTGCTCCTTGCATTGCTGCTAAAGACCTGCTAAAAGTCTCTGGATCTTTTCAGGTCTCCTCTTTTTGTTTCTGAGCCATGTCTGTGTGTGACAGTTTCTATCCGGTGCTGTCCAAAAAAAATATTCCTTAACTTGGCTGTAAGCCAGTGCAACTTTGGTTTCTGCCAGATACACTATGTATTTTCTCTCTACCTGGATTGTGCACTCCATCTGCTTGGGTGGGAAGGAGAAGCTGCCCAACAGCCCCACCGTTATACAAGAATGATAAGCTTTGCAATACTTTGGGACCATTCTTAGCAAATAGGGCTAGTTTACAGGCTTTAAATCCATAGGATTCAAAGGAGGGTGATTTAATAATTGTGCATTAAATGGTACTCCCCCC
>NW_005841869.1:3397693-3415344 GCF_000455745.1 Alligator sinensis
CAGGATACTATCAAAAGAACAAGTGCTGATGTCTGTTTCCATGGAGACCCTCCCTGTTCCCAGGGGAGCCCAGGAACAGCATGGTGTTGTGCAGCTATTCTGGCTGCAATTAGGCTTGCATGCTGCTTGAAACGTGTGTGCGGAAACAACGGTTTCTATCCACAATAGTGGTCCCTTCACGTGTACTGCAAGGGCAGAAGTGCTGTTACTGGTTGTTCATTGTCTAGCTTCTTTGGAACGAACCCTAAATGCTGAGCTGGCTTGGAAATGGTGAATTTTATAGATGCGTTTTGGGCTTTCAGAGCGAAGCAACAGGCACAGAATAGAAGAGGCTGGGTAGGCAGGGTAGGGCAAGGTGAAGAGGTAGGGAATGAGGTAGGGAATGAGGACCTTCCCCCAGAACTACAGTCCCTGCTCATTGTGTGATGGGCACAGCGCAGACAAAATGTGAAGAGTGTGCGTGTATGCTGGGAGGGAGGGCTTTTTGTATGATCTCCCTTTTATCTTGCTGTAGAAGAGCAGAATTACTACTCCTAGAGTGGGTTGTGTTACATGGCCAAGTCCAATAATCCTGCTTTATGTATAAATCAGCTTCAGTATTTGTAATTGTACTTAGTTTAGTTCCCAAAAGTAGCAGAGTCTAATTGCCCGTTAACCACTGAAACTGTTGCTCTCTGGGTGTAGTGTGTGATTTACGAACCAGGAAGACTCAATTCTTATCCTTATACATTTGTTTCAACAATTATCTCTTCTAACGTACAGTGTTCGGTTCCTTCGTTTTTACGTTTTGATTATGTTAGCAAATGGTGCATGCGGTATTTCTGTTTAATTAAATAATTGATTTCTACTTGGTTGTGTCACACTGTATTTGGAAGAAAATTGGAAATGAATCTATGCCCAAAACAAGTATTTTTATTAACGAAATAGGAGCAGTTTAACCATGCTGAATAAGTTAAGGAAATGGTTTTAAATGCAAAGCATGTTTTGCATTGAACCTGATGTATTTGGGTATTTGTTAGTGAGTTGAATTGATTCTTTCTGATTGCTGTTCTACAAGGGTTTAGAACACGCATCACATCCTCTCGCACCTAGGTATTATTCAGAGATTGGGAGGGGAAAGCAAGCTTTTCTGCTTTTCTTTTTAGCTCCCTGTCATTTTCTCAACTTTGAATGGACTAGTCATTTCAGTGGAACTAGTCATAAGCTGAAAAAAAGAAAATATTCTCTCTACCTGCAGAAGAGGCCATTATTGTCAAAAGCTGGCGGTTAGCATTTCTAGAACCAGAATTGTTCGGTGCTCAGCCGGTGATTTCTGCCAGTTATCGGTTTGATTTTTCTGTAAAACTTCAGCGGTAAACATGCAGACTAATATTTATTCTAATAGATTGTAGGTAGTTTAACTTTTTACATTAAAAAGTCAAGACTTTTACATAATATAAAAAGTTAAACTACCTACAATTCTTATAGCTTATAATTCTTTCAGGCTGTAAGAATTTCAAACTTGAATTGTATGTAGGATTTTTAATATCTAACTTAAAAAAAACCCGTTGGATTTTACTTCATTTGAACTTGATTTAAAAGAATCCTTCTTGTTTTGTCCCCACTGACCATTGCTGTCTCAGCTTTTGGAGGGGTAGGGAGGAAGGGAGTGTGTCTATAGCATGGGGTAAGGAACACATTATCTCCACACTGCTAGATGGGCAAGAGAGGGAGCCAGAAGAATCTCTGCAGAGCAGTGTGAGGAGTGTACCAAGGAGGTGGGCACAGTGCCTTCACACCTCTCCTTTCACAATATGGCTACGTGTTCTCTGAAAAGAATCGTGTGCAGAATAAGCTTCTCGGTGTGGAAGAACTGTGCTGATTCCTGAACCAGAGTTGTGCTCCTTCTTGCATAAGATGCTCCGAGGCTTGTGTTACTTGGTGTAGTGCTCCTCTCTCATACGCTATGGGCTCTGGACCGTTTGGACTCCCACTCATGCCAACTCTGCAAGCTGTTCACAGGGCACAGAATGGTAATCGCAAGCCTTGCAGGGAGTTGCTTTTTGGCAACTTCTTTCCCTTCTTCTTTGGCAGCTGTATCATAGTATCAGCAGCAGCCACGGGAATGGCTTTCCAGGCCAGTATGGGGACAAAGCCAATACTTGTTTCCCTCTATAAAATAACTCTGCTAGATTCTCTCTAGGTGCATGACATGTGGACCTGACTCATAAGCAAAAGGAGTATTAATTTTCTACCTCATGTGGAGCACAGTTTAAAAAAAATTACAGCCGTGGTGTACTGGAGATCCCTCTCTGCCACCTTGTTCTTTCCATTTCTTCAGCCACCATGCCATGCTGTCTCCTAGTTGACCTTTCTGCAGCCCTTCCCGCCCTTCATGTCTTACTGGGGGCTTTTTTATAACAATTTAGTCCCACACAGCCTATGATAGGGGAGAGGTCAGCAGGGACAGGTTTTCTGTTTGGACAGTCCATCCCAGTTGGTTTTCTGTTTGGACAACCCACCCAATTACTGGGTGCTTTTAAAGAGCTTTGGTCCTTGGAGCTTGCAGATGTCTCTCTCAATCCTTCCCTCATTTTGAAGGGGGAGCTTGCGGCTTCTCCTGTCTGCTTCTAGCAGATGCAGCTGGCTCTTTCTTGCATAGGATAGGGTTCATAAACCAGCTCAGTGACTTGGGACACTGTTCACAAAAAAAACTTTTTTGTCTTGAATCGAGAACAAATAAAGAACTGAAATAACTTTTCACATGGGCAGTAGACATGCCTTAAGAACCTTTTTGTTCTTAATGATTGTGTGTGACCTGCAAGGCGGAGAGTATTTGGAGGGTTCTTTCTTTTGTGCCCAGCACACTACGATCTCAGACTAAAAAGCTTTTTTGTTCAGGTTGAGTGTGGGAATCGGCAAGTGAGATGCACAGACAGTCTGAGTGCAGAGTCTTTCTGTGTATGACCTCAGTGTAACATGGCGTTTCCAACATACTACGTGTCTACTACAGCAGTGCCATTAGCAAGCGTGAAACAAGTCCTGGTCCAGTGTTTGAACCCAGAACTCTCCTGCCCAGATTTCAGTTGCTCTAGTTACAGGGAAATGTGAATGTGGGTCTGCAGGTGTTCTGACAAACAGAATTGTAATGACTTGGTCAAGGCTGTGTCAACTCTAAATGGACAAAAACCCGTTCCTTCTCTGATTTGGAGTCTGCCACCCTCATTCTGGGCTGGTTGAGTACTTGCAGGATGTTCTCTGCATCTGTCACTTGTCTTTTTCAGGGATTTACCTCAGTATGGACAGAAGCAGTGGCAGTCCTATTTTGGGCGAACATTTGATGTTTACACCAAACTGTGGAAATTTCAACAGCAGCATAGGTAAGAGCATGGTCTAGAGATCCATCACCACTGGACTTTCTAATATTTCTCTCTCTCTCTTGGTATTGTGTAGTGCTTGAGGCCCCAGTCCCAGTGGGGATATAAGGATACAGCTGGTGCTGTATAATTTCTCCTTTTGGCACGTGGCCCTGCTGTTGTGCACATAGTTGTGCCAGAGCTGGTCTGCAGTCATGGAGAATGCCAGTGTCAGTAAGAAAAGCAGGCTGTAGAATGGTTTTTTGGCTTGGGTGGTGTGCTGCTCTAGGAAATGAATGGGATACGCTTAAATTCTCTTCTTCCTTCTCTTGATATAGGCAAGTTCTGGACAATCGGTACGGCCTAAAGCGGTGGCAAATTGGGGAAATTGCCTCCAAGATTGGGCAACTCTACTATCATTATTAGTAAGTGAATCCATCGACATGCATGGTGGGGAAAGCAGCCTAAATGCACAATGCAGGACACCTTGAGAACAGGTTAAATTACCAGGTTGGGCATTTCAAGTTGCTCCTTTTGAAGCTCTTCTGAACGAGCCAGGATCTTGGTTCTAGCCAGATCTTGAAGACATGGAGGTTTGGTTGCTCTTGTCTTTGCTGGCTATCTTAAATGGGCAGATAAAATCCAGCCTTTGGAATCTGTCTTCCCAGCATACACAAAGAGTGGGAAGCAAGCTTTCATTGAACTCACCTGAGGAACCAGGAAGGGTCTAGCAGCCACCTCTTCTTGAAGCAGTGAGCTAATGTGTTTTCTCTACAGCCTGCGGACATCTGAAACCAGCTACCTGAATGAGGCCTTCTCTTTCTATTCAGCAATTAGACAGAGATCGTATTACTCCCAAGTCAATAAAGAAGACAGGTATGACTTTTGACCTGCTTTTTTCAGGACTAGGGCAGTGGGCAGACACAGCAATTAATTGTAAACTGATTAAGGGGAAAGAACTGGAGTAAGGGGAGTGTTGTTGGAGGAAGTCTTTGTTAATCCAGCAACTCCGATTAAATGGGCAAGTGCAAATGGAGAGCTTTGTCAGAAGACTAAAAGGATTTTCACTTGCCTTCAGCTACAGCAAAAGGGTCTCTTGCTGCTCAACTTTGTTCTTCTCAGCCCTTGTTATCAGTGCTGTTACTGGGAATTGCCTCAGTAGTGTTCTGGAACTGGAAGATTATTTTGGTTCTGCCTGAGTGAGTTGAGGGAGTACAAGAACCTGTTTCTAATCAAAGCATCTCATAAGTGCGGTGTTGCTGGCAGTTCTCCAGCCCCAGCACAACTGACAAGAGAAACATGGTCCTGTGTGTGCATGAGTGATTCCTGAAAGTAACAAGAGAGGTGCCTCCTTTGAGTATGTTCCTCAGGTGGGGCTAGCTCATAGGGATGCTATGACACATCAAGGTTGCCCTCAGTCTTACGTACTGGCCAATAGGTCACATCTCTACATCTCTACAGCTGAGGAAGATCCATAGAAGTGATATCTTTTTTTAATGCTGAGAGTCTCTGAGGTATGGAGTTACATGCCAAGTTGGCAAGTTGGAAGCACTCGAGGGACTTGGCCTTGGTTGACTGGAACCCCATAGATTTCTCCTGCTTCTGAGTTTTACTAGGTTTTGTGTACTACAGCGGTTCCTGCAGGCCCTTTCCCATGCCAGGTAGAACTCAGAGGCAGGAGAGAATCTGTCCCAGTTTGCAGTTCTTTTTCCCTTTCCCGATGAAACCATGCAGAGGTGAATCTTACTGCATATGTTGTGGTGGTGGTGAAGTGGAATATAATGTACTTTAACGATGCTTTGATTTACCAATCTGCCATTGTAATCCTTTCCTATAACAACTCTTTAAGTGTTCTCCATTTTTTCTTTTTCAGGCCTGAATTGGTGGTCAAAAAGCTTCGGTACTATGCAAGGTTTATAGTAGTTTGTCTTTTGCTCAACAAAATGGATGTTGTAAAGGACCTTGTAAAGGTAAATTGTATGTATGAGGAAGAGGTGCATTTTGCACACGTACAGTACAGCCGGTAGTGTGTATAGCTCTTCCCTTTTGCAATCCAGGGGAGACCCTCACTCATTTGAAATATCAGACACAAGATTTTGGATGTTGCTGCTTTCCTTGTTAGCATTACACCTGCAACTCACTCACTTGAATTTGGCTTCAGGGACTGCAGGGCTGCAGGGTAAGAGAGACATCCTGATATGTCTGTTCAGTGCCTCATAGACATAAATGACCTATGTTTTTGGATAGCAAGATGTTCTTTATTGGCAGAAGGCAAATATCTTAAGATTGGTTTTGCATAAACCCTTTTCCAGTGTGACTTCATATCGCACATTTCAGCTAGCTGAACACTTTGGGGCAATATATCTCCTAGCCTTATGCCCCTCACCTCTTCCAGGTCAGACAGAGGCTTCTACCATGCTCAAACCTGCCCATCTTCGTGGCCTGCCCTCTCCAAGAAAATCAAATGCCTCCCACTTAGATTTCACTGCTCAGCAAAGTATTCTGCTCCTCCCCAGTCTGGTGTTGAGTCTCCCACCATCTACAGGAAACCCCTACCATGTATTTCACACCTCCCAGAAGACCTATAATATGCAAGACCAAGAGAGACTGTAGACACTATCATGGAATAGGGAAAGGAGGGGACCTGTGTGCCTCCATACCACCAGCTAGGGGAAGGCTTACTCATCTGAACTGCTGCAAAATGGGATCTCTGGAGGGGCCACAGGTAGGACTAGTGTGCAGATCAGAGTAAGTCTTTGGGCAGTGGATTTTCAATAGATTTAGAGTTAAGGGAATAGCTTAGACCATAATAATTGCTTTATAATAAAATACTAAACTGAAATGACTTGCTGGTTCTCTTTTGAAAAGACTTGAGACTCAGAAAATATTCAGATAGTCCTGCTGTCTGGAGCTGGAGAGTCTGCCTGTTTCTGACAAAAAAAAATTCCACCCTCCAAGGGCTCACCCACAATCCTTTCCACCCCCCCCACCCCCCCAAAAAAAACCAAACAAAAAAACCCCAACCAAAACAAAGCAAACCCAAACCCTGCTTTCTGCGATGCTATAAACAGCCTCTGAATGTTGGTATTTCTGTGCCAGTTGTATTGCTTTCTAGCTGGCTGTATTCAGTGGGATGAGCACCAAAAATTGCACAGCATGAACTAGTAGAGACAACAGCCAGAAAGAACATGCCATTCACTTCCCAATCCTGTCTTAAGTTATCTGTAACCTTAAATTTGAGTCCTATTAACAGCCTTACAGTAACAACCAATGACAGAGCTGTGCTTGTCTTTATACATTTGAACTTGATTTAGTCCCAAGGGCAAGGAATGGCACTTGTTTTCACTCATATTTTGTGTTGTCAAAATACATAGAAATGGCTCAGGAAGTCTTGGCTCCTGAAGCAGCATATGTTAGGCTGATTTTTGGCCAGGTTCTGTTTGGGATGTGGTTCTGCGGGCAACAACAATCAATACTTTTTAATTTGATTGATGAGATACATCAGCCCTAAAGCAGAGCTGCCTGCAGCTCCCAAAAAGTCATTTATTATTCTGCTTCCTTTGGACTTTTTGCACTTAGGAACTGTCAGATGAAATTGAAGACTACACCCATCGCTTCAATACTGAGGACCAGGTGGAATGGAACCTGGTTCTGCAGGAGGTGGCAGCTTTTATTGAGGTGAGAAAAAAAGGAAGCATCAGTCTCTCCTTTTTCACATGGAAGTTTGTGTATCTATTAATTTATTTATGTAAAGTAAAGCGTGTTGGACTCCTCAGACTCCATTGTCTAGGTCCGCTGCCACAGTGAAGGGGAGCAGTGAGAACGCTGTGCCCTGGCATGACACACACGCTTCCAATCTGAAATATTTTGTACTAGCTGAGCTGTGAAAGCTGTTAGGAAGCACAAGTGCTTCCAGCATCAGATCTGCTCATGCGGAGCTGATAGAAACATGCAGCTGAAGCCTACTGACTCTCAGCCATTCACCACTGCTGTTCTTTCACCTGATCTTTAGGTAACCTGGAGATTGAGAGCACAATTATTCACACCAGCGCTGTTTTAGAAAGACTGGTATCTGAAGGTTCATTTTTGAGTGAGGATAGTTGATGGAATGTGATATTTAGATTGTATTTGTAATTTCCAAGTACATTTTCATTTTGGGGTGCTGGCATAATCCTTTGGTAATACTTAAACAATATGTAAGAGAAAGTACAGTGTAATCTTGGCAGTTATGCTGACAATAAATCTTGGCATTGTTAAAATGTTACCCCTTTTATGGGATGTCATGATAAAAAATGAGGATTTCTTTATCCTTTAAAAACAGATGACAGTTTCATGCTCCCTTTGGTTTGTACAACCTGTGTGTGTATGTACCTCTGTGCAATTATGCATGCAATCTTTAAATGTTACTTGGTTGGAATGCAACATTAGCATTTGCTTATCTTCCTCATTCATCTGCCAGAAGGAGGAAAATGGAAGTAATGCAAGACTTTTCTGTCTTGCTGGAGTATTACAAGACATCTTGTATGAGCTGCAAGATTTTTAGTGGTGCTTGTTTCCCCAGCTAAAACAGGAGGCTTATGCTGCATGAAGTACATTCTGCTTTGCAGCTTGTGACACACTTAAATACAGTGGTACTTGCTTTGAGTCCCTAAGATTAGCTACTTTTCCAGTTTGGAGGTCTATATTTTGTAGAGCTTTAAGATGCATGAAATGTAAATTATTACTGAGAAAGGGATTGGACAAATTATTGGAGGAAAGGGGCATCCATAGTTTTGAGTATGGGAGCTGGGGATACAGCCTCTGAATTAGAACCTCTTATACTTTTAATGCTGAGGACTGGATGTGAGAATAACAGTGGGGGTGGAAAAAACCCTGGTTGTACCCAGTTCACTCTCCCTTTCAACATCCACACTCTGCCAATATGTGATATAGGGTCCTGGGCAAAATAAACCTATGGTATGACCCAGTAAATGGTAGTTCTTATGGTCTTATTTAATAAATTCCTTTTCACAGCTTTGCTTCAGCTACAAGATATCTCTGTTCTATCTAAGTGACAGGCCATAGAGCTCCTTCTGCTTTCCAGTTATGGACCCTGTGGGTCTCCTTAAAATTCATGCTGTGAGTTGATTGTCTTTCCAGGCAGACCCTGTGATGGTTCTGAATGATGACAATACCATCGTAATCACTTCCAACAGACTGTCTGAAACAGGGGCTCCGTTGCTGGAACAAGGAATGATCGTGGGACAGCTTGCTCTTGCAGATGCACTAATTATTGGGAATTGCAATAACCAGGTACAAGCAATTACAAGGGGCTGTTTATATGTCTTGTCTTCAATTTGAATTGGAGGAGATTGGGTTTTGTATTTGGGTTTTTGTTCACTTGTTTTTTCTAATTTTGTTAAAGGAAATTAGAGAGCTCAGTGGAAACTAACAAAATCTTTCAGCAGGGATAAGAGGGAGACTAGATAAGCTGAGAGTTTGGCAAAAATTAAGTGACAGCTGTAAAGAGTTGTTCTGATATGAGCCAACTGTCTTACATTTGTTGCATGTGTTTGTTTTTGCATGGTTGTTTTAACCACTTGTATTCAGTAAAGAACAATCTCTTCTACTGTCTCAAGCTTTTTATGTATTCAGAACAAGCAAGAGGCAGGATTTTTGTAGAAAGTTATTTGGAGAGAGTCTCATCTATTGCATTGATCCTAATGAAATTCTCAGTTCAATATCTAATTAAATGGACATGGGTCTTTCCAAGGAGAATTGGGAAATTTTTGGCCAGGTGGCCTTCTCTTCCCACCTCTACCTCTTCTTGGTTCTCAGTGGTGCATTTCAGGCATCATATAGTCCTTCATTTACTGTTTTCAGTATGCAGATCAAAGATCTTGCCCAGATAATTCCTGATAAATCTAATAACTTTTTTTCTGTGGCAGGCAAAAGGTGTTAGTGATGGCAATGTTTTTTTTGCAGGTCAAGTTCAGTGAGTTAACAATTGATATGTTTCGAATGCTGCAAGCACTTGAAAGGGAACCGATGAACTTGGCTTCACAGATGAATAAACCTGGAATGCAGGCGAGTTTCATTTCTCAACTGCAAACTTGGCAGCAGAACTGTGTTCATTTTAGTCTGTAATCTCTCTGCCCTGTCCCTGTGTGCAGAGCAGGGTAGGTATGCTGTCAGAACTCTTGTCCTGATAGAGAACGTTTTAGACTCTAGACTTTACGTGGGTGTTAGCTTTTCAGTTACATCTGGAAGCTTCAGTAACAAGTATTTCTAGATGGTAAATAAAGTAAATCTTGTTTCTTGTCCTCGAAAACCCCTTCCTTTCCCACTACCTAAGTGGACTCTTGCATTGTCCCTCTTGCTTGGGTCATAGCTATTAAATATCTATTCTAGACTAACCAAAGGCAGATTTTGTGTTATTTTTAGATCAGGAGGAAATGTTCAGCCTTTTATGTTTCTTCCACATCCACAGCGTGTTCTTAAGGTGCAAGTAAATTGTCTTAAGTGATTACAATGGAAGAAAATATTTCTCTTTCACAGGAGTAAAGTACAAAGCAAGGAAGTAGTACCAGAGCCAGCTTGTGCTGTTTGTAGGGAGCATCTTTATGAATATGGCTGAAGAGCTTTTGTAAGGGATTAAGAACCAACTGAATGAGAGAGTGAATTTGCTCACCTTGTTGTGTAAAAGTCACCTGTATCTTGCTTTTATCTTGGACTATAAATTGAACTGAGGGGTTAGCTTGTAGACTAACATCTTCTGACACAAAGTCCGTTTGTCTCATTTTCCTTCACAGTAGTGAATGAAACATGGACAGACTATGTGTGGGAGAAACGTGTTGAAGGTGAAATATTCTGATAAATGGAAAATTGAAGTTAAAGATGTTTATAAAGCCACCTTAGCTTTATATGGCATGTGATTTTTGTTTGTTTTAATAGGAATCAACTGAGAAACCAGCCAGGCGGGAAAATCCCCACAAGTACTTGCTGTATAAACCAACCTTCAGCCAGCTGTATACATTTCTAGCAGCATCATTTAAGGTTTGTAAAACTTGACGTAGTTACCACATGTTGAAATAATCTCCAGAATGGAACATCTCACTAAATTAAGAAGTAATTGAGACAAGAATCCCCATTTTATATGTCCTACAGATGATGGCTGGTTTCTATTTAACGCAGTTGTAGGGCCCAGTATATATTTAACTATGACTGCACCATCAGCAGCCTGGAGGTTTAGTTGCTAAAAACAGAATATGCTTCCTCTGTATAGAAACAGTTGTCACAGTTGATGAGCCTAAAATGATACCTTCTGTGTGCCTGTGGTGGTGTGGGTGCCTGGAGACCCAGTCCATTCTCCAGAGGGCAAAGGTCACTGGTATTGGTGCCCCTGAGCAGACAAGCAATAGAAAGGCTGAACATTAATGTACCTGCAGCTCTTTCTCAGCCCTGTGCAGGATCCAGCATCCTGGGTTTGCTGCAAATCAGTCTGGCCCTGTTTTGTTTTGTTAAAGAGCAAAGAACAACTTTTAGGATCCTGGAACAGTTGAGAAATCCCTCTTTTCTAGAGGGACATGATCTTTTCTGGGTTCTACTTTCTTGGGAAGGCTCAGGGCCTTTTTAGGTATCCAGAGGGTTGCGGGGAGACTGGTGCACTCTTACAGCTCCTGAACCTGATGTACCAGTCAGACTTTAAAACTTGCATTTCAAAGAGCACACCTGCAGCACGGGTTCTGTATAATATAGAAACATGTAAAGGAGCGAGAGGCAGGGGGGCACGCACCTTGAAATGGCAATGATTTTATCAGGCTGAAGCAGAATATCTGTGACCTATTACAATAAATATGTGCATCTCCTTCCTGCCCTCCCTTTTCCCCCCCTCTCCTTGAATTTCAGGAGCTGCCCGCAAACAGCGTGCTGCTGATTTACTTGTCTGCTACAGGAGTGTTCCCCTCAGGTCGTTCGGATAGTGAAGGTATAATAAAGGAATGCTCCCTGTCATGAACAGGGCTTGAATTCTCTTTCTATTCCAGGGCAAGTGACCGAAAAAGGTGTCACACAACTTTCCAGAGGACAAGTCCAATTTCATGTGTCCATCTGCGTTACAATACTAGCTTTTCTTTGGACGTTAGAGAGCAGCTACTTCCATGGATTTAATTAGCATACGCTGACTTGAAACCTTTTCTGTGGACATGTCCAAGATTTTGATGCATCAGAGTTGTTTATAAATTCATCAATATTGAAGACATTACTGGCTCAATTGGTCCTTTTGCGTACAGTTAACTTGATACAGTTAGTTAAAATGGCATTTGTCAATTCTTCTTGATGAGTACTATAAAGGTAGCGGGTCAGGAGAATGGTGGCAAAATGGCTGAAAGTCTCTGCAAAGGTTGTTGTATTTGCACGTTTGTTGATGTGACAGTTCAAGCCCTTGTCATGATTTTGACAACTCCCCTCACCTCATCCTCCCTTTCCGTCCGTCCCAGCAGAAAATACAGCTGCAATCTAAAAACCTAAGTTTGGCCAACTGGGGTAACTGCAGTTAAATGATTTGGTTACATTTACATAACAAACTTTAAAAGAAGAAATTCTTTCAAGCATCCTAAACATTGTATGCACCTCGTCTGTTGGAGACTCGCATTCCTTTATATGATGCATGCCTTTTCCATCCTCCATGCATGACTAGGGCTTTCAAAATGTTTTTTTAAAAAAAATCCTTGCTGCCTTTCTGTTGTGGCAAGGATTTTTTTAATTTGCTTTTAACATTTTTTCACTGGGCTATAATCCAGTGTATTCTGGTCTCAGCTATGTTCTGTCCTTTAGAGCCTGCATTTTATCCACCACATGTCTTGTTCTAGCTTCCTGGGTTATGATAGAGGCCCCCAATGTGTCTTGTGAAGAACCACATAGTCAGTGCTTCCTGTTCCCAAGAGGTGCATGAAACGCATGGGCTAGCGGTTACACTTTTCAAAAGGAACGTGGATTGCAAATATTAGCATTCCCTGCGTGTCGTGCTCCGTATTAAAGTAAAGAGCAACTGCAGGTTGTAACACTGAACTCCACGTTCTGGTTTTGGCTCTATAGTCACAGAGAAGACCTGTGACAGTACTGAATGAACTTGCACTCTGTTCCTGATTCTCTACCCTAAAGCTCCCCTTGAAGATGACTGGTGACTTCTCCATTTTGAAGGAAGGGTTTTTTCTGTATTTAGTTGTGTTAAAATCCAATTGTGTAGATGTGTAGCAGGATAGGGAAGATGCAGTGCATGTGTTATCCCCCTGTCCGTGTTACAGAGGGTTGATTGCCCAGACCAGGGTGAAAAACTTGCTGGGGTCTTGCACACTTTTGTAAGAACCACTGGCATTTTTGTGCCAATTGGATTTTGTTTTTTATTTATTTATCTGCTGCTCATTATGGGCCAATTAAGCAGTTAGCCCAGATATACTCACTTCCACTGAGTTTGCAAGACTTGGGCTGTCTAGTCCTAACGTAGCTTTGAAAAATACAGAATTTCAGAAACAGAAGTCTCAAGAATGACCGTTACCATGCGTCTGGCATTGTGCTAATAACAATGGGAACTTTGAAGCATTGAAAATAAACTGTCTTCATGTACAAGCTTTCCAGAGTTTCCCTGCTCCCCTCTTGCTGCTCCTTGCAGTGCTCTGATTGTAGACATTGGTGTTTATGGCAGCCTGGGAAAGGCTCAGGATTTGAAACTGGTTGATCTTAATCATCTGAAGGCCAGATTCTGATTCTGGAATACATTGATTCATGTAATAATATAAATACAGTATTAACTTGCTTGTATAAAGTGTCCCTGGAGACACCTCCAAATGAAACACTTTTATTACAAAGTCTAACAGGGTACAATATATTTGTCTTGGTCTTCTTTATACTCTGTTTTGAAGAATGAATAAAGTATAAGCTCTGGAGCATATTGCATTACCAAAGCAGTTGGTAGACACTGAAGTGACTGAAATGGCTACAACTTCAGTTGCATGGCTAGCAAATTGCAAGCGCTCCATGATCCTTTTATTTCCAAATCATAATAGTTCAAATTCACTTACTTTTGTCCAACAGTATCAGTAGCTCTCAGTTGTGCTACGTCAGCTGATCTTGACTTTTCTTTGCCATTTGTAGGTCCGTATGATTTTGGTGGTGTTCTTACAAACAGTAACAGAGACATTATAAATGGGGATGCAATCCACAAGCGAAACCAGTCTTACAAGGAGATGCACTGGTAAGTTTTCATGATCTCAGCAAGCAGAAGAGGCATGCTTTCTCTCTTTCACGGGGGAAAAAGGCATCAAAACCGACTGGACTCTTTTCTTGAAAAAAGTGGGTCATGTTGTGGAAAAAATACTTGTTACAAAACTTCAGAGATGTGTGGGTTTCCTGTATGAACTGGGGGTGGGGGGATGGGGTGGCAGAAAGCAAGAGCAGACAAGGTTCTTTGGGTGAATCTGGTATCTTTTATTAGACCAACTTAAATAGTTGGAAAACAAATTTTAAGCAAGCTTTTGGGTTCAAAAACCCTTAGTCAGGCCGAGGAAGTTTCAGCGCACTTTCATCTCTGCTTCTGTCAGTCTGCATTCACTGTCACCTCCACCTGCATTCTAGCAAAAGTAAGAGCAGGAGAGAGAACTCTGCTTTCAGTACTGAGTGGGGCCACTTGTGCAGCACATGCCATCTTGGGGACATACAGCTGTTGGATGTTACATTCATGTAGTGTGATGGTAATAACATTGCTATATTTTGCTTGAGGAATATAGCTTTTGGACCCTCTGTTTCAAAATGTCAGGTCTCCAGCTCGGCTTAAGGTTAAATATAATTAAATAAATGGATGTAGTATGGCACTAATCCTCCCTTCACCCCCTTCCAAGTTTTCCATTGTTGGAGGGCATGGGTAGGCACAAGTGAGTTAGACTTGAATGCTAGCAGTCATTTGAAAGTGGGCGCATGGGTGTTTGTCAGCTCTGAGTGCAGGTGCTCCATGATCCTCTTGTCTGCTCCTTCTGTTTCCAGTGTGCAGGAGTAGCAGTCTGTCTTAGTACTCCCCACTGGAGCACTTGGCCATTGGCTCCCCATCTCTTCCATACTGCCCCAGCGTGGGGTCAGTGGAAGGGAGAGGACTTTTGGGGTGTTTTTATGTGTGCTCCAAGGGTAGAAGGGGAGTTTACTTTAATTAAAGCATCTGAGAGCTGCTCTTACACAAGATGCTTCAGGCACTTTAATTATCAGCATCCCTGCACTGCAAAATGGCGGTGGAGCACTTTAACTGAAGCTCATCAAACAAGCTTTAGTTAAAGCACCCCCCCACTGCCAAGTTGAAGCAGGGCCACTGATACAAGAGACATGGAGGCTGTTGAAGTATGCTGGTTGGCATTCTCCAGCAGACTCAATTAATTGATTAATTACAGCACGTCAGAGCAGCCTCCCTGCACGTCTACAGGCACCCTTAGTTTCCCATGGTACCCCGTCCTTTTGGGCCAAGCAGAGATAGCACTAACAGCTGTTCTGCCCAGTGAACTGAGCAGCTAAGGTAGGGGAGCACGGAGAAGTACATTCAGCACTGTCTGAGGATTCCTCTGGAGCATTTTTAATCCAGGAAATATCCATGTTAAGAATATACAGATTGTTTGGCATCTTTGCTTGAAATCATGAAAGTCTTGTCAGTAGCTAGAGCCCTAGCTTCATTTCTTAACGCTTAGGGAATCAGTCCACTTGAACCCCTGCTAGAGAGCATGATAATTATGAACTGATGGAACACATGTGGAGGGTCGTATGAGAGAAAGCAGTGGTGGGTGTACAGTGCACATGCCCTTACCCACTTTCCTGAAAGGCTAGTAAAGATGATGTTGGTTTGTACTAACCCATCCTGGAACTCTTGTGTATTACTCAGGTGTTTTATACCCGTTTGTTAAAACCCCTAATTGTTTTTAGTTTTGGGATGTTATTCTCACTGCAAAAGAAACCTATGCTAATGTGATCTTGGGATGTAAAATCATGGGAATCCTGAAGGAGTATGGACATGTTAGTCTGTATTTGACACAAGTGTCAAACATTCCTAGAATGTTACGTCCCAGTCTGGTATCTGCAGTTCAAGAAGGATGTTGAAGAAAAGCAAGTGAGAGAGTTTTTTCTATGCTTTAAATCAAAGTTGTAGTGGAGAAACTGGAGAAACTCAGTTTCCTTAGCTTGTTTTAGAAAGCTAAGTGATGACGTGATCAATTCATAAACATGTGTTTAGAAACAAAACCTTGATGATGGGCTCTTTGGTTTAGCATGTACGAATATAATGAAAAACTACTATATCACTGCAAGTTGAAGGGCTTGAAATTCAGCTTAGAAATAAAGTACAAAATGTTAACATCAGAGGGCAGTTTAACCCTTTGAACAACTCGCCAAGGGTTGCAATGGGTTCTCCGTTGCTGGAAAACTTGGCATCAGGATGGGACATTTTTCTAACAGGCTGTAGTTTCAACAGGAATTAATGCAGGAGAAACCTATGGCCCCTGCTGCATGCAAGCTCAGACTAGCGCTTGCATTGGTCCCTTCTGGCCTAGTCTCTGACTTGGACTATTGAGCTTTGTTGTTTTCTTCTGCTTTCCCTCTTGATGTGGGCAGTCATATGACTAGAAGTTGTGTGTCCCCATTGCAGCTTCACAGAAATTCTAGTGCTCTGTGAAGTGTCTCTTTCTCTTTCCAGCCTTCACCCTGGTGATCTGTACCCTTTCACAAGAAAGCCCCTCTTTATCATTGTGGACTCTTCAAACAGTGTCGCCTATAAGGTAAGGCTTTGGAAAGCAGCTGCATGTACAGTAGGATACAGTGTCAACTCCATGATAGCTTATTCTTTTTATCAGGTTATTTTAAGCACTTTTGTATTTAGTCTTTCTTTTTTTCTTTTTTCTTTTTTTTTTTTTTTTTTTTGAGGTTGTGCATGCTAGTCAGGATCTGATCCTATGAATAGGAACAAGAGGGAGAAGCGTGTGAACAGCTGCTCATTGGAAAGTAATAAATTCTTCTGGAGGAAAAAACAGTTAAAGATTTCCAAGGTCTCTGGTGGGAGGTTTATTTTTGTTATATGCCAAAGACAAGTTTCTCTTTTTGGCTGGGGGTTACTTAATCTGCTATCATCACTTGAGCCATTCTTCACTGATCTGCTTTACTTGACACAGACAAGTCAACCCACAGAGCTTTGCTTTGTAAATTGTATACCTCTGAAAAACATATTGTGTACATCTGAAAAATAACTTGAACAGGAGAAAATAACAGCAGGAAATTAAGGCAAAAATACACCATAAACATCAAATATACATTCAGCATCTTCTAGTGCATATACACCAGCAGAACAAAATCTCTTCTGACTGGATGCTGTGGAAACAGTCAAGGTAGAATTGTTTCATGCCAAATCAACATTGGTAATTTGCAATTCAGGTATTATGAAAGTAAATTTGATTAATTCCAAAGCAACCAAGTACATTGAGATGACACTGATATTATTTCAGTAGTGAATGGGCTGTTAAAATATGTGCTAGGTACAGGAAACTGTCACTTCCTGATGTCTTCCTTTTGCAGCTCCTTTATTGGCAATCCAACAAATGAACATTTGAGACTGTATTTCTGAGGAGCGGTAGGGACGTCTAGTGGCCAGATAAGCTCATGGTCTGTCCTCTGTGTTGCTTTTTCAGAGGCATGCATTGGCTAAGAGTAAGCACAACAGTGATCATATAACTCAAGATGCGTGTATCAGTTTGAGGACCCTCTGCCCTAAAAGTCATAACAAAGTGTTGCCTTTTGGTAGTGCCTTTTTGTGCCATTTAGAATAACTTCTCTAATGCCAGTAAATTTAGCTTCATTGGGTTTGTTAATATTACCCCAATTTTCAGAGAGGGAAATGCAGATGCCAGGGGGCTTTCATGACTTGTCCACAGCCATGCAGGAAGTTTGTGGCAGAGTCAGAAATAACTCTGAATCTCTTGACTCTTTTTCCAGCTTAACCACAGAGCTATTCTTTCAGCTACTGCAGTAGGAAATGAGGAAGACATGAATCAGGCCTGTTCTGAGAGAGAAGGCATTATTAGACAGTTTTGTTCACATGCGTGATGTCTTTGGGCAGGCGGGTGTCTCATAGGTACAAGTCCCAAAGAAATCCAAGAGTCCAGTGCATGAGCAGTGCTTTCAGTAGAAAGCTGTTTTAAATTTAGCTAAAAATAAATCAAATACTTTAATCTAGTCCAAACTATGCCTAAAATTTCCATGCAGTGAAAAGGGCAATGACACTAATCTCAGCCAGGTTCCCTGCTTCCCTTCTTCCACACC
>NW_005841869.1:3415354-3423424 GCF_000455745.1 Alligator sinensis
AACCTTGATATCAGTTACCGAGTCCATTATTTGTTCCCTCCAAGCTCATGAAACAGCCCATCTTGGTTCATAAGCATGGGTGAAATAACTGCTTTGGTAGCCCTTGGAATTGTTTCTTGGTCATGTTCTGGAAATGGCTTCTAGGAACTCTTCTGATGTTAAGAAATTGGGGAGGCAGGTACAGGCGTCTGTTTACTAAAGTGTTTTTTCAGCCTTAAGGTACTTTTAGGAAATGTGTTACCATTCACGTGTGGGTGTAGCATGTTCAACTAGAGGTAAATACTGTAGTGATCAGTCACAGGGTCTTCCGGACATTACATGTAAGTCTGTTCTCTGTGTGCTTGGTCGCCTTACGGCAAAAGTGTTGAAACAACGTGGGGTGAGTCTGGTGAAAATGAAATGCTTCAGAGGCAGAGCGCATCAGCACAAACAAAGAGGGTCTGTGCAAGTGTGTGAAAACTAGGAACCAATGCAATTATTCCATTTCATGCTGCTATTCCGATTCTTTATGATAGAACAGTAGCTAATCTGATATTCAAATGGCACTGCTGGCAGTTTTGGCATTAACAAACGCCTCACAGCCCTTCTCCTAAGAGCTGCTTTCTGCTCTTGTGTGCATTCTTTCTTTCTTTCCTCCTGAACACTTTAAATGGTGATGACGGAGAGGGAGCCCTGCCAGGAAGTGATTTGCAAATTTGTCAGACCAGCTGCACTTTGTTATAGTCTCATCCTTTATCTTCCACCTTCAGCTAAATACATAACTGCAAGCTGTGTTTGTCTATTCAGGTTTCTCTGCAATTTCAGGCAGCCTGGTTTTCAGCTTTTGGAGTGGTTTTACCCTTGGAGCTGCTGCTGCTGCTGTTGCAATGCCATTAAAGGTTTAATGGTTCTACATTTAAGTATTTGCGCTCTCGCCTTCTGTTTTAGTGCAGAGAATGTCATTCTTGTACCCCTCAGCATGAAGGTGATTTCCTCCCATTGCAGTGCTTAATGGCCATGTTTGACATCTTCAGTTCAAAGCAGCAAAAAGTTTTGAACTTTAGCTGTTTTAAAATGCTCATAGTCTAGAGTGGTCTCTTAAAAGGATTAATACTGTATTACTAGGGCCTTCAGAAGGGGGTTCTTGGCATTGCTTCAGTAAATTGTTATTTTCAGCACTGGAGTGTAAAAAAAAATTGTTCTGATTTTTAACCAGGTCACCTGCAATATTTAACCCCAGCTGTGACAGTTTCCTAATGCTAAACAGTTGTGCTACAGGAATGTTCAAACCCCTTGGTGCCAGTAGCACTTCTGGGATTATTCTGTTCCTAATGGGCCAGAATAGTAATGGTTGCAGAGACACCTGCTAGCATTTAAAATTCTCCCTATATTGTTCAGTATTAGCAATTAGTAGTTTGGCTTACAGCTATTGTCTGTGCAGTAATGGTTTTTGACTGGAAACTAGACCTATAATATTTAGCCCATAAATCTGCCTGGATCACTTCTTGGAACAGAGCTTTTAAGCCTAATCAGCATTTTGTTATGCATACAGAATGCATTACTTTGATTAGACCAGGCCACCATCTTCAGTATTTTAACAAGTTTAGAATGAATTGTTCTAATGAAACTAATTGAAATAAAGCACAACGGAAGGAATGGAAATTTGTTTGAATTGGGCGAAAACAGAGCCCAGCTACATAACCATTTAATTTTTCAGCCCATTAATGATTCTCCATGACCTGTAACTAAGATTCATAATTTGTACTTTAGGAGTATAAAATCTGATCTAAAGGGACTGAATTGCATTCATCTGACCCCTGTTGCACTGATGTGAATACGTGCATTAGAGGTGTACAGATAAATTAGGCTGTCCTTTCTGACTTCACAGCTCTTCAGTTCTGGTAGTGTTATTAGCTTAGGACATGGGGACAGGCTCTAATCGTTAATTGAAGAAACTTTTTCCTGTTTTGGACCTGCATTATGTGCTATAGCAGAAAGACTCTTCCTTTGGTATATAGTGCTGTCTGCTGGCTTTCTTGTGCAGCATGGTGCATTTATACTAGTACCGAAGGAAAATGAGTTATTTCAGTAAGAATAAGTTTTCCAATAACAGGCTTTGTTTATTTTAAAACCAAACTCCCCCTGGCTCTCTTGTTCTAGCAGGATCAGTCCTATTGCTTGTTAAACAAAAAAAAATTGCAATTACTTTAATTGAACAATCGAGCTAGGGACATTGAATTATTGAGCTAGGGACAAAGAAAGTAACTTGCTTTTGTGTCTAAAAATAAATGGCTTCTACTTCATATAGAATATCATTTTTAAGTAATTCCATTATTCTAGTGGGTTAATGGGTTATCTCTAGAAGCCCTCTTTCTGTGAAACTTGTGCCTGTTGTTGGGGTGAGGGAATTTAAAATTTCTTTTAAAATTTGTTGTTTTTTTCTGTTGGGCTGTGGTATATGAAGAATTGAATATTAGCCTTAGTGTCTCCATTTATCTGGTATGCTTACCTACCTCAATTAGTAGCCTTAATTGTATCAGTTAAACAGATTGGGGTTCTGACCTAAGGAGACAATTGGTGACAGTCATTGTTTTAATTATTTTCTGTTGCAGAACTTCACAAATTTATTTGGACAACCACTGGTGTGCTTGCTTTCTCCAACAGCGTATCCCAAAGCATTACAAGGTATGAAGGTGTTCTTTAGCAGCTTTCAGTTGTATCACTTGTCTGTCTGTCTGTCTGCATAATTTTTGGAGTTGGTGGATGCTATATGGAAACTTGTCTGCTTTTGGAAGACTTTCTCTTCATGTGATGATCCCAGCTGGGGTGAATATTGCTGGACCAGCCTGGCATGCCCAGAATTTACTTGAAGTCCACAGTGAATGACTTCTTTAACATGGCATGATTGACAGGAGACTGTCTGATCAGCTTCATCCAAGCACCAACATGTAATATCTTCTCAGATGCAGCAAGGTGGAAATGTCCTGGTGCTGGGTTTGTAGTTCATTTCTTCTATGACTAGCACTTGAGAAAAGTTTCACTACAATAGAAGTGTTGCTAGAATTACACTGCCTACTCCCTGTCCCAGCCATAGTCCTGAGACCAGGACTTTATAACCAATCTGCAGAGTCTCTGTGGCACCTGCTGCTGCGTTTTGAGGGTTGCTTAACAAAAAAACGTTAGATTTACATATTACAGAGAAGATGCAATGATTCCTGTAGGGACAGCTCATGGACCAGAACACTTCTGAAATCTTCTAGGTTAAAAATGACCCAGGACTGATTGCCATCTGCCTCTTCTGTTAGGAATGGAGGATGCAGTGTGGACTCCAGTGTGTTCAGGAGATTCACTTGTCAGAGCTTAAAAGAAGAAGATTGCAGCAATTAATTGCTCTAATCATATTTACCTTTATAAAAACTTCACAATGCCAATAACTGTAAATGGTTCTGGGGTATCTTGGTCAGGGCTGTCATTTTACTGCTACTTCTGAGCATGAAGTCCAGTCTGCTGACATAGTTTGTGGCACAAGAATGGTGTTCATCAAGTGAATGCATGGGAAGCTGGAGACTACAATTGCTTTAAGGTAAGTTCTATTTAAATGAGGCTTTTTTTAGAAATTAAGAATTGTTCAAGTGAAACTATTTAATTCAACAGATATTCTAATCAACAATAGAACTTACCTTTTAAAACAGTGAGTGTCTCCAGCAGAGGCCCTAATTTTAATGTTCTTAAACTGACACACTGTGACCAGAGTCCTAAGGAGATTCCACATTAACTTGTATCTCTGCTTTCTTGTCTTAAAAAATTCTTAAATAAAAGCCAGAAGCCGTGCCAAGAAAAGGAGTAGATTTCTGCAGAATTAAGGATAGGGTGAAAAGGAGGGGGACACTTATGTAGATTTTGGGTTGGGGACCCTATGTCTCAAGTATTATTTGTTCATCTATACAGACATCTTGTATACCCTTTTCCAGTAATGCTTCTATTAAAACCTAAAACAGGGAAGTATTTTGAGACAGTTTGGTCAGTTATGACTTCATAAACACATTCTATATTCTGTGATAACACAAATTGTAGTAAAACTGTTCACAGATTTGGAAAAACATAAGCACCGATGCAGTCTCTTCTGCACCTGGCTTGTGCACATATCTGCCATGATCCTGAACTGTCTTCCTGATGATGCATGTGATTTAACCCATCATAAGGGCAGGGAAAACATTATTAGACACTGCAGCGAGTTCAAGTCTGTAACAGATGAATGAGTGAAAGGTTCAGGATTTTGTTCTGCAGCAAGGGCAACTCTTCTGTTTGACATGCCAAATGCATCATGTTGTTATTTATTATTGGCTTTTAGATCAGTCTCAGCGGGGTAGCCTCTTCACCCTCTTTCTGAACAATCCTTTAATGGCATTCCTATTTGTCTCTGGATTATCAAGCATGCGCAGAGGATTGTGGGAGAAGTGTCAAGATTACCTTAGAAAAATCAACCGGGATATTGCTCAGCTGCTGACTCATTCCCGCTCCATAGGTATGTCCTTAAAGATCTACATCTTCTACAACCGACAGCTCAATAGACAACCCAAGCTGATTTTTCTTTTAATTGTTTTTTGTATTCCTCAGCTTGTGTAAAGGATAATGCAGACTGAGTGAGAAATGCACAGCTATTCCATGTGTTTCCTCAAAGGTTTCTTGCCTTAATGCTGTTCTTTATCAAGTTTTCTTTAAGTGTTACCTTCTTCCTTTCTGCAGATCAGGCTTTCCTTCAGTTTTTTGGGGATGAATTTCTTCGCTTACTTCTAACAAGATTCATCTTCTGCTCTGCCACCATGAGGATGCACAAAATTTTCCGGGTATGCAGGGAAAGTGATCCCTTCATGAGAACAATTCACTTAGCATATGCTGTTTTCACAGAGAATTGCACAGGCTGGGAATAAAAGGTCTCTTCTGTAGTTCTTGTGGTCACAGATGGCACTATTACCACTCAGAAGGGCTCCTGAAATTCTCAGAACAGTATTCACCAATATGTATATGAAGTATGTATTGGGTAACGTTCTTAATTCTTACTGGTGAAAAAGCCTTCCTGTATTAATGCTTATACCTGATTTTAACAGTATATTGCATCTGTCTTCTGATTATGTGGAAAGCATTAAATCTTTTAACTTCTGAGCCCTTTTAACTGCACCATTTCTGAAGGAAATGCTATCTAATACTGACCACACACATTATTTTATAGAGCATTATAATTGTGCACAGGCTTTGGATGGTAGCTGAACTGTGCGAAAAATGGAGAGAATGATTTGACAGAAATTAACAGAACCATAGCATTGGGAGAAAGTGGTCTTTGACTGAGAAGTCTCTTGGAATTTGTGGGATCTGAAGGAGTTTTGGAAGGAGAACAAACAGTTAGAGGGCAGGAAAGTGTTTTCCCTGCTGTTGAGAAGTGTCGCAAATGAAGTTTGCTTCTGGACTTACACCTTTATGCACACTGTGGGTGTAGGCATCCAGATCTAGCTTGCCTACTTAGTGTTCAAGCATTATAGAAAACCTGAAAAAGTAGATGTACAGAAAGTAAAATATCAGCAGTCTATTTTAGTGTGTGTGTGCGTGTGCATCAAATTTCCCTTTTCCTCACGGTTTCCATGAATGTGTCATAAAAATGGAACGTGCCCAGCTGTCTTAAGTTACTGAACCTATGTATCGCCACCATGACCAGTAAGGCTTGAGCTTCCCTGCAGCTTTGCAAATTAGGATACGACTTTGTGTGAAGGGAAAATACTCTGAAAAATACCTTCATTACTTCCAGTGAAATCCTGTCTTTTGTGTGGCCTATTTACACAAATCAGCATATTTTTAAATGAGTTTGGTCTTTTGTACTTTTGTTGTAAATACTATAAGAGTAAGTATACTGTTTTTGTTTTCTTTTTGTCTAGCAGGAAACTCGAAATTATCCAGAATCTTATCCCCAGTTGCCAAGAGACGAAACAGTGGAGAACCCTCACCTCCAAAAACACATTTTGGAGTTGGCTTCCATACTGGATGTTAGAAATGTGTTCCTGGAAAACACCCTCGACGACTATTAAAAGAAACTTTCTTATTGCAATGGGGTTTCCCTAGCCACAGTTTTTGAATGGTGCAGTTTTCTAATGTGAAAATCCAGAAAAGGAATTACTTGATTTTTATTTTTAAATTTAAGACCATTATTAAAAAAAACAGCTGTTAGCTTGGCTGTTCCATTCTGTATGGGGTCAATTTTATAAACAAATGTTTTCATGTCTTTTAAATGTTAACCTAAGGAATCCCTGGAGTTTTATTTTTGTTTTGTGGCTGAAATTAACCACATCTCCAACAGATGATCCTAAGTACAAGTATTATTGGTCACTTTTAGCCCACGTTTGTGGAAAATCCTTTATTTTTGTACAATTTTAAAAAATTGGAAAGGGAAAAAAATAGGGAAAAAAAACAATATTTTCTCCCCAAAGAGTTTGGATTTGAAACGATAAAGTTTGAACCATACAGCGCAAACCAACAATAGCAATAAGAGTCCTTCGTAATAAATATATATTTTTCATTCTTAGGTGAATAATTGGACAGAAATGTTAGAATGCAGTTGGAGCAGCAGGGTTGAAGTAGAGCTGTCAAGGACTCCCCTGCAATCTAGTGTTCCTTGTAAATTGGTCATTTAAATCTTGCACTGCACAGCACTGCCGGCCAGGGATGCATATCCCATTCTGCCTGCTTTGGGTGTGGGATAGCAGGCTGGTGTGCATTAAATAAAGCTGGCCCTTCCCCCCCCTCCCCACCATGCCTGAGGTCGGAGCCCACCATTTTTCTGTCATGGGAGGACAGTGTGTTACTCCTTTTTTGCTTATTGGTAGCTCTTCTGAAATCGCCAGGATTCCCCGTCCTTTCCTCACATGAATGAAGAAGCTAACGGGAACAGCATTTCCGGTGCCTGGGAATTGAAAGTGTCCCATAGCAGTACTGAGTACCAGCCCTCCCCAAGAAACACTTGGCCAGAAGCCTCACAGAACTGGTGCAGTTACCTACTTGTAACCATGAGATGATTTTTTCATGCATCTTTTTGACCCCAGAAGACCTGTTTTGTTTCGTTTGGTTTTTGTTGTTGTTACGGTTAACAAAAGTAAGTTCTGTTACAAAGCACTGCGATCCTACATGTAGCAAATACCTATTCCTCCATCGTGCTCCGCCACTTCCCTGGTCTGGAGATGCTCTTGAAAGGGCAGACTGGCTGAGGAGTGAGAGGTACATGATAACAGCTAGCAGGGCTTGATTTATAGGTTCTCCAGCCTCAGTTGGGACCCTTTTAATTGGATATTTTTGTTTGGACGTAACATCTCTCAGCAGAGTCTCATGAAGTCTCCATTTTGGGTACAGTGAAGAATGGTTATGATCTGTGTGAATGTGTTTGCTGGGAAAGCAGGAGTTTGTTGCTGGCTGGACAAATGCCTCTGGAGTTGCACAGTGGCTGCAGGAGCTCTTGCACTTGCTGACAGAGAGGCAGCCTGGAGCAGAGAGGAGAGAGCGCTGGGGAGCTTTGAAGTAAATGTTTCATACGTCCAGCCTAATGATTATTGACACCCCAGATTTCAGACAGTCTTCACTTGAGTTAGCAACAGCAGATAATACAACTCTTCCCAAAACCAAGCTGAAGGCTAGCAGATACCATTGTTTCAATGTTTGGCTTTTATAAAAATATTTAAAAAGTGAAGTGTACTTTCTGAGAATATTGATGCTGCCCAGAAGGTGTTCATGCTTTTAAATCCAGGGCAGGGTTGTCTTTGTAGAAAAGAAGCATAATTTATATATCAAAAATTACAAAATAGTTTTTCAAATGGACTGAATTGACAAATCTGGAATAATATTAGCAAATCAAACAAGTCATGCTGCTTCTGTATGGGTAAAATCTGGCTGGTATTGGAAAGGCTGCCTTCTAGCTTTTGTTATTGTGCATGGCTCTGCTGTCTGAATTAAGTCCATTATGGTGTTCCAAGTACCGTATTAATTAAACCGCAGTAGAGCAAGCACAGTGGATCATGACCGTATGAGTTAGCAACATGGAGCGTTCCAAGCCAT
>NW_005841869.1:3423434-3444042 GCF_000455745.1 Alligator sinensis
GATTTTGGTCTGTGTTCCTTTCTGATATTGGAACAATGAAAAGGGTGGGGAAGGAATTTAATCATCCCCATGACTCAGGAGTCCAGTCAGATATTGCAGTTTTTAAATGAAGAGCAGCTTCATTAATTTGATGCCAACCCCAGTGGGCCTTATCACAGGACTGTTGCACAATGTTGTGACCTTCTGTTCAAGAGAGGCTGGACTATAAGGGGTGGAGAGTGTTGCAGGCTGGGATTGGTCTCCTTCTGGCTTGGGGCTTGGGGAGGAGTACAGTGCAGAACAGCCAGGGCTGCTGCAGGCAGGAAGCTTGCGCCACCTTTGCTTGCACTGTCTTGGGCCCTGCCAGTGCCATCAGTCCTTCATGTCTGAGTACCAAAAGTTCAGGTGAATACTAGGAACAAAAATGTTTCTTCCTATAAGCATATTGTGAGTGGTGATCGGGCTGCCTCTGCTTGGTCTGCAGTTCTCTTCTCTAGGATTGTGGTTCTCTGGTCACCGACCCGTCTTTAGCTGAGATGAGATTATTTTAATGACTGTGTATATACAAGGCGTTTGTGTGTGTATGTACAGGACGCATGCACCCACTGGTTGGGTGTGCTTGTAAATATGTATGTGGGTGTAAATATTTGTATATAGGAAGATATGAGATAATACGAGTTGTATATACAAAAATTATATATACACACAGACGCCAATCGGGATGCATTCCAGGAGGGTGTTCTAGAAGCATCATTCAGGATGCTGTAGTTAGGGTTGTGGCTGTATTCCCATGGTAATCCTCTATTTTCAGGGGCTCATATTTGGTTCTGTGAAATTGTTTGCGGCTGAAACTAGGTATAGGAGGCCTCATCTAGTCATCAGGGGCTTTTCTTTTATAAATTAAAATATTCCAGTTTTCATTGAGGGGACAGTAACATTGTGAAACGAACCCATATTTCTTGCTGCAGTGATAATCTACCCTCCTCAAAGTGCAGGAGGTCCCAATTGCTACAGCTCAGGATGGTTTAACAGTTAACGCTGTTATTTCTTTCATTATAACTTTCATGGAGCGTGCTTTGTCCTGGGACATATGCTAGGGAAACTGTAGGAGTAGGAAGATCTTCATAGTCGCAGGACAATGAAGAGCAGTATCCATGCTGCCCTGTCCCTTATGTTTGTAAGTTAACTGGGGGGAGAATCTCGCTCTTGTCCAGCTCATTTCCTTGTATCTGAGAAAAGCATGCTCTTCTGGACCTTAGGGAATGCCCCATTTGTGTCCTTGTGAACTCATGTGGAATGTCTTGGAAGCTGACTGGAGAAGCCCTGGCAGAACAAACTTGTCTCCTGCTCAGCCAGGATGAAAGGTAGAGTTTGCATATGGTGCATTTCTCCGATTCCTAAGCCTATCTCTGTACTGTCAAACAGTGTGATACAGTTGGTCTTATTGCCCCATTTAGCTGGAGTCTGTTATGGGTCTGGTCAGATGGGAGCACCCATACAAAAGTGGTAGAAGAGGCTTGTGAAGAAAACAAGAGAGCTTGGAGGTTGGATCAAGATCCAAACATGTTAGTAGCACTGACTGAATCCAGAAAATCAATAATGTGCTTATAAAGAAGACCTTGTTCTCTTCCTGACTATTCTGTCACGTGATTACTTTGTTCAGAATATTTGCTGTTAAGGAAACTTGAAAACAGGGATTTTCAAGACATGAGCTTCACTTCTTTTGTCTCTCTGAGGATTGTATTTGTAAAAAGATAAATACATAAAATAATACCCCATATCTGCTATAGACAAGATCACAAGGGATCTCTTATTTTTTCCAACAAAATCAGCAGTATTCAAGACCAGAGGATTAGAATTCTTTTTCCACTTTGTACTAAGTCATCATCAACATGTGTATGTACTATATGCATATGTATGTGTCTGTAGATACCGTTCTCTGCATACACAGCAGGTTTGTACATATCAGAAAAGTGTTTCTCCATTGGTTTCATATTCAGCAATCCTCAGTTTAGAAGTGGATAGCAGTGATAGATAGATCTGGAGGGGGAGTGGAGCCCCTATTTTCAGATACAAATGGGTATTCAGTGTCAGGCACCCAGAAATGGGTGTTTTCCTTACAACAGTAAATGTGACTTGAATTAAAACCAATAGGTAGGTCAAGTTCATGAGGGACGGGGAAATATGCAAACCTGACTAAGTGCCTGCTTGGCAGACTTCTGCCATAGGTCCTGCCTTCCGCTCATGGTAATATAGCAGGCCTGATCAAATAAACCTTTACTGCCATTTGTGGCATCTCTCTTGCCCTGTACTCCTGTACCATTTAAGCTTTAAACCATCTGGCCAAGGTTAACACTTACTACTCTTCTTTCCCTTGGCATCTCAGATTAACAATGAAAAACAGAGCTGTGGATCTTCCTTTGGTTGTACTTAATAACCACATTCTGGCTAAAAAGGGTTTCTTGTGCAGCAGATACTAATGCTCTGTTCCATCAGAATCGGGGACGTATGACAATTGGACAGACTAGGCTGGAATGAATGCTGAGCAAGTCTCAAAACTGTTTGGCCTGATAGATTTTGGAATAATAATCTTCAGTAGATAGCAGCCACTTTCTCAGCTAAGCATGCAAAGAAATTCTTAGAGAGAGAGTGTACCAGGACCTCTCCAAGTGTCAAAGAAAGTATGAGAGTATGGGGATTTAGGATTCAGAGGAACACGCCTATTCATCTTTGGAGCTCTTACAATTATAAACTCTGTTAAAACTGCCTTTGTAAAGATGGGAAGAAAGCCTGTATTTGAATCCTACTCCATAAATGGAGAATCAAAGAGAGTCTGGGTTGCAATTGTGGTGTGATTTTTTTTTTCAGATGGTGCAACACATGGTGAACGATTGCCCAATTAGATCATTTAATGGCGGTCTAAAATCAATCCGTGCAGCCACCCCTGAAATAGTTGAATGGCTATCAAATTTGGATATTAATCTATGAATGTTGTAATCCTAAAATGTCATATGAAAGATGAAGAATCCAGAGCTCTTTATTTTGAGGGAGAAAACAGTCCAAATCTACCATCTTTTGAAGTCAGCTCCTTCCTGAAAATAACCTTTCTGAAATAGCTGTTCTCTTTTTAAGGCTTCTCTTACAAACATTCACTAGACTCTTTAATAATCTTTCTCAGCATCACACCTCACTGCTGGTAGTAATGGTCAGAGCTTTAATGCAGAACAGGCAGGACTAGGCAACATAGTTGTTCTAAATACTGGTTGATCAATAGCTATTGATACAACAGCTCCTTGAGTTGTTGTGTCAAGGGAAGCTGCACTCTTACGAAAAATACTGGCAATCTGATGGGGAAAGGTCTGTAGATGGCTAAGAGCTGTACCTGGACTGGAGCACTGCCAATCTGTAGATAAGGATGCTTCTATGGCAGAATGGGAAAGAAATACCCCAAGTGGGAATCATCCAAGTAACTAAGATCACCCACATTTCTGAATAACTTTGTAGAGGAACATTAGATCCATCTATGAAGATCTAGTGCAGGGGCTCTGGATATTGGATGTTTGAATGTGAGAGGGAACTGTGAAAAGTATATCTTTAGATTGACTTTTGCTTGCTTTTAGCATAAGCCAGTTGCCATCACTGTTCGGCTCTTTTCTCCAGAGAAGGCCTGCCTGCCTTTTAGCTATTTCTTTTTCTCCAAGCCACTTCTCTTCCCAGTTGCTGAGAGAACCTGCTGAAGACTTCTGAATTTCTAAATGGTGTTTCAGAAGAGTAAAGGAATAAATCTCTCCTCTCCTTCTTGACTTATTGCGAACTCAGTTGCCCAGATGTGTAAGTGCTTTTACTCAGATATTCTTGCTTCGCTTCGTGCTTTGAGACTTGAGCAGCTGACTTCCAATGCTACTATTTGTTCAAGTAAGGCACTGAAACAGTTTTCAGATCTAATTAGGTTGTTCCCCTGCACATATTCCTGCAGGGCTAATGAAACCTTCCGTACAAGATGAAACTGCAGAAAGGCTGTTTTGAATTTCCTGTTCAGACCATGTTACCTGCTCCCCTAATATTTGCTTACAAAAAGGGACCCTATCTGCTTTGCAGATTTCTTCCAGCCTCTTTCATTACCACTTCTCATTGAACATGGTGAAATTATTTTTTCTCCCCCCGCCCTCCCCCTCCTCTCCCCTCTCCAGGAGCAGGGCACTGCCTAATACACACAAAAGCACAAATGTGCCTCTACCTTCTCCTGTCCCTCCCCTAGGCTCCCCAAGTAATAAGCGGAAGAGATGGGGCTGGAAGAAGGCAAAATCTAAGAAACCCAGAAAGAGGATCTGTGCCTCTGGCGGCCCATCCTTGGAGGGAAGGGGAGCTTTCTGCCTCTGTTTGGAAATCTGATTATTTATCACCAAAAATAATTTTATATTGAATTGGTTTAAAGTTATTTTACAGCCATGTGCCTGTATATCATATTTTGGTAAAAACAGATATTTTACTTAAGATATAGAGAGATATATAGATGAACTTTTTGAAGCAAATGGACTTTTCTTCAAGGCATCTGTAAATCACCAAAACTGTGTAATTGCCAGAAAATATTCTGCAATTTTGGTGTCCTTGGGAGGAAAGGAGTATGTTTTTTGTGTTACCACTGAACATTTCAGGAATAAAAAAGAGCTAAGATTAAAGTGAGAATTTAATAATATTAGTTTCCACCATGATTCTTATTAGTAATTAGAATTAAGTAGTATGCAGGCCTGCTTACTGCATCCATGATCGGTTTTAAGCCTTCATCTGTGCCATTTTGCAAGCAGAATTCTAGTATGCTTTTGCTTCTGTCAGCTGGCTGTTAATGAACCACTAGCTCTCCAGATTTTGCTCTTGTTTTTGCTGTATAAAAACCTTAGGAGTTATCTCTTTTATGGCTGTTCTCAATTCTTAGTTGTCCAGTTGTAAGGTGTGTTGTATAATGAAGGTGCAAGGCATACTTAAGCTTCTGTAAACGAAAATGGCATGCAACCAGAATGCCTACGACACCCAACGTAAATGGCTTGATCCACTAGTTTACATGGTATATAAGACAAGCTTTTAATCAGGCGGCAGCAGCAGCAACTTTAGGTCAGGAAGGGCTATAAGTATGTAGATCTCTGATGTATTTGGGCTCCTTAGCACATCCTAGCTGGATGGAGTCCTTTAATTCTAGTGAGTAACCATTTACTCACCATTTCTTACAATCCTAATGAAACCTGAAATCAGCCAAGTGTGGAACAAGCATGTCTGCACCTGGTCTCTGACCCTTCCCCACAGAGACTAATAACTATGTAAATCTTTTTCTAGCCTTGTATTGTTGTTAGAAAGTAACATTCTTGTTTTTAATGTGTTATTTGGAGGTCATAAATAAATAACTTGCCTTTTTAGTGGTATGAAAGGAATTTTAATAAACTGTGGCAAATGCTTGTATGTAACTGAAATGTTGTTGAACTGTGATGCCAGCCCTCTCCTGAAGAGATGGAAGCACAAGTTTTACATGTACCTATCCTGTTCCAAGTGCTGCTAGTCTATAGTGCATGTGATGATGCTGTTTGGTAACAGACCTCTGTGATGGTTCAACAAAGCCACTGTTTACCTTTGTTACATAACCATGTCTTGTCGCCAGTTTGTCTGTTATGACTTGAGTTTTTAAAACAAAAAAAATAAATAAATATAGATATATATATACTGAAGAGAAACTTATCTTGATCTGACCGGTGTGGTATGCGGCCTTTCTACTGCTGAGGAAATCTCAGGCCACCTTTGGTTTTACAGTACATCAAAAAGGACATCTTTCTGCAAAGACCTACCAAGAAATGTGACACCATAAAAACCGGTTCGCACAGTTGATGTGGAAATCTTATGTCTGTCTCGTGCAATACTGTATAAGCTGTTGTCTGTCTTTTAATGCATCTAAATTACTTAAGCCATAACCTCAACCACGGACGTTTTTCTCATTTGTTTCACTCCATCTAATCTCTCTTCTCAGCTTTGAGTCTAATACTAATACTTCATGTTGTAGTTAGTGCAACACTGTGTGAAACCATGTTGGGTTCGATGGAAGGTAACCCAGCAAGATAATGGTGGGTATTCAATGCCTAATGGCCATCAAATGCATTGTGGTTCTTTATACACCATCCTTTTGCTTGCTGCTGCTGGGAAGACTTTACTCCACTAAACAGTTTCCAAGTTAACACTGTGATTCTGCACAGAGCTGACATAGCATCAAGGGAACGAACTGTTGTAACAATGTTTATGTTGCTTCGAATGACAAAAATATGAAAATGTTTGTTTTTGCTGTTGGAGTGCTGATGACATTTCACATTGATAAATGTTCTTCCAGAATGTGGCTACACTCATCAGTTGTGAACTATTGTACATGATTTTTGTATCTGAAATCCACTCATAAATTATGTGTATCACCAATATAAAATAAACATATTTGCTTAATTGTTTGCTACTGCTTATTGACACATTGGTGCTGTGCTACTCCAGGTGCTGGGTGATGATGTTCTTTCTAGTACTTTTGATAATGGAAGGGAAGTTAATCTTGATCGACAGCTCATACATAGTCCAGCTTTTAGAGTACCAGTTGCTTCCTTTATGGTTTGTATTAATGTTGTTTGTGTGTCAGACTTGCTATTGGTGATTGTTTCCTTTTCTACCTTGCGGACATGGGGTTTCAAAACGGTTGTCTGATGATATAAGCAGAGCTGGTAGTAGCTGTCTAGTGAAGATTACGTAATAGGACTTTCTTTATGGGTGTTCATATTTTTCCACTTACCCATTCAAGATGAAATTTCCATCAGGAACGACTCTTTGCATGAGGTGACTTTAAAACAAGTTATGCCAAAACAGTTGAGCTGATTGAGAGGAAGGCGAGGTAAAATACATTTTGTTAGGTTTTTTTATTTTTCGTTTCTGTGAGGAACAGGAACTTCCCCATCCTTTGAATCAGAAACTTGACATTTAGCAAAGAGACGCATTTTTGCCGTGTCTTCTCGGGTGGGTCTGACCGCATTGAGCATGCACAAGCTGCAGACACTGAACAGGACTTTCTTGGCAGTCATTTTTTTTCTGGCCAAGCACCAGAACTTGAAAGCAGGGATGTTGTTGTGCTTGGAGTATTTTTCTCAACCCAAGAGTAAAACAGCAGTCCGACTTGACTGCAGACAGGAAGGAAGATTTGAGCGAGGCAGAGGCCTGTGCGCTCAGGGAAAGGCAGAACCAAAGGCAGCCGAGGAATGTTTCCCTGGCAAGCACCTGGGGCGATGGCCTCCCTGCGCCTTGGCCCTCCAGCGGCCCGTCTGCCTTGAGGCTAAGCTGCTGCTCCCAGTTAAGCAGCAAGGGCGAGGACGGAGCTTGTGCAGCATGTCCTGGTTTGGTGTTTTGGACTCTCTCGGCAGTCCTTTTCATACATTGGATTTGCCCAAGATGTAATAGCCAAGTGAGGAAGTAAAACCCTCCCTCTTTCTAATACAGTGCCCCTGTTTGGGGTCCTGGCGGCGTGTTTCCAAACCATCTTTGCTGCCTTCCCTGCCCCTGACTGCAGGCAGCGGGGTCTGGCCTTGAAAACCTTTACCTTGGTCATTACAGACTTGGGAAGCGTTTAGTGAAAGGGGGGGGGGTGGCAGGAAGAAGAGAGTCACGGAGACGTGGGGGCGGAAGAGCCCCCCCCCCAAAGGGCACCTAGACCAGCCCCTCTGAGGCAGGATTGTCCCTGTCCAAGCCGCCCTCCACAGCCCACGAGCTAAACTCAGCATAAGGCTAGGGCCAGCCCCGAAATGGCCCAGGTACAACACCCCGCCCCTGTCCCTGCCCCGCTGCTGTGAAGTGTTGATGTGCTCGGGAGGTGCCCGCTTCGCCCTCACCGGGGAAAATTCCCTCCTGACCCCACGGACCCGGGCACGCGCGGTTGCTGCCTTCCCAGGAGCCCGGCCCACGCACTGGCCTGGCCTTTATCCCGGGATAGCGCAGGCCGCTGCCTTCTCCCGGGAGAAGCAAGACGCGCCTACCCCAGCCCACGTGGGGCTGCCCGGCCACGGCCCCTCCCTGGCACAGCCGTCCGCGCATGCGCCGCGCGCCCTTCCCTCGCTGGGGGCGCCGCTTCCGGCGGCCACGTTGTGCTTCCGGGTCGGGCTCGTTCCAGTTGGCGGCGTCACGTCCGGCTCCAAGGGGACGAGGAGTCGAGCGAGGCCCTCAGCCCATCCCCCGGGCAAGGGCTTGCCTGCCTCCCGGTGCTTGAGGCGGCTGCGAGGGGGCCAGGCCTGGGTCTGACCGGGGTTGCGTCCCCATTTGCAGGCTCCAGCAGCGCTAAGGGAAGCCGTGTGGAAAGTCAATAACATGCCTTTCTGATGAGGAGCCGGCGCGCCTCGCCTGCCACCGCCCAAGCGTATCCGGCACAGGTGACTGGGTTGAGACTCCGGTTACGAACAGGGAATCGCGGTTTGGCCCCGTCGAGTAGGTAACGTGGCGTTTCGGGAGCAATACAATAAGAGCGTGATGGAAGTGACAAAACACCCTTTGGGCTGTACGGGTGTGAGTCTGTTGGGTTTGGCGCTGACATTTGATCTCTCTTTAATCTGCAGGCATGGCTCAGTCGTGAACTCTTCGGGATTAGACCTGGAGTGAGCTGCGTCTGTGGACGGGACGTAAAACTAAATCTTGACTTCTGGAACCTTTTCACCAAGCAGCCGCACCGCGTTAACGGTTTAATTCGGAGTAGCCGCGTCGCAAAACAGCGCTTCCTCGGGTGCTCGAGGACTTCAGCTTCAATAAAATGTTTGCAAAACTGAAGAAGAAGATAGCAGAGGAGGCGGCTATTGCTCCTCGACCAGGGGGTGCGGCCAGGATTCCTAGATCTGTCAGCAAAGAGTCGATCACGTCGATGGGAGCAGATTCAGGAGATGATTTTGTAAGTCACGTACGTTGCTCCAGAGGAATTTTATTTCTTAATATAATGTTCCTAGCACGACGTTTGTGGTTTTAGTCTTGCATGGCTTGAATACCTATCTGGATACATCTGTAACATCGAATCTGAACGTTTCTTTGGAGATTAGCGAAAGGGTGTATGAAACGTAATCAATTTTTACATATTAAGTATATAAATGACACAGTGACCTCCAGTACAGGGCATTGCCCAATTAAGATAGAAGGTACTAACAATATTGCAGTAGAACAGAAGATAACTATGTCGTTGTAACAACGAGGCTTTCAAGAAAGCAAGTCGACTCTGAAGTTTGTAGTGACTAGGTTCTCTGTTTACCGCTTCGATTTCACGGGAAATAGCGTTTGAACAAGTGCATAGAATGAGCACGTGTTACCGTTTTTGAAATCACAATATAAACATATAAGGTACTTCCAGGTGTGTTTAGGTTAAAAGAACTTGATAACGCTCCGGCTGAAACGGTCAGGTCTCCTGAAGGTTATCCAGTCACCCACCACCTGGATTAGGTTACAGGGCAGCATCACCTGAGCCAGCAGGCTTTGTGCGCTGTGTTGCTGCAGACAGCAGGTTCCTCTTTGCTTTCATTCCCCAGATGAAGGGGATATTTTTCGTTGAGAAATGGTGTAAAAGCTTTCCAAGTCTCAAACATGTGGCCAAGCTAAGTAGGAAACTGATCTCTAACAGTTGCTTTCACATAAGAATTGAGAATAGTGGGTGTTTACTGTGCATGAATGTTTCGGACTTTTTCCCCTGTACTCGGGTAAACTACAAAAAAAAATAGATCTAACTTGCACATAGTAAATGATGTGAAGTTAGCGCCCAGGGTATCTACGAATTGTAAGTACAAAGAACAGAAAAGGTGGTGTAGCAGGAGATAACTTATAAACATATGATCAGCCACTTCTCAGGAATGCTGTGCTCTGGCAGCGTAAACTTCTTTTCTTTTGACTTCCTAAGGAGCAAAAATAAGAGGACTGCAGTGAAGTAAAACTGGTGCCATGAACCCTTTTTTGCCAGAAAGTTCAGACAAGGCTAATCCTGTCTTGAGACATGTGGACTCAGTGGGCATGTCTACACATTTGTTAGCGCGCCAAAGTTTAATGTGCCATAATTGGCGCCACTGCACATTACTGCCTGCGCGTGTTTTTTTGGTGAAGCTTATATGCCATAGACTAATTCTACTGCGTGTTAGTGCATTAGCACAGGTTTTGCCTGTCAAGCTAATGCGCAGAATTTGTCTACTGTGCTCAATACCTCTCATGTAGATGCGCCCAGTGACTCTCTGAGATCCCTTCCAGCCCTGTCTTTCTATGCATCTAAGTGACTGTTGCTAATTATGGTTTTTAGATAAAAAGTGTTGGGTTTCCCTTTTCCCACTGCTTATCTTTCTAAACTGACTCTTCTCTTCTAGGATCTGTGGTGTGTAGCTTGACTTTCTGGTTTCCAGTCATTGTGCCGTGCCGTGCCGTGTTGCGCTGTGCCTCTTATTTGCTAACTGACACTTGCTGAAAGTCGGAATAATCTCTAACATAATCAGAGCTGACTATTTAAACGCTATTTTTCTCTTAAGTGTTGTATGCAGTCATTTAGTTGTCAGAACTAAATGCATGTAATGTTATGTAAATTTATCTTCCTTTTCACTGGAAATTTGAAACTGTTTATTTCTAGTCCTAATAATGTTTACTGTCATTAAAATTTGAGAGTGGTAGGATTATTCTTCCTGAAGCTCGTAAACAACATATATTACATATATATTTTCTGTCTCTAATCTGGAAAGGCCTCTGATGGAAGCAGCTCTAGAGAAGATCTCTCATCCCAGTTGTTTAGACGAAATGAACAGATACGGAAACTAGAGGCTAAACTATCTGGTATGTGTTCAGATGATACCTTATTAACTTAGTTTGGGAAAATACTGCTCCTTGCAATTAAGAGTTTTCACTTAGCTGGAAAGCAAACCCCCTTTTCGTAACTTTGTTGAATTGATTTCTACCTTTCTGTTGATCAGCGTCCTTGCATTGTAAAATACAATCTGTACAGAACCAATACAGACTGACTTCTTGTCCTTCTGCTGCTCTTGGCCACATATGTGATCTTCCTGAATGGTTGGGATAGCTTTCTCACCCCATGCGCAACCAAGACAGCTCCTCCCATACGCTTCTTATTTACTATCTGTATTGCAGTAACAGCCAAAGGTTCCAGCTGGAACCAAGACTTCAAAGTGCGGTGTTCCAACACTGTCTCTGCTCTGGGAAGCTACCACTAAAATAAATGAATGAAGAGTGTAGCATAAAGCAATCTTAAAGCAGGCAAGGATGAGCCTTTAAGACCACCCTGTCCCAAGGGCCTTTCTGGCAAGTGAGGAGCTTGAGGAAGTGCTCTGTTCTCACCCTTCTCCCAGCCCCTTGCATAGTGAGTGAATCGGAGCAGGGCTGGAATTCACTACATTGTTGCTGTCCTCTGCTTTCCATGGCTCATGGAGGGGCTTTGGGAAACAAAACACGGTTTAAAGCAGCTTCAGGTGTGTACTCCCACCCTTACTTGTGGAGTACACGAGGGTGCAGTGATGGCTTACGTTACAATCAGAACTGGAATGTGTTCCCTTGGATTAAGACAGAAAGCGTAAGTAAGGGTTCAGGTACCACAAAGACAGACATGGTGGAAATGGCCAAGATGCTTTCAGCCATACACCAAGATCAATAATTGGATCCATCACCTTATTTCTAAATAAGAGTAGTCCAAGGTGTGCTCCTCCTTTGATCTGGTTTGTTCATCAATTTTGCTCAACAAAGGGAAAAAATACTTGCTACTTATTCTACATTATCAAAGACTTGCATTTTAAAAGTATGAATATGGTGCTGTAAGCTGTGCCAGGTAAACTCACTGGTCAAAATGCTACCTCCAAACTATTACACAGCTATGGTGGGAGACTCTGTGGATTAAGGGAACTCTTCTTGAATTTCCCCCATGCTCCTTCATTCTGTCTTGTGGAAGAGATTCTTCCCAGGCAGGAGTCAAACCAAATTGCTTTTCTCAACTTCCCCTTTCCTTGTACTATACCCAGTGCCCCTTTCCTGTTATTAGCACAACTAGGCCCTTCTGTTTGTACCACCCATTTCCCCCATGGATAGTGTGTGGTAGCATTATTTGCTTGTGGTGTTTATTGTTAAGGTCAGCCTAATTTTCCTTAACAGGAATGATTTTCTAGTTGGGAAAATCATTGTCACTTTCCACTCATCCTTTTTTATTATTTATTTATTTTATTTTACTTCCTTCCCTAATGTCTGTCCATTCCTTGTCTGTGCTTTTCCTTCCTCACCCAAGATTATGCCGATCAGGTCCGAAACTTGCAGAAGATAAAAGAGAAGCTTGAAATTGCATTAGAAAAACATCAGGATTGTATGTATTCTTATTTTCTCTTCCATTTTTTTCTTTAAATTTAAAACTGTTCTGTATTGAAAGCTATACAGTTGGAAATGGATCTCATTACAAATGGAGCACATATCAGTTGCAGGAAAAAAAAGAAAAAAACATAAGACTGTCTTAATGCATGCTGGATGAAGAAGCCATAATTGTATTTGATGTTTAATAATAAACTTGTGCCTGGCAAATAATTGCTTTAAAAAAAAATCAAACTTGTAGACTTGCTACTGCAAATTGCTACTGCATTTTGTTTCTGTATGCTCAGTACAGTGGGGGTCCAGTATAATGTAAAGAAGGCTCAATTCCATTCCTAAAGAGTTGTGTTACCACTGGAGCCTAATCAATTTAACAATGAGTCTCTAAATTCTGTTGTGACATAGTTAGTTCAGAAGCAAATAAACAGTGTTAGCTTTGCATGTTGTGACTGACTTCTCATCTAGTGGTTTTCTGTTGACAGCCTCCATGAAGAAATTTCAGGAGCAGAATGAGGCTTACCAGGCCAACAGAGCTAAGATGGCTGAAGGAATGGCTTTGGCATTGGAAAAAAAGGACCAGGTAATAAAGGCGGGTCTGGAACGATGAAGTAGTTGACCAATAGTGAGAAGCTTAAGAGTGAAGCAATATCATTGTGGCCAACAGGGAGCAGAGGTGGCAGTGTGATATGAAAAAATCACTGCTGAAAGACAGCACTTGTTACCCCTGACACGGGTGGTTCTAGGCTAGAGAATGTCTTGCCTTATTCTTCATGTAAATGCAGCAAGGAGGTGTGATGTGGTGTAAGTGTCCAGAATAGTGTTGACAGGGGATAAGTCTTTGTTCTGCAACGCCTTGTTCTCGCTGCTTTAAAGAAGCCAACGGACATCTCTAACAAACTTAACCTCACATTTTGCTGTTTTGATAAAAACTCCATTTTAATATATTAATTTACTGTGCAGGAATTTTGTTTGCACAGAGCAGATATGCAGTCATGTCGTAAATTATTTCATAACATTTTACTAGTATATTAAATTGTCCTTGATTATTTTTACTTACAATTTTTATTTTATATTTTATCATAATGTAATACTTTCAGTGACTGATACTTTTTGTTGTCATTGTTACTACATTTTGTGGATTTTGATGCACCCTTTTTCCCCCCACCACCCTACAGGAATGGATGGAAAAGTTGGTTCAAGTTGAACAAGTAAGTCACCTTTGATATCACTGTAATAAGTGGGTCTGTGCGTTTCCTTGTACTCTGCAAAAAAGAAAGTCTGAAAAAATGTAATTGCTATGAGTATCTTATCTCTGTTCCCTGGCTGAGACCTGAGATTCGCTTTCATTCCCAAGCCCATCATTTCAGAAGCTAACCCTAGAATTTGTTTTGGAGTGGGGAGTAACAAAGTGTAGGTCTCAGACACTGACCAAGACTTGAAAGCTTGGGCATGCCAGCCCTGTGAATTTAAATACTGCATCAGACTGTTCCTATTTAATCAGCTGAGTATTAAGAGAGTGCTTATATTCTGCTTTCAGGAACAAAGAAGTTAATCCTTACAACACCCTAGGACATGGGTTGGCAGCCTACAGCCCACAAGATAGATCCAGCTTGTGGAGCCATTAGATCTGGCCCATGGACATGGGGCTTTGGCAGCAGTCAGTGTGGAGGGAGGGGGACCTTTGGTGGAGCACTCTCCCTATACTTCCGTAGGGATGGGGGCTGGCAGTAGCCAGGTCCTAGTACTCACCTGCCTCTGACCCATAGTGGCTCATTCTATCCTGCAGCTGGTAAAAGTTGCCTACCCTTGCCCCAGGAGGTAGGGCAGTAGTATGTCTGTTTTACAGTCGGGTCAGCTGGGACATAGAGGGCAAGTGGATGTCATAAAGGCCTCCAACAAGTTGCTTTCAGAGTTAGAATGAAGACTGGCCTGATCAGACATTGGAAATTAGGTGGTGTGTCACACTGCCTGTGTAGAGGTGATTTAATCTACCACTGCGATGACGGCAGAATGTTCCTGAGCTGAGGAAGAAGGGTCTCTCCCTCTCCCTCTGACAGTGAGTAATACTACGCTTTAAAAACAGCATCCTATATTTTCACACTGTAAGCTTGTGAGAGACCAAGAGGACATCTCATATTTGTCTGTGAGCACCAGACGTGCCATTGGCACTATCTAAACAAAACCTTCTTTAGTACAGACTCCACAGTGGCACATAGAAGTTTCCCATTTCTTAATGTGCTCCTTGGGTTGGCCGTTATGCTTTGCTTTCTGATGTTGATGTCCAGTTCCTGCTATGGATGTTTTATGCATTTGCTACTACATCTGCTGGATTGGTTGCAGGGAGTGAGCTTTATACCACTCATAATACTCTTTCCATGTAGTATTGATTTGATGGGACTTAGTAATGAGGTATTCTGTCTTAATGGCCAGTAGAGCTGTTAAGCACCATAATAACCTTCAGTTCACCTTAGGAAATTTACATTTAGCTGGGGGAAGGAAATTGCTGGTTTTGGCTGAGAGAAATGGAAATACTTGTCTAGGGCACAAGCCCCGTGGGGATTTGACATGGAGTATTTCACTAAAAGAGAATATCTTTGTTATAACATAGAGAACAATATTGCTAAAGGAACTGTAACTATTGGTGCAACTACAGCGGCCATAGAATTGTATCCTCCAGTGAATAAGCATATGCTGATATAATCTATTTTCAGCTTTGTAATGGAAATCGGTCCCCTTTTATTTCACATACTTTTTTTTAAGGAATTCAGTCTCGTTCTAGTTGTTTCAGCTGTCCCATTCAATCTCTGCTCAAGGCATTTTAGAGTATAGAGGCATGAAACATTTTTAGAATTGCTGTTAGTACTGATTGCCTATCATTTTGACATGCTTGAGTGATTAGTATAAGACCTTTCTATATTTGTGTCATATTTACAGTGCGGATCTAAGAGCTCCCAGATTTCAGTAATGATGCTGTGCTGCTTGTTAAGACATGTTGTTATATACCAGCATCATAGCGCGTAGTGATAATAGAGAATGTAAACAAGGTTCCTTTCCTAACATCCTGTTGACCTGAAACTTTTATAAAAATATTCTTCAACCAGTTTTTTTTTGTTTTTTGTTTTTGGTGATTGTTTAATAGGAGAAAAAACTGCTTGCAGCTCAGTTACAAGAAATGAGAGAGCAGAGTTTGAACCTTTTCCAAAAGAGAGATGAAATTGATGAACTGGAGGGCTTTCAGCAGCAAGAAATAGCCAAAGTTAAACACATGGTAAGATTAGTTTAAAAGGGGACTTCTGTTTTATGCTAGAATATTTTACTATAATTTATTAAAGAGTGTTAACATTCCTACATTGATATCTGAAATGTTGGAATTCTTGCTGTATGTGAATGCATACAGCATTATGTAAACCCTTCATGTTGACTATTTTAATTATTTTTCTGTTTCTAATTTCATTTATGATGGAAGGAGACCAGTTGTCTCCTTCTAAGACTGTATTAAATGTGTCAGTTTTTATAGTTGACAATAATGTTCTGACCTTTAGCTCTTGAAAAAGGAAGAATCTTTGAGCAGAGCAGAACAGGAACTAGAGGCATGTGCTCAAGAGCTGACCTGTGCTAAAGATGAACTGAAAGTCACAAGCAGCTTGTCTTCAGGCCTAAGGAGCGAGCTGCAAGATTTGCGGCAGCAGTATTCAGAACTGGAAGCACAGAGGTGTGTATGTGTTGGGTAGAATAGTAAGTTCAGCACATGGGTGTTCTGAATTAGTCTCCACCTGTCTCATTGTCCTCGATTTGATTGCTTGCAGCAAGCTTGCTGTTTGGTTAGTGCTGGCATGTTGATGTATGGTAAGGAATACATATCTGTTAATTACAGCTATCTCTCTCGCCAGCTAAGTTGGTGTTTATTTTAAATATATAACCTAGGTTGGCATTACTAGAGTTCTCTAAGCTTAATTATTCATTACCACTTTTGCTTCTCCTATAAGTGCAGTATGCAACACCTAACCTTCAGATTTTTGTGAAACATTTACTGACCAGAAAAGAGTGGGTGTTAAGACTGGAAAAGCAATTGTAGGTTTCACTTAGTCCTCCTCCTTCCCTTGGCAGATGCATCCTACTTCTCAAGAATGGTTTCCTGGCACACTGAATCACTGTTTTTCTTTCTGTGAAGGGATGGACTATTGACAGCGGAAGCAAACGCAGAAAATAAGATCACTGCCCTGGAGCAGAGAGAACAGGAGCTACAAACCTTCATTCAGCAGATATCTGTAGACTTGCAAAATGTAAGTTTGATACAGACAATGTCCAATACCTACTTTCCTGTCTGTGATGCTGTGCAGGGAGACATCTGACTTCTGCAGTTGGAACAGCTCTTTTTTGAAAAGTCTGTTGTCTATTTTTTTTTTTTTTTTTTTTGCACTTCTTGAAAACGCAGTTTAAAATCTGAAATAATTTTCCTAAATGTTTTAGGCTCGAGTTGCTGCCTCTAGCTGTGAAAAAAGATTGGAGACTTTACAGATGGGTCATGAATCTCTTAAATTGGAATATGAGCAACATAAGCAAAAGGTACTAACTTGAAGTGCATGGGTGATCTGATGACGCTCAGAGTTGTTCCTCATATCCCAGTGTTTGAGTTTGGTGGAGTGTAGTCTGAAAAGCGTGTGTGCAGCACAGCTTCTTTCCTGTTGAAGAAACCTTTAAGACCTTTAATCTCTGTAGGAAATGTAATCAGGAGTTCACCTCTCCTGGAAAGTGAAGTAAATTACTGAAGACTTCTTGGTCTTAATACTTTCACTGGAAATCGTGTGAATAAATTCAGGAGGGTTGTACAGTGAAGTTTTACCCTGTGTTCCTGAGAGAGGAATAAAGGGATGAGTTATGTAACTACAAGAAGGCTCTGTTATTAGTCATTTATACCAAAGAAACCTAAAATTCTAGAGCCTTAATCCTAGAACCAAAGTCACCTAAGTACCTTTGCAAGAACGTTTTGAGTCCACTGGACATAAAATGCGGTAAATTGCTTCAGGATGCAATATTACGTCCTATCTGGAAAAGCTATGTAATCAAATTACATCTTTCTATTAGAAGGTCATAATGGGACAAGCTAATTAAAATATGGATTGGTAGAATCGAAGGAGGTAATGTGATTCTTCTGTGCGAGGTTGTCCTTTTCTAGATGCTTTCTATACAAACTAAGTTTAGTATATTAGAGGCATGTTTCCCTATTTACCACTTTATTAACAGGAATAAGATCCATGGGCCTAATAAACAATTCAAATACAAATCCTACAGCTCAGATATTGAAGGGATGGGTAAATTTGTTGTTGCTTCGGGGGAAAAAAACAGCTGCCACCCTCCGAAAAGAAATCGACTTCACTTCATCTGACTTTCAGTTGAGTTTGTGCATATTTAATGTTCTAAGGAAGTAAGGGGTTGCTTTCATAAAGGAGGACTTTCTCTTTCTGATGGCATTTTTTTCAGATGTGGATAAAGGGAAAGCCTGGTTGTAGAGGAGGTACTCATTTCTTTTTCCAACAGATGACTGTTGAAATCGATGAGAAAAACAAACTTGTTGAACATCTGCAAGAAAAAGTGTCTTCCTTGGAAAAGAGGCTAGAAAGGAACCTTTCAGGTGATGAGCACGTTCAGGAGCTGCTGAAGGAGGTACTCTTAATTTTGCAGTCTTACTTAAAGAAAGTAATAGCCAGAATTCTATCTAGGTGTGTTACATTTGGAAGGAGTATGCAGTAGTGTACTGCATGCGCTCCTGTCCCTAGGGTGTTTGAATGCACTCTGCTCCGACTAGACAGAATCTGAGGGTACTTTTACTTCATTATATGCACACATGTCCTGGTTCACACACGTGTGGAGATACTGGCTAAGCCGAACACCAAGCATCCACACTACCGTGCCCCACACTACCTACGCCTGCCCAAATATGAGAAGAGATTGTTTTCAGTGCTGTCACGAACAAAGTGCCGACTGTAATGCAACAGGCCAAACAGTTTTTGGGCACGCTCTAGTAACGCACATTGCTTATTCTTACTCATTTTTGGTCTGGTTGATAAATTGGCTTGCAAAGCACTTTGTAAAGTAAGGGTATCAGACATGGCCCGCAGAGCAGATCTGGTCTGTGGAGCCTTGTGATTCATATTTGGCTGACCAATGGCTTTGATCAGCGCTGGCCCCCTAAGAGCAAATATGCATGACAAGTTTAAGGTGCATTTTGTGGTTCCAGCCTTTCCTGATTTGGCATAAGGGGTCTTTAGGAATTAAATTTAAGCATCTCTTCATGTCACCTCTGGTGGGATTTTAATTTTCAGAAAACTATTCTGGAGCAGAAACTGGATGACACCAGACAGCAACTTTTGACAGCTAGAACCAGTCACTCTGAGACATTGAGCCTATTGGAAACTCAGGTATTTTCTTCTTTATGAGTGTTCTGAGCGGAGTTAATGTCTGTTTTGGCCATCTGGAAGAATCGTCCAAAGACTCTTATATTGCATTTTTTTTTTTTTTTTTTAAGTCTTATTATGTCCATGTTTCCCATCCAGTCTGCAACTGTGTTGCACTTTATTTTTGAAAGGAAAACTTAACTAACCTTATCTTCTGAATGATGACCCTGCTAGGTTGGGGGGATGGGGGAAGGTTACAGGGGATATTTGTAGCCCTAGTTACCAGATTTTAGAACTCTTGGATTCCTATTTCTAGGTCACAAAACTGAAGAGCAAAGAAGCTGATATGCAGGCCTTGCTCAGGGAGAGAGAAGAGTGTGTGAAGAGTCTTAAAGAAAGCAGTACAAGCCAGGTAGAGTCTTGGCTTGAAATACACTTTCTCATGCTTTTTGATGTTGAACCTCTTATGTTTGTTCTTTCCCTGCGTGCAAATTCTTCTAGAGTAACGCAGATTTGTCCACACAAGGAAATAATGTACTATCATGTTTCAGCTGAAAGAACTTGAACAAGAACTGCAGCATGCAAATGAAGAATTACAGAAGAGCAAAGAAGAAATTGGTGACAAGGATCTACAGATTCAAAAGCTGGTGAGTATTCTCTGATCTCACAGGCTACTGAGCCACATCTGCTTTTGTCCTCATCAATTAAATCCAGTCCCATTTCTGTGGATTTTATTCAGCTGTTGTCAGGATTCTACCACTGCTGCTAAATTTGGTTCCTAGTTTAGTAACAGGATTTGAGCATAGGAGTACCATGCTGGTACTGGAATAACATAGCATCTTAATTCTTGTGATAAGTTTGGAGAAGAGCAGTGTGAAGTAATGTCTGACTGACTGAAAGCTCTAAATATGCTTATCTTCCAGTATACGTTTAATTAAGAATTAACTTACAGTTATCTTTTTACTTTTCTGAAGCAAACGGATCTAGAAGTTGACAGCAGCAGACTAGAACAGCAGATCGCAACTGTCAAGCATCAGTGTGAAGAGCGAGTTAGCAGGCTGGAGTCTCAAATAGCTGCCCTTGAAACTGCTCGGGAGTTTGATAAAACTGCTGCCCACCACAAGATAGTAAGTGTATAGAAGCTTCCCAGGGTGCATTCAAGCCCTCATGTATTAGGTTTGGCAAAGCTGATAATCCTTATACTGTCTGAAAACCCTAAATTCAAAATAACTGCATGTTCAAAGCTGTTTGTAGCCTGGAGCGACAATATTTAAAGGCGTTAAGCAACTTCTTGGCATGGGTTGTGCATGTTTAGCTGATTAATCTAAACTTCAAACCACTTTTTTGCTTTCAAACTGTGTCTATTTTACAGAATCAGTTGGAACAGGAAAAGGAAGCTTTTATAGAAAGCAGAAAAGAATATGAAAGTTTATTAAAGACACAAGAGTCTGAACTCGAAAGACTGAAGGTAGGAGACCAGCCTGTTAGTGACTTCTGCTAAACTTGGGGCTCTGTTTCAGTAACACCTAATAGCAATCTTTTACCTTTTCAGTGATTTAAAACCACATTAGATTCAGATCACATTTACTTGTTGCTACACAGTTGCCTTCCTCTTTGAAATTAAAAAAGTAGAGACTGAATACTAAGCATGATAAGGGGTTCATCCTTTCCTATAAGAAGTGCTTTGGTCCTGGCAGACATGGTACATTCCCATGCTTAAAGGAATCCTGGCAGATGTGACTAAGTTTGAAAGTACAGCAATACAGAGTAGGAATGTGGCACTCATTTCTATTGACAGCCATTACTTTCTAAATTAAATGGAATGCTGTTCAATCACTTAAAGCAGTGGTTTTCAAACTGTTCTGCTGAAC
>NW_005841869.1:3444073-3447411 GCF_000455745.1 Alligator sinensis
GGCTTCCACAAAGAGATTGGGGGTAAAAGCAGAGCATAGCTGGGAGGCAGTCCAGTGCCGCTGCTGGGCTGGGTTGCCTGGCTCTGTGTTAGCTCGCACAGCCTGCGGAGCCAGGGATAGGGGTCCCATGGTAGCAGAAGTAATACGAAAAGGTTCTGTGACTTTAGAAAGTTTGAAAATCACTGACTTCAAAGCTTAAACCTTCCCTCCCTTAACATCATTGTCTTCAAAATGTTTAAAGCTTCCTAACTTGCTCCTGGGTGTCATGTAGAATGTAAGGGTTGATTGCTGGAGGAAACTGCTGCTTTGTCTATAGTTGTTACAACTGAGAAATTAAGATTAACTGCTTCAACTGATACCTACAAGATGTGTATTACTGTTAAGATAAATGGGGGGAATGGCTTGGGTTTGTGGAAAGTTCTAAGAAACACTAACATCCTGACCAGCCTTGGGTAATATGGGCATTGATTTAACAAGGAATCAGGTTTAGAGAGAGGGATTATGAACCTATAACTGCAACTTGGTAAGGGATTTGGAACTCAAAGTTGACTGTGACTGGCATCTAGCCTTGTCCTTGTAAAAGCTTCACGCTGAATTTTCTCTTCTGACATAACTGCTGAATGATCACTGTTTTGCAGGGGGAATTAAGCAGCAGAGAAACTGTCAGCACTGAAATTGCCAAAGCATTGGAAGAAACACGGAAACAAAGGGAGGAATTGCAACAACAGGTTAGTTTAATGCTACCAGTCAGTGAGATGTTCTAATCTGCACAAATCGGCCTGAATTCGTATTTAGTGATTACCATGATAGATGGGGGATTCTCATGGGAATGGAATCCCAAACTTCCAAAGAGATGGAAGTCCATCTCTTTTCCTGGGAGTTTACAGTTCCAGCTTCTCCTTTAAATGCTTACATCAATATGCAACTTAATCCTATTGACTTCAGTGGAACAATTCACAGGAACTCTGTATGTACTCAGGTTTGCGCATAAGCATTTACAGGTCTTGTCTTAAGGTGAGATCTGGCCACCAGACATAAGGAACAATCTAGGGGAAGATCAAAGGAAAGACCAAGGACCAGATGTTTACACAGACGATGTAATGACCTAGCATTGGAGTTCTGCATCGGAGAAAGTCCTTTAAATGCAGGCAGTCCCCAGCCCAGCAGTTGACAGTTCCTCATAGATGATATGGTGCAGTTCTTGCAAACCCTTCTGCACTGTTGTCACTTTATGCCACTAGCAGGATGTTTGCTCTGAGCTGTAAACTTTGCATTTGGGGACCACAGCAGAGTTCAGATATTTTTATCTAGAAATGTATGCTGGTGAGTGCAAGTCTATATTTGCTTGTCTGCAAAGAAGTAGAGCAAACTCAGAACTGTGGTGGTCGAGCAAAGGTGGTTTCTGAAACTAGCTATTGAAGTTTCTTTGCTCTTTATGAGAATACTGAAGTTCTGACCTCAGAGATGAACCTGTCGCTGCAGATTTGTTTTTTCCCAGCTGTGGAAGACCTGTGGGTGCTGGCTGAGAGCAATGTGTACTGCAGCTGTTTACGTTCCTTGTTGTTGGCATGCCAACAGACAGGATTTTGAAGTGCTTTGTGCTTAATTGTAGGATTCAGAACAAGGTCTGTGTATTTAAAATATTAGATTTTATCTTCTGGATGGTGTTTCATCTGCAGTTTTAAATAAAGTAGTTACTGTGTTTGCAGCAGTCTAGCAGTCTATACCGTGGTGTGTAGGAATCCATTCTGACTGGGGAGAGTTGGACGGCTTTGACTGCTACTAATGTGATTTAATCTGTTTGGCCATTAGCTGTACCATTTTATAAATACATCATTTTATAAACACAGAGTATATATATAGTAACAGCTGCACTGTAGATTCATTTGTGTAGCCCTCCTCCCCTACCTCATGCACAGGATAGCTTAGAATCTAGTTTATGTATGTCCTGTGTGTGTGAGAGAGACCTTATCAGGTACAAGCGTACAGAGTCACTATCAGCTTTGGCAGCTAGCCTTACAGCATACTTCTCTGCTGTATTCCTTCACACACCTTGGAGGAGCCAATAAAAGTGCTAATCCTAATGCTAATGAGACAGATGTATAAAATGGCCCAAGTGCCTTTTAAATACAGTATTCATCCTGGTTTCTAATTCCTTACGCTGCAGAACACCTTAAACTGCCATCCAACCAGTTTAACATTGTCTGTTATTTCTTAGTTACCACCCGCTGATCATGAGAGAAGTAGAAGTTTGAATGTAGAGTTCATCAGAGGAAGCAGTATTTCTTTTCCAACAACAGCGATTTTTTTTTTTTTCCTTTGCCCATCTAAGGAGGCCAGCATTGTCTGAGGTGATGAGACTTTGTAACCCTACAGATGGGCCAGAGAAGAGTTTCAGCATTTGTTAGCTCTGGATGTTAACTGCTTGACTTGACTCTATTTCACCCTCTGTTTAAGGTTGCAGATTTGACCCTTTTGATCAAGGAAAAGGACCAGCTAATCAGTGAAAAAACTGATCTGCTTCTGAAGGAAGAGGAGAAGTTAAATCAACTTAGTCAAGGTTAGACCAAATGAATCTTCCCCCTCCCTACTGCCTTGCCTGAATAAGGGCCATGTAACTCGGGGTATGCTTGACTTACAAAATGTCATAAAGCTTGCATATTAATGCAGCTCAGCTAATGACATTGCTTTCAAAATGCTAAGGCATTAAAGTTTGAAAACCCAACCTTTTGTTACAGATTGTACAGCCCCTACAGTGTGGTATCCAGAACATTTTAAAACTTCCCATTTAACCAAGGTGTACTTATTAGGTTTCATAAAATAATGCCCCTCATATGCTTTTAAGCTTCATAAGTAAACATTGTCCAAAGTGGAAACAGGGAGAGATCACCAAAGATGAATATACCTCCTCTGCTCGTGCTTGTAGGGAGGCAGTTAGACGGGCCAAAGCTGCCATGGAGCTGAGGATGGCAACCCAAGTAAAAGACAACAAGAAATTGTTTTTTAGATATATTGGGAGTAAAAGGAAGGCCCAGGGAGGAATAGGACCCCTGCTAAACGGTCAGAAACAATTGGTGACGGACAGAGGGGACAAGGCTGAACTCCTCAACGAGTTCTTTGCCTCAGTGTTCCTAAGCGAGGGGCACGACAAGTCTCTCACTGGGGTTGTAGAGAGGCAGCAGCAAGGCGCCAGACTACCATGCGTAGACCCTGAGATGGTGCAGAGTCTCTTGGAAGAACTAGATGCCTTTAAGTCGGCAGGCCCGGATGAGCTCCATCCGAGGGTGCTGAAGGCACTGGCCAACATCACTGCAGAGCCACTGGCGGGAATATTTGAA
>NW_005841869.1:3448621-3456391 GCF_000455745.1 Alligator sinensis
CTCTTTCCTGCTTATGCAGGGGGTCGGACTCGATGATCTATTGAGGTCCCTTCCGACCCTAACATCTATGAATCTATGAATATGTGTTTTGGGTGTGTGATGCACAAGTGTGCATGTGAGACCATGCACATTCAATTGCTGCTCTCTGGAATATGGGTACTCTCCTGCATTGTTTTAAAAACTGGGCTTTCTTAACAGCATCTATTTAAATTCTTGGATAATACCTGCACAATAATTTCTAACACCAAACTTTAACTCAAGTGTAGTCCGATTCAGCCAGTCCCTGTGTCTGTAGTGCTGCTTCTGCCCAGCATCATTCCTTAAAAAGCAACAAAATTTTGCTGGCCCCTCCCTGCTATCAGTTTATGGGCTTTCTAGCAGTCTGCAACTTCCTCTCCCTTAATGCAGACCTCACCACACCATGCTATTCCTCCACAGCCTCTTAAAATCAGAGAGAAGTAGGACTGGAAGGGACCTGGGGAGGTCATCTAGTCTAACCTCCTGCCTGAGGCAGGATCGTCCCTATGCAAACCATCCCATACAAATCCTTGTCTAACCTGTTTCTAAACTACACAGTCAACCCTGACAACTGGGCATAGCACCCTAAACTGCCATAGGTAAAGCAGGGGGACACTGGCAGTCTGTGTCCTGCTGCTGCAAGGGATATTAAAATATGCTCAAGAGATCCGAAGAAGGGGGATGTGCCTTTGGTCCTTTTCCTGTTGACCCTGACTGGTGACGAGATCCATTCCTTTGCAAAAGCAAGTGTGACTGACATGCTACACGTTTTGGGTGTTGTAACCACCCTGCCCTTCAGACTGCCAGAGCACTATGCTGCCCACATGGGCACATGCACCAGGGCAGCTTCCACTGATGTTAGTTTCCCATCATTTGCTCTTCTCCTGGAGAGGAGCAGTAAGCCCTGCAGTGTTGTCTCCAGTTTACCATCATTGCAACTTGCTCCATTTCAGGAAGAAACCCAGAAACTGCTGTTTCCTTCAGTGGAGTGGCACTAACCATGTCTGTCCTGCCCCAGGTCATGAAGTTGTCATGCTGCAGGTGGACCAGCTGCAGTCTGACCTTGAGGCAAATAAGAACCAAGCTGTGGAGAGGGAGGAAATGGCAGGAAAGCAGATCAGTGCTTTGAAGCTGCAGATACAGGAGCAACAAGAGCGCCTGCTGGCCAGCGAAAAAAGTGTGAGTGCAATTGCAGAGCTGCCTCCAGTCTCGTTGGGAAAATCAGACAGGCAAAGGGCTCCGGCTCTGTCCTGCTATGCTTGAAAGCAAACAAAAACTTACTTTGCAAGACAGTGGGCTTCGAGTGGGCAACCCCATCAACCCACTTAATGCATGAAATACCAGCAGTGGAAGCAGTCCCTGTTTATAAATACGTACCTCCTTGGTGGGCCGCAGATCTATCAGATTTTGGAATGGCCTGTGAAAGGCAGCACCCTAATTGAGCTCAATCTGATAGTGGCTTGAGATGTTTGTATGTCTCTCGTTCTGTGTGCTTTTCACAAATGGAGTAATGGGTGATTAGCAGGATCCAGCGAGGTAGGACGCTTCACTGTAGGGCAGTAAAACTTGGCTGTGAATGTTCTGGTGGCTGAGACCTGCTTTCTGACATTTAGATTTCAGCATTAGAGGAAGAAGCAAGAGCCCTGAATAAGCATTTGCAGCCTCCGGAAGACAGGGCGACGGAACAGAATGGAGAAGTGGCAGCTGCAGACATTGTTCAGCTTCAGAGAGAAAACAGAGACTTGGAGCAGCAAATTGCTGAGAAAAACAAGGTGAACTGAGAGAGGTCACGTGAGACAAAGATGAAAGCCACTTCTGTGCTATGTTTCTGACTCTGCACAGACCTAATGGTCAGTGGGCTAAGATCAGCCCCTTCCCCCCACCATGGCCTTGTCCACAATCTGCAGAATCTGCTGCTAGCAAAGGACATGCCTAATTTCATGTCCCCACCCTGCCATGCTAGAACTTTCCAGGACGTGGTTCCATGCTGTCCATTTCTTTGAGTCCATTTCTTCAGGAAACGTCGTCAAAAGATTAATTTAGAAGGCATAGTTTAAAATAAAACAGGGAGAGGAGCATGCAGCTACTTGTGCAGCAGAAGAAACTGCTTCCTTATTTTTTACTGCATTTTCTACCACTTTTCACTTCCTCTATTTGTGCCCTGGAAAGGAGTGAGTCTTTAGAATGGGGTTTTCCCACCTGGCATGAAGGGATGTCTCCATGCCTGCTTGTACCTAAGCAATTATGCTAGCTAGCCTAGCCATGTAAATAATAATGGCAGCAAGTCCTACACTGGAGATTTGGGATTTGAAACAGTTTCTTGCCGTATTTCCTGGTTTTGTCAACCCTGCACTTGACTGCCAGTGTTGTCTAATTAAAGTAGTCAGCCTGTCCCCTTGTGTGAATGCGCATGACTGGAAAGGTGCGGCATTGGCTTTATTATTTTTTTTAATTGGGTTTTCACTGAAATGCATTGGTCTGAATGTGTCCTAATTTCATTCTCTGTTCTGCACGTAGATGATAAAGCAGCTCCAGCAGAGAATGGCAGAGCTCAAAAAGACCCTGCAGAAGGAGCTGGTAAGTTTTGGGAGCTGTTTTGGTCTTTGTGTGGTGTTGCCACTGCCTCCACTAGCTGACATTGACAGGATGTTTGCAGAGCTGCTCTGAAAGCCTGGCTGCCATCTCAACTGAAACGTCTTTGGGGAAAAGACTGTCTTCCCATCCTCATCCAGGGATATAATAATTAAATTGTCTCAGCAGGTGTTCTGCACCCCTAGATGGCACGAGCTGGGACAAGTACCCAATCCACTTGAGCACAGGATACAATAGTCACGGCAGTTCGCATGACTTTTGTACTTGAGAGCAATGCAGGATGACAGCCACAAGCTGAAGTGGCAAGGCCAAGGTAGCAACTGCTGGTTCACTGCAGTTTGCAGTGATGCTGGGTATGTCTGGACAGCTCAACTAAAGAATGAGAAGAGATTTGCCAACTGCTGTCTAGATTTGAGCCTTCCTCCCACAGTGCCCAGGCAAATGCAGAAAGGGGTTTGAGTTGACCACTGGGAGAGCTTGTGGAAGATCTGGCCCCCAGGTAACCTTAGGATATCCCTGGCACTTCTCTCTGTGAGGAGTACTTTGGTTTGATTGCTACCTAGCTGCCCTGCTACAGGTGAATTTCACACTCATAGTGGTGTCTCTCTCACCTGCAGTTCTAGCTGGAAGAGGAAGGGCTATAGAGGTGATTTAAATATTGAGCCCCAGCAGCTTTAGATGTGCTTTGGGGACTTTGTCTTAGCCTTTCTTTTCCTCCCACCCCTCCTCCTTTTCAGAAAATAAGGCCTGACAATGAGATCCCAGAAGCGCGTGAGAAGCTGAATTCTGAAGTGCCTAGTGCTGCTGTGACTGTCACAAACAATTCGGATTTAAACGATTCCCGGGAGATCAACTTTGAATATCTCAAACATGTTGTGTTAAAATTCATGTCCTGTCGGGAAGCTGAGGTGAAGACACTTCCTTCATTTCCATTTGCTTTTGACGAGTCCCCACATCCACAACACACTTCCACACGTACAAGATGAAATGTGTTTGTCCTGAGTCAGTATAACCAATTCTAGGGTGGAATTCCCATTTTGAGTTCCCCCTCCCTGCAGTTAAGAGTGATTAACGGTAGAATGTCTCAAGGTTATGGTTTATCAGAAACTAAATGACCTCTGTAGTGGGGGGATGTAGCCCTCATCCTTGGATCTCAAGTGTATTTTAACACCCCTTGCAGCAGGACATTGGTCACTGTTGTTTCTCTACCTTACCTGTGCCAGGTTTGGGTGTTATGCCTTGTGGTTGTCAGGGTTGACTGTCGCTTGTCTAATAGGTTAGACAGTGGATTTATTATAGGATGGTTTGTATAGGGATGACCCTGCTTTGAGCAGGGGTTTAGACCAGATAACCTCCTTCTGTTTAATCTAAAATCCCAGAGAAGTCCATTCTACTCTGCAACCATCGTGGCTTACTTAACGGCAAATCAAAATTAAACTGTAATTAAAAGCAGGGAACAGATCTGCAGAGGATTTATTGTGTGAAATAGCATCTGCATCCTGCTGTTCTCTTGGATTTGTATGGCACAGCCATTGTGCATATTAGTACTGAGGAGTTAAATGCCTGTTTGCAACGGAAGATTTACTAGAATAGTGCGACTTCATCCTGTGAATGTCCCAGTCTGAAAAGACAGTCACACCCTGCCGCATTCAGAATTGCTGTGGAAACCAAACACTTGTCCATTCAAGTAGATGCAGTCTTCCCCCACACTATATGCAAACCTACAATTGAAACCCAAGAGCTAGAAAAGGTATCTACAGATGAACAGGGTTTGAGCTCTTGCAACTGCCAATAATCCCTAGTCTCAGTGGCACACAGTAGGTAGGCAGCTCCTTAAGAGCTGACACTTTCCACACCTGTAAGTGGAGGCTTGGTATCAAAAGTAGGTAGTATGTGTCTGTCTGTGCGACCCTGGCCCCTGCAGCGACGCTGAGGACTTGCAAGTATTGCAGAAAATCAACAACCGGTGTTTTTGTTTTGTTCCTTGCCCCCATCTCCCACCCCAGGCATTCCACCTAATTAAAGCTGTGTCTGTGCTACTTAACTTTACGCGGGAGGAAGAGAACATGCTCAAAGAAACCTTGGAATACAAGGTAAGGCCTCCATTTTATTTCTGCTGTCCTCAGGTGAGAAGGAATTTTAATATTTTGGGAGGTGGTCATAAGTTGAAAAACAGCCTCTTTCCCAGACTAGCTCTGTAGCAAATGGCATTTACTGCAGTGAGCAGAGACCAACACAGTGCATCCTAGGCTGTTTCCTGTGTTTTGCCTGAATCTCATTTGAAAGTGACCCTGTATTGGATCCCTATATCAGATTTATGTTGTTTAGTCTGAAGAGTTTATACTAGTAACTGCTGTTCTTTGCTTCACATGGGAGATGTTGTACCCAAAAGCACAGCCACCTACTTTGCATTACATGACTGACTTTATATTCTGATTCTGCCTGTTATCCCGATGAAAAATCTTAATGTTCATGGAAGTAATATATGTTTCAGCAAAGGCAAGTACAGGATAACTTTCCAGTGTACCAGCATAGTATGAAAAGCAGCACCAGGGCTCAGTGGGTGAGAAGCCAGGAGCGTCTCAGTTCTAGCCTACTTGACTTCCAGAGGGAGTCTGGCTAGGTGTTTAGAGCAGGGAGCAGTTGTTCAGTCACTTAAACTAATGAAAGCAGAAATCTGATTTTTCCAGCTTTGACAGTAGCTAATCAGCGAGGACAGTTTCATTCTGATAATCTTAAATTTTGAAGTGCACTGGATGCAAAAAACACAGCCTCGTGTTTTGATATGTTCTATAAATGCTTGTGTTCAGCAACTCCTGGGGCTATCTCTGCGCTGCTATCCCTTAAATCCAGACTTTAAAGTAAGAGTCTAGCCTAATTCATGTTGTGCTCTCCCATGCCAGATGTCGTGGTTTGGGTCAAAGCCATCTCCTAAAGGCAGTATCCGGCCATCCATCTCAAGCTCACGGACACCATGGTCTTAAGAGAATCTGAAAATGGGCAGTCAGCATCTAACCACTTTTTTCTGTGAAAAGAACACTGCGCACACCAGTTCAGGTGTGTCTTAATAACTGTCATTGCAGTATTTTGTACAAGAATTTTGACACTGTTTACAGTATTGTACAAGAAGCATCCTTCACTGCAAACATAAATGTTTCCTCTAGGGTGGATTCAGGGACTTTGGGTCAGACTGTTAGCCATGTAACAGCCAGCTCCTTCTGCTCATCAGTCCTGGCTTGTGGCACCAAAGGATTATACTAATTTCATTGATGCTGGTGCTGGCAGTTCAGGCTACTCCTATGTGCATCTGTCAGGAGGGAATTCCAGCTTCTGTTGTGAAATGCTAGAGCTGCACATGTCTAGGTACTGTAAAGTTTCCTCTTCTCACTGTGGAAAGCTGGCAAAGTAAGGGTGTTTGCAGTACAATGTATTCAATTCCAGACAGTTTGGAAAGCCATTCAAAAACAGGAGCAGGGGCTTTTAACCAAAATCAAACAAAAAGCCTGCCTTGCTTTGTTATCCTGACCTTACAGTAGTGAGCATTTGTTCATATCGCTGTGTAATTTAAGGTGCATATATCCTGGCCTGCAGTCCTGAAGACTGCACTGACAAATATTTAATTTCAGCGTGAGAGAGAGAGAGAACACAACTTTAGAGTTGTTTGGTTTTACTTTTCTTAAAGAAAATAATATTTAAAATGGTCTTAATTGCAGTACCTAGTACTCGGTTGGCTTTTAAAACTAACGCGTTAGTTTATGCTGTAGGTTGTTAGTATTGGGAAGAGAGGTAGTAAACCATTTTAAATACTTTTTAAAGTTGAATTTGTTACTGTAAAACACATTAAAAATATGAACTCCAGCAGTTAAGAAAAAATATCCTAATGATACAAAGGGTAAAAAGAAGTTGGTACAAAGTATCGTGATTTCCCCTTGCTCCCCCCCCCCCCTTTTCAATCAGCCTCCCTTTCTAGCAGTGTTGGCTTTATGTATTTCAAATATTTACACTTAACAATAACTACACTTTAAGTTAAGGTGGTGGGGGCTACTAACTCTTACCTGTCATGCTAAGTGATAAAAAAAAATTACTTTCTTTTTTTTTTTTGCAATGGCAGAATTTGTCTTGGCTCCAATATCCTCCTTCTATGGTAGGAAGAACAGTTTGAGTTGTGACCTGCCATGTAAAAGTTGAGAGCAGAATTTTGCCGTTAGCCTCTAACCAAAAACACTAGATGAAAACTAGGAAGCAGCAGTCAGTTTGGCTTTTATGTTCTGAAAAAAATGGTATTTTAAAAAACATCTACGTATTATATACAGAGAATTACTATGGTCTGTAAGTGGCAGGCTGCAATTTCAGTTGTCTTTTACAAAGAGGCTTGTGGGTATTGCTGAGTGACAGTATTTTTATCAGATAAGCCTTGAAGAAAATTCAGCATGTCCAGTTTAAGTACTTGTTTCTCACTGGTAAGATAGTCATGGTAGATGTTCATTGTGTTAATCTGAACCTGTGAGGGTGCTACTAGGGGTAAGGTCTGTGAATGCTGAGAGTAATTGCCACTGCAGTAGCATGAATCGTGCTCGCAACTTTGCTACATTTCTTAATGAGATAAAAACAACAGGATTCTTCTGGTAGGCTTTGCTCTAAAACTTACGCTTATCTCCAGTGTCTCAGTGCCCAAGGCACTAACTCCACAGCACAGGTATGGAGAAGTTAACTTGCAGGAAGAGCACAGAGACCCAATTACCAATGACAGTCTTAAGTGGTGAAGACCTGCATCTTTCTTCTGTTCCCAAACAGAGCAATCAGAGCTATACCCCAACTTCATTTTACCTCCTGGAACAGAGTAAAAAAATGTATAGATGAATAGCACTCTTTATACTGGTAGACAAACACTGCCACCCTAGGTCCAATGTCTGCAAGAAGAGGCTAAGTTCCAGCTACTTTCTTGACACTACTTTTCTTGAAGCTTTTATATGCCAGCTGGCTGCTGAGAATTTGGAGTCCTTCAATCTGAACAAGGTGGTGGAGGCTGGATCCTAAAAAACACGGTGCACTTACTGAATGAATAGCACAGCTTCAGTTTAAGACTCTTGAGTTCTTATAAAAATACCTTGCCCTGAGCAAGGTTTCTTGTGTTGAATTTTCTTTAAAGACCAGAGCAGG
>NW_005841869.1:3456422-3466147 GCF_000455745.1 Alligator sinensis
ATTCAAGAGTTAATGCACTTTTCTTTGTATAAAAGCTGTGATATATTCCTTTCTATGAACATTTTGCCATTGGATCTTAACTTCTTCTTTCATGTTGTAAATATGGATTGTATTATGGAACACTGAAATAATTGCAGAGACTTTGTGGTGCAATATACTTTTGATTAAAACTCTGGATTTCTTTCTCTTCAAGTTTCAGTTACTTCCACACTGTTCCTATGTCAATTGTCCAACTATAACAAAGGATTTAAGCCTCTACTTTACTTCTGAAAATCAATACAAATAAGAAATAGTCTCTTAAGAATGGGTATACTGGCAAGTCTTTATGCCACAGCCGTTCTCAGCAGGATTTGGCATCCAGTAGGAAGTGGCTAATTAAACTTAGCAACAGCTGCAAGGAGAGACCATGGGAGTTCATGCTGAGTTCCAAGCAGAGATGCCTTCAGTTGACCTTGCAGCATCCCTTCCATTCCAGGACAGTTTGCCCAATACAAAAAAGCACTTAAAGAAGCAGTTTTCTTCAAGCTGACCAAGCCATTTTAGTTGATATGAATAGGGAGAGCTCATTAGTTTCTCTAAGGGCTCACTTGTGAGAGAGACTACCTGAGTTTTGCTGTATGCCACATTTTGCACACAAAATAATCCTCCAGGAAGAACAGGAACCCAGGCTTCTGCACAGTGACCAGATAGAGATTGCAGGAGCCAAAACTTAAACAGAGTGGTAGCAGTGTAGAAGGGGGAAAGAAGCTGTTGCACCTTTTCAGATCCAGTTACATTAAATCACAATCTTCCATATTGTACAGAGATGGAAATGTGATATACAGATCTGTATCAACATATTAATGGGGTATTACTTAAAAAATCCTCTACAAGGACATTTAATAACATGAAAGTATCAGATAATGAGCTGGCAATCTACGCTTTAAGTTTTTTCAAATGGAATCACCATCCTTGGAGGTTTTCAAGACCTGGCTGGGATGATCGAGTTGGGTCTGGTTCTGCTTTGTGCAGGGGGCTGGACTTGATGACCTCCTGACATCCCTTCCAACCCTCATTTTCTATGACATCATGAACAACTTTTCTCTAATAGCAATATCTGGGGCCTGCACTTCGAAGTATTTCCTTCCTTACCTGGCACAGATGGAAGTACAAAATCAAATTAGAAAAAAATCCATGCAAAACAGAAGTGAGCTTTATCTTGCTATTATTGTCGTTACAATTAGGTGCTCGTTTAAGAGAGTATTTTTAATTTTAAAATTAAACTTTTAAAAACTAGCGTTGTACACAAGTGAGATCACAGGCCGAGAATAATCTGCTATGTTACCTTTGAGCCAATAGCATTTATATGAATTAGATTAAAAAAAAAAACCAGAACAAAAATGATTTACTCTTACAATCCAAAAACTTTATTGATGCAGCAGGCACTTTACAATGAAGTCAGTCTAGTAGTCCAGCTAGTCTTTTGACCATATGTACAAAAAACCTCAAAAAGCCTTTCAAAGGAACATTTACTTCACCCCAAAACCATCAGATTCTTGCTTCTGCCAATGACATAGCTACCTCTTAAATATGCAATACACACAGGATCTCATGTCACCACACTTCGATAGAGCAGCATCAGAGAATTACCTCTTCACTTACAGTAACAGGAGGGCAGAAGTTGTACCTTCTGCTCTACTTAAACAAGAAGGGAATCAGGATGTCTTGGCTCCTGCATTAGATAGTCAGAAAATATACAGTAATACATTTACTCCTCTCCCCACCTTTAAAATTAAGAGCATTCCAACAGGAGGTTTCCAAAGTATGTCAGTAGATTGCAATTTCTAGAAAAGATGGACCAGTGTTGTGTCAGTTAGTTCTTTCTTCTGCGTCCAAAACTGAGCGTCATCTCGGTTCAAGTTAATAGTCTTTTAAACAGTCTTTCTTGCTGTAAGAACTCTTACTATGGAACCTAGTCCACCTACTGCTAATGCCTGTGAGGGTGGAAAAAGGAGACATATTATACACGTGATCACTACAGCATATACACATAAGGCATCGTAACAGCAAGAGCAGATGTTAGTTAGCCCTCTTTCTATACTTAGTACCACTCGAGCACCGAGATCACCTCTCCTTTTGTTGCCTACAGCTTCTGAAATTTTCAGACCTTCTCTGACGTTACGTAGGAACACAAGAAGGAAGCGCTCGTCTTAAACTTCTAAAATGGTTCATTAAAGAAAACCCTGATCTTTTTTCTCCGACATGCAAGTTAAAAGCATGTTACCAGCTTAAATAGATTTTAGTGCTTCTGTAAATGCAAGAAGTAAGGAAGCAACCCCGCTTCTCTCCTTGTAATCTCAGATCCTGATAAAGAAATATCCTATTATATTGGAGTGCACCAGCGTTACCAAGGAAACCTATTGACAAGTTTTACATATGCTGTCAGCTCAAGTAGTGGTTGTGCTTTCAGTCAGCAACAATTGTTCAACTGTGATAATCACTGAAAGACTCCATCAAGCAGCACAACAGAAATATAGCTGCAGGGTTTAACCCACACTATTTTAAGCAGACCACAAAGCCATTCCTTACAGCTGCTGTCAACAGGAGAAGTCAGAAATTAATGTCACCAGCACCTACTCCTTCTCTTGCCCTCTCCCTAGTCTGTGCAGGTTCATCCTGCAGCTCTGACCCTTGGGAAGAGTTACTTGTGGTAACAGAAGTCATCTGTTCATACTCCAGTAGTGCTGCTTACAGCACTGAAGGAGGACAGCCTTGCCATTAAGGAGGCTAGGTTGGACCTTGAGCTGGATTCACTGAGTTCATCATCTGTCAAATGGGCATAATAGTGACCTCTGTCCTCAGGCATGCTGTTAGTCACGACAATCCAATGCTCTTCAGTTACAAACTATTTTCAACCACATGCAAGAGCCCAAGGACACGTAAGCAGATGGCACCGATCACAACGCCATCCTGCAGGCCATTTAAGTTTCAAGAAAGAGTAAGAGACTAACAAAACAAGGTTCTCTTCAGTTTGATTTCTGTATCCTGCTGTACAGACAGGGAATGTCATGCTTGTTGAGCTCTAAAAAGTGAATATACTTATGGCAAAGGAAAAAGTTATTGATGAACTATTAACACACACAATTTTAAGACCATCTCAAACTCATTAAAATGTGCTTACCTACCAGACAAAAAGCAAACAGAACCTGTGAGATATTACAACTCATGGAACTGGAGCAGCAGTGACAGCATTAGACTTTTTGCAGCTTAAGGAAGTGCACTGCAAAGTCGGGGTGGGGCACAGGCTGTAAGCATTCCTATCTTGTGAGCCTTGTCCCTACTTCTACGGAGTTACTGGCTCTGACCCTGCTCCCCAAAAGGAGCACTTGATCTCAGATGTAATACCATCTCATAACCAAACAGCAAAATCCTCACCCTAAAGAGGTTACACGCTTCATACCAGTTGTTATGCCATTGGGCAGGATACACACAGCTGCACATGGCAGCTGTGCAAAGTCTACTTCAGAACTGCTTTGTTCTTTTCAAAGTCTGGTGAGGGGCATCCAGGCCATGTTTGTGTGTGCCTGCGTGCTCCGAGTGGTGACACATCTTCTCAGACGGGGTAGTGCGCTGTGTAATTTCATACGCCATGGGGCACCAGCCTGCAGTTTCCATTGGAAACAGAAGCAAGCAGAAACACGTTCCTTTCTGCCCTCAGAACATAATGTCTCCTCCTCCCACCCTCCACATGTTGAAATGACATTCTGCAGAGCAAGTGGAAACTGCTCAGCTCTTAAGTGTAATCACTGTTAATAAGCATCATTGCTCTGTTTGCATCAGCAAGTTTACATATCCCTCCCAAAATGTAAGAGCCATCAACAACTGAATGCCTCCTTTGGGCTGCTGCAGTGCAGAGTGGTATAGTGAACTGCCTAATTTAAAGGGATATTGTTTCTGCCAAAAAGAGCTACATTTTTAGACAGTTTTGCATTTGTACCTTCAAAACTAGGGAACGCTCCTGTGTAGCGCTTTTCCTGGAGAGGGGGGCATGATACAGAACAGTTATTACATGCTCCAACACACCTCACCCAGGGATAGAGGGATGGGGAATATTCAGGTTTGGCACCAAGACCAATACTGCATCCTTAAAGAATCCTAGAACAGCCATTGCAGAGACCTACCTAGGGATAGCACACGGATAAGAACAGCCCTTCCACACAAGTTCTAGGGTAGTATGTGGCTCCAATTAGACACTCTTTATCTGAGAAGCATCTCTCAAATTACAGCAAGCACTGCTCAGTCCCTGTGCTTAATGGCATGGCTACTAGGTGCCATAACAGCCTAAGGAAATATAGTTAATGCATACTTATTTCTCAAGCATCTACCTAAGGTCCAAACAGCTCACATTACCGATGCGCCTAATCAGAAAAAAAAGTCAAACACTTTCCCTCAAAAGGAAGGAAGAAAAAGCCATTCAACTACACTTAAAATTTCTGTCTTATGCCTCCTTCAATTGCCAGCCTCTCCACTCTGGAGATCCAAACCTCCCTAAATGGCTGCAAGAAAAGATGGGCTGAGAAGCATGTTAAAAAGGTTCATGGAGCCAATGCTGTAGCAGACCCCAGGGGAAAAGCTCTCCCAGACTCCTCTCTTATGGCCAGGGGCTCTAGCTGAAATACTCCACTGAACACAGCTAGTCATGCTGTGGTGCTGAAGACACACCATTAGGTAAAGCATTCACTCAGATTTTCACCTCTGATCTCATGTGACTGCGCCTTCAAGCTTTAGCAGCACCAGAAGAGAGACATACCTTTTCATGCCATTGAAGTAATATTGCACTGCTGTTTTCTGTTGGCTTTTCAAATCCTTTATAAATGTACTTCATTAATAAGTCAATGCCATTTTTGTCTAAGGAGTTTACTGCCTGTTCTATCTCACTGCTTTTGAAGGAAGTGAGAACCTTGAAGACTACGCCCTGGGCCCGTTCCTGCAAAGACAAGAAAGAGAGAATCATGTCAGATCCAACTGCCCCAAACAGCAGAACAGACAAGTCTTATCTGTATCCAAAATGTACCCAATAACCAGCATTCAGTGCAACTAACAGCTTGATTAAGAGGTTATTTCAGTTCATCGTGAACCAGGAGGCTCAAGCGTTTTAATTTAAATATCACCATTGAAGAGCATTTGGAACCAATTTTTTTAAATACAAGTCGTGACAAAGGTCACCGGTCATGCCTTGTGAGAAAGTGTGAAGGGGATTTTCTGGGTCAGTGGATTCAGGCTTGTAGCAGCAAGCTCCCCACAATTAAGGTCAAATATATTTGATACAGCACATTACAAAATCCACACAGATGTGGTTTCAGGCACATCCCGCCAGCCCTTACCTCTTTTGAGTGTCAGGAGTTTGGCATGTCGTGGGACTGCTGCCCTTTGACTCACCTGCCATTTGTCTCTGCATGTTGGTTCTTACCCCCCCCCCCAACCCATGGAACTGGAGCCAGTGGGACGTCAAATGTACTGTGGCACACAGACTCTGACTGTGTATGAACCTGCCATCATACCGCTGCGTGCACATTGTCGGAGAAGCCCTAATTGTCTTGGAAAGCTTCTCAAAATTATTTTTGTCTTTAAGGTTGCACAGGAAAGGTGCAGATATGGCATGAGAAGTGTTACTAATTGGGAATCAGAGCATATGTTCATTAGTTCACAAACAGTTCCGCACTAGGGTACTGATGACCAGCTACTCGTATTTTGAGAAAGCAGCCACTGTTCTGAAGTATCCCAGCAATCCACTGCCGAATCGCTAGGGACCCATATGCCAACACTGAAAGAGGATGGAAAAGCCCAAAGGCCTCATTTACCTTTACTGCTTGATTCTTCGTGTTAACCGGAGAATTCCTTAAGGCCATGTGGAAAGCTCGGAGCATATCGCCTGTGCAGCACAGCAAGTCAAGGATGCACGTCGTTTAGTTATTCTTTAATTATTAATGATTCTAGAAGGGACAGTCCAGAACCCGTGGCACTGGATTTTGCAACACATCACCATCTCCTAAGAGCAACTAAACAGGAAGAAAGGACAAACTGCAGCAACCATTCCCTTTGCTAAGACAATCCTAACCCTCATTTTAATGTAGTTACAACCAGGAATATAGGCTTCTGAGTACTCCAAATGTCTTCATAGCATATTCTGGAATAACAGAGCAGAGCTGATTTCCAAAGATGGTGCAAAAGGAAAATGCCAGCAAGTGCATCACGAGGAAAGGAAGTGACAACCACCAGGAAACTCAGGTCAAGGTCAGCAGACCCTCCTTTACTTTTTCCAGTCATTCAGGATTTACACCATAATGGCTAAATGTCACCCTGACCTTTGGGCTACCGTGACTTGTTGCAAACACTGCATTACTTAATGAGGAGCAGAATGAATATTCTACAGACACCAAAATCCTAAAACAGCCAAAGGGAGTTCTTCAGGGACCTTGTAACCTGAACACACACAATCCAGAAAGATTTCCCAATTCTTTCTGTGAGTAAGACAGACATCCAGCATCAGGGCCACACCTCCTACAGCCAGAATTTGCAAAGTAAGTGGATTTAGGCTTTCAAGGTCAGAAGAAAAAAATGTTAAAAGATATGTCCAGAGTTAAGCATGAGCATAACATATCCAGAAGGAAAGATCATTGTCAAGGTGATAGTTCCATTTCTGAGCTTAAAGGAATTTGTTCATAAAAAAAATTAAAAATCTATAACTAAAATCTCAGACTTCACTACAAATCTTTAGCTCAGATGTTATTTCCACCCTGACACATGGACATATAAACTTGAAATCCATAGTAAAGGCAGATATCCAAATGCCCTGAAGGGGAAATAGTAGGTACATAATAAAATAGATGTACAATATATGTTTGGATGTGTCAGGCAGTTCAACTCCTTATCTCCTGGAGAGATGGAAGTACCTTGGACAGACACTGAGAATTAACAAGTCTCTGCTGTGGCAGGTGTGCCATTGGGCAGCTGGAGAAACTAAAAAACAAAAAAGTTATCTGCAAGTATTCAGATAACACACAGCACAAGAAATGTGGCCTACCTCATAGGAGATGTGATTAAGTACATCTCCTAAAGCAAAGATGAACAGAATAAAGTATTCAATTACAGGAACAGAGCTGAAGACGACAGCATGCATTTCTGTCACTATCCCCCAAGGGAAGGAACACTTGGTATCCTGATCTCTGCAAACGAAAATGTGCAACTTTCTTGTGCCACAAACTGTAGTAGGACGTGCCAGGTGGACAAAACAGCTGCTACGCTTACTGGGCAGTGACACACGCCGTTACAAAGCTAATCAGGTTCTAAAGGAATCACCGCCACAAACAGACTTTTCCAGGGGACAGGCCAAGGAGCACTGGTCTCAACTGCAGCAAGGGAAGTGTAGGTTGGATACTGGCAGTCTCTCACTGCGGGTGGTGACGCACTGGAACAGGCTACCTGGAGCAGGGGTGGGATCTCCATCTCTGGACGTTTTAAGTGCAGGTTAGACAGATACTTGGCTGTGATGGTTTAGGCAGAAATGAGTGTGCTTTGAACAGGACGTTAGACCGGACAACTTCCTGAGGTCCCTTCCAGCCCTATTTTTCTATGAATCTAAGCCACAAAACCACGTAGCAAAAGTAAGACTGCGAGAGCCCTTCAGCAGACCGTGAATTACAAGCAAGCATTCATTTTGCTTCAAGGTCAACTTCCTCTTCATTTGTAATTTTTAAAGCAGTTCAGGTTGACAGAACATCCTTTGTCAGTTAAGCTGACAAGGCTTCACTGTTACAAAAACAGAAACCTTGTCACTCGCTACAAAATGTATAGCCCTGACAGCAGAAAGCCCTTGGTCTCAAGTACCCATAAACTAGGCTGTGGAACTGCGACACAGCAGCATACTTGGAGGAAGAGGAGGTAGGAACATGGATTTTTTAAATTGATTTGCTCACTTCCAAGAATGCCAAATAATGAGAACAGAGGATGGCCAGAAGTAGTCTGCATTGCTGACAACTCTAACAGGAAGACCCGAAGGATTAGCTATTTTTCTTTCCCCTCTGCTTAAAATACAAGGCCACAGAAGGGTGATGATTAAACTATTTATAGCCCATCCCTGAGTACCAAACTATTCCCAATCTATCAAACCTAAAACCATGCACACAAAACAAACCAACCAAGCCTGCCATGTAATAGTCAGGGACGTGTTCCTCCAGACACTCTCTCAGCCAGGATTACTTCTTGAATGAACTGACTTGGCAAGGAAGAAAGGCCTGAGTGACAGCGTCCGCTGAATTCTGATCAGGAAAAAGGATCAGGTCATGTTACACGTTTCGCTACTAATCAGAGCATTTGAAGTAACTCCAAGCATTTTACACCGAAGGGATCTTATTTAAGAACTAGATGGCTCCAAACACTGACAATAAGATCCAGTGCTTTTCACCTTGCTATCGCTGATTTGAATCCAGCAGACACCAAGAGTAACCCACATCCGAGGGCTGTTTGGTGGGTCTTGATCCAGCCCTTCGGGCAATCCCACAACGCACAGACCCCATCACTAGTCCCTTTTCACAGCTGCAGTGAAGAGGCCAAACAGTGACGTCAGCGAGGCACATAAATAGCATCTCTAAGCCAGACATGCTTTTTTGCGGGTGGAAGTTATCAGCCTCTTGAGCCACCGAACACTCCTCCACACCCCCCTCTCCCCCCAATCAATCTGTGCTTAAAAAAGGAGATCTGCAAACCCCAAAATGAACCCGAGACGCAGACAGGCTACAGGCGCTCTCTCTCCCGCAGGCCCTCCCCGGTCGTTAGGGTCCTGCTCTCTCTCCCTGCGCGGACACGAGGCTTCGTTCCAGAGCGCGCAGCGGAGGAGCCGCTTCGCTTTCCTCTGCTGAGCACGCTGCTTCGTGCGAGCAATCTGGGTTAGGTCCCAGCGCAGAGTTATTTTAAGCACCTTGACATCAGTTTGGCACAAGTCGCTTATTTCAACACACGCCCTCCTACTTGAGAGACAGTTTCAGAAACGGGGCGAGGCGACGGAACGGGCTTGTCCTATACAAGGCTCGCTGTCCGCCGCCGCTCGCAACCCCTGGTTTTGTGACCGAATTAATTCTGGGTGGTGTACCGGGGCCGCCGGCAGCCGTGTCTAAATCACGAACCACGCGCGTTTCCAGCCGCTATAAAAACCGAGGGTCGGACGCTGCCTCAATTCGCAGGCGTCGGGGGCTGGAGGTGACCTTGCAAGATCACCGGCCGCAGGCAGGAGAGACAACCGGGGCAGAGGTTCGGAACGGGCCGCAAGATCCAGCAGCAACAAACAGCCCCGTCCGCGCCACGACACAGACCTGGGCCCCGCCGCGGCTTCTCAGCCCCTTTCGGACGTCGCGGGATCCCCCCCCCGACCGATTACAGCGCAAACTACACCTGCGCCCCTGCGCTTTTCCACCCCGTCTCCGCCTGCCCGGGGCTGGGCGCAGCGAGAGGAGGCGGCGGCCCTGCCCAGCAAGGGGGCCAAGCTTTTAGGTCGACCAGAAACGAATCTGCGTTTCGAGGCCGGGTCCCCGGTCGCCCCTTTCCCCTGGGAGGATGCGGCCGGCGCCTGCTCGCCAGCCAAGCGCGGCACTGGAGGAGAGGAGAGGAGAGGAGAGGGCCCGGCCCCCCACCCGCCCGCCGGCTGGCCGGCAGGAAGGATATTGCCGCAGCAGCGCCTCCACCTCGGGGCC
>NW_005841869.1:3466221-3467941 GCF_000455745.1 Alligator sinensis
ATGCCTCCCCTCGCCGCTTCCGGGACGGCCGGAACCGGAAGCTCCGTCGGAAGGGGAGGGCGAGAGGCGGGCCGGAAGCGAGGCGGCACTTCCGGGTGGGCGGGTCACGACCGGAGCAGAAGGCTGGCCCCAGAACCGCCCCCCCCACGTCACTTGTCACAGAGGAAAGGAAGCAGGAGCGAAGGGCATGGAGGTTTCTACCCGGGGCTGAAGCTACTCGCCCCCCAGGCTTGCAACCAGGGTCCCAAGCGCACAGCGTGGCGTGGCCCTTTGGTTCTCCGACACGTAACAGTACACGCGTCACCCGCTGCCACGTCTATGCAACACTGCGGTTAGCGTGTAAGATGGTCCCCCGACTGTCAGCCACCAGCTCGGTCGTTTCTTCGGTGCGTGGTCCCAGCGACGGCACGGGCCGGAACAGGACCCGGCTTCGCGCGCCAGGAGCTGCGGTTGCTAACGAGAACGGTAACGGGACGTCGCGGGACCCGCGCGCCTAGAAGGACACAGCTGCCGCTCTTGGCACGGTTGCGTTTCGGAGCAGAGCCGCGGTGGCTGGATCGCTTCCCCGCGAGCGAACCGACGGGGTACGCGGTTCTCGAGACGGAAAAGGACATACGTTCACATCAACAATGCAGGATTTTTATTTGCAATATTTAACCTAGGAGGTGGATTTCATTTAAGATATGACTTTATTAAAAATACAAGGTATCTGAAAAAATCAGAACAATTATTTTAATGTACAAATTCAATAGCTGTAGCACATTCTTTCTATTTTAATTGGAATCCTAAAAAAACAAGAGGGAACAGCCCTTTAGACCACTTTATTTCATATCCACTTAAAACAAGATATAACAAGGACAAATTCAGTTTTATGCCTTGGAGATGTGTACACAACACAACGCATTTACGGTCCCATCGTGCACACCAGGTAACTTTGCTGCTGAAATTTCTTAAAACTTACCAAACAAAACGTTGAATGACATAGTGGGCTATCCAAATAGTTCCAATGCATTTATGATTTTTTTAAATTTTTTTTTTTAAAGAGGGAAAACATTTCACCTACAACCAGAAATATACAAGAACTATATGCAGCAGTATAAATGGTGAGGACATTTCACAAGCATTCTCAATTTGATCCAGGGTGGGGAAATCAAGGTATATTCGCTACAGACTCCATCATACACAATAAATTTAGATAATTTAAAAATAAAAAAAGGCAAGAGGCAGCATTTCAGCAGCAAAGTGCTCAATAAAAAGTATATTGTAGAGGGATAGTACAAGGGAATGGGGGAAACAGCAGGACGGGAAAAGATCTCAAAGAAAATACGGTGTAGTTGTTCTAGGAGGAATTACACGTTCTGAGTCTGGAACTGCGCGAAATAGCTTTGGTTCTCTTGTATTTACATCTTTAAAGACCATGATTGATGCAATATTTCCGCAGCGGTAGCAGTAATTCGGCGCAGACCATACTGTTACCAATTTCTCATCAAACATGAATTTATAGCCTTCATGCACTAGCTGATGCGCTCTGCAGATGAGTTTTAAGTTGTTGATATGAACAAACTGTAATATAAAGAAAGAAAAGGCGTGTAAACGTACGCAAGTCAGAGATGCTCTTTATACAGCAGCTCTGCCACTTAGAGCAACGTATCTTAAGGGCAAACAAGTATCCCACTTAATGAAGAGGTTCGCTTTGCAAACCTGCACATAATTGTCAGCA
>NW_005841869.1:3467972-3469966 GCF_000455745.1 Alligator sinensis
ACTGTAGATAAAATTCATTAAAGACTCCTTAGTTGTGCCTCAGACTCCTCTGAGATAATGAGACAGTGGCATGAAAAAGGATACCTGAGAGACTGGTTAAGGAACTAGTTAACAAAGGATACATAATCATAACCAACAGAAGCAGAAGCTAAGACAGCTCATTTTGTGAAGGAAAACACCACTTTGCGTAGTTGGCAGTGGGAACACCACTGGTTTTAAAAGCTGGAAAGGCTCTTAGTGAGGTACATCTAGTACTTAATACTGTCCAATAGTAAACTGCAATGGTGTACAAAACTTTAAGTGAATTACTGTTCTGTCTGAGACAGCTGCACTGTACACGGAGAAATCATACAACTCTACCTGCACAAGCTTGAGGGTAAACATTTTAGGTAAGCAGGTGTCAGCACTTGTACATTCTACTTCATGATGCTTTTACCTCATTTGTGACCTTTGCACCAAACAGCCAGCCTGCTCCTCGGGGACTAATTGCCCAGGTATCAACATCCTCTGGGTCAGACCAAACGAGGTCACAGAAGGCTCCTTTGTGAGGAATTTCTTGATTACGTTCAATGGTTCGAATCTGATCCAGTGTCTTGATGTCGGGAGATAGGCCACCATGTACACAGAGAATCTGCTCATCTATTAACTGAAGGAAAAAGGACACGGTGTCAGGTATGGCACAGTCTTACTTCTCCCTTCAATCTGACACAGCACGCTGCAAGGGAACAGTGAAAGACTACTCTCAATCGCTTGACAGAGATGTCTAAAGAAACAAGCCATGCTTTATATTTCTCAAAATGAGCATAAAACTTACAGCTGCTACTGTGAGCATGTCGAACACTTTGGTACAGTATCTCCAAGCATTAGCATTTCCATATTTGGTTTGGCACTCATCTGTTAAAGAGAGAACCTGTTTTACTGCCTGAATGTGAAAAAAAAAAACGTTGAAAATTTCAACTAGAACTTGACATTTCAAACAGTTAAATATAGGTCACTCCATCACGCAGGAACACTGACTGGACCACAATGAGAAGGCATGTTTCCCATAGCCATCTGCAGCTGCTTCTATGCCTCTGTTTTATCATGTCTTGTATGCTCAGGCAATACGAGACTTGGACCCTGCGCCAACGTAACTGAAAGTGTTTTCTCCCTTTCCCACAACCCAATCGAGCTCACTTTGAAAAAAGCTTCAACTGGACTGCCTTGATTGCTATTCAGTGAAAACAAGTCAGATACTAGACTGATCAAAAGCATCTGGCCTATACAGACCAAAAGAAGCAAGCTACAGCAGCTTTGATTCCTAAACTCCACAGCCAGTTCCAAAATGTGCCAGAGGAGCCACATCAGACCACAGACTGGAGTGGGTATTTTGTTTACCATTTATGGTACAGAGTCACTGTAAGAAGCTGAGACAACCCTTTTTTGAACAGCCTCTGCTACTGCCTTTAACTGCCACAAGATCACAGTGTGCCCGTCTACACAGGCAGCTGAATTACGTAATATCCTTTTCCTGCCCAAATTGAGAGGACACTCAGCCTGCAGTAGAGCTGTAATGAACTAGGTTTAAAACAGCTCTAGGCAACCTGTACCTAGCAGGCAAAGATTCCTTTGCCATCTTAGGCCACCATGTCAAAATTCAGACCTATTTGTCCTTGCTGTCACACGCATCCCGTTATGGACTACACATTCTCCGAAACAGCTATTAGTGCCTGAAGGCTCTGCTGCAGGCTCCGTCACTTCAGCAACTTAGATGTCACTTCTAGGCGCATCTACTCCCTCAATATTTAAGTGGCTGCTCTGTTGCTTAATAGTGGTGAAACATCTATCCCTTAATGTCCATTTACTGCCCTACTCACAGCTTACCAGGTAAATCATTTTTGTTACTATGACAACACAGAATAAAACCAGGTCTAATGAGAATCTCAATATTAATTTTGCTTTCTAATAGGACTTTACAAGATACCAGAGTACTTCAAATATTACGCCTCGGCATT
>NW_005841869.1:3469997-3472422 GCF_000455745.1 Alligator sinensis
AACGTATCCGTGAAATTGGAATAAAGCTGAAGACCTGCTTAAGATTTTATGGAAGATCAGGGACTGGACCCCATTTCCACAACCCACTCTGCCAACAGGAAAGCTATATACACTAGCAGAAAAAAAAAAATCAGATGTCCCTAAGGAAGATCTGCCTTGTTAACCAGTCTTACCATAAAATCCGTACACTTGTGTTATCTGCCTGCTTTCATGATTGCCCCGTAAAAGCGTGATACGATCGGGCCATTTAGCTTTTAGTGCAAGAAGGTAGGTGAAAGTCTCGAGACTATAGTAACCTCTGTCTACGAAGTCACCCTGTAAATTGAAAGTATGAATTTATAAGTAGAAAGCAAGTCAACTTGTCACACAGTAACGCATCTATTTCTAATGCCTCAGTTTGCCAAAAAGTCTGACTCTGAATGTCAGCCTTCATCTCTGTTTTATCAACTCTGAAGACTACTTTAATTCACAGCTAAGATTTAGATTATTCAAAATTTCACAGCTGAAAACAAATATTCCCCCTATGCTCCTATATTTCAGGTCATATAAGGTTGCACGTGTTCTAAGACACATTCATGATGTCCTTTTTGTTGGTATCATGAACTACAGGTTTTATTTAGCAAATGCTGTAATTTATTTCCTTTTGGGAGAGCCAGCACTGAATATTTCAAATTTTGCTGGACAAAGTAAATGCTACATGTTACCAGAAAAGAGGGTGAACAGAGTGGAAAGCTTTTTCACATGCCTAAGATGTTTACAAACAAGAATTGTAAATGAAAATGAAAACCAAAAGAGAGCTGAAATCCCTTTTAGATCAGTATATTTTTAAAAAATGATTACCTTTTGCGTGATCAACAATTTTTACATACCATAAATATATAGTTTGTGTCAGGAACCTGACCTCCAGTTCTGAATAATTCACATAAGTCATAAAACTGTAAAGAAGAATTTGCACACGTTAAAAATCTGCGTTAGCAGTAGGCTAGCACGCTTTCAACAACAGTCATCACTTGGAAATAGGAAAGCACAAGATAGGAGTTGCCTGAAACAAAGTTCTACGAAGGCTGATAAACAGTCATGACCGGAACGGGGAGACTGCCCTCTGTGCACTTTGTCAGTGTTAAAAACCCCCAAAAAACCAGCTGATTTTACTGGGCACAAACTGCTGTACAACTGCAAATCCTGAATCAATCCTGCAAGCATAACATCCGAACCCAAACGGAGCTCCACCCTTTTGCGACGAGGCCCCGTTAGTACTGAACAGCTCCAACAGCTTCAGGCTAAACACCACCGCTCTCCAGTGGGTCACTGGGTGCGAGGATTGCTCGGGAACGCTTCTGGGAGGGGCTCCCTTACTACGCACAGAGAAACGCTGAGAAAAATACGAGATATTTTTGCATTTCGCTCCAACAGCAGAGCACACCAAATGCTCGAAGTCACTGAATGTCCACTAGCTAAATCTGGCTCCCCACCATACACCTCAGCTGCAGTTTGCCATCAGTCTTGGAAGAACGATGGCTTCCTGCTCTCCGCGGGTCCGGCAGGAAACACGCACGAAACACGGCACTGAAACGTTACCTGCCCGTGTATATCTCCACAGACCGTAACTGGCGTCGATACTGGCTGCACATTGGATTCTTCCAACAGTAGGTCACACACGTAATCGCATAAGCGCTACGGGGGGGAAAAAAGAGTTTGTATGGATCGGTACGTCAGTGCACCCGCATTGTAGTAACAAATTAATTCACTGAAGCATTTGTGCTATGCCTGTAAGCTGTAGATTCAGCTCTAAATCTCCACAAAAAAAAAAACCCCAATTAAATTTTTAACATAATTGGAGATAAATATATGACAAAGCTACGGGGAGCCCCCAAGCAGCCCAGACCTCTGCCAGCCTGCAAACGGCAAGCCACGGTTTCCCACGCTTTTCTCCTTTAAAGGAGAATCCATTTTTAAAGTCCGTTTGCAGCCCTTTAATACGTTCTTGCGACCCATCTCGTCCGGCCCTGCTCCGAGCAGGACCAGCCCAGCTCCCCCGTCCCAGCCGGGGCGTTGTCTGGTCGGGTCGTGCTCAACCTCTCACCCCGAGGCACAAACGCTGCCCGTGCAGCCACGGTGTCCATCCTGCCCACGCCCCACGGGCCAGCACATTGGGGGGCGCGGGAATGGTGGCCACTACCGTGTCCCCTTCCCCTCCCCCTCCCCACCACACACACACACACACACACACACACACACGGTGGGGGTCTTGCCCCAGGTGCCGGATCTGACCCCCGGGCCCGATGCAGCTGGCTGGGCCCCGCCCCGGCGGCCCCCCAGGCGCAAAGGCTGTGACAGGGCGAGGGGGCCTCACCTTGAGGTCGTTCTCGGGCAGGTACTTGCAGAGCCGCGCGATCTCCACGTACTTGTCCAGGTCCAGCGGCGC
>NW_005841869.1:3472536-3472768 GCF_000455745.1 Alligator sinensis
CGGGACGGAGCGTGGGCCCGGCAGAGCGGCCGGCAGTGCCGTAAGCGGAAGTCGCCCGTCTCTCTCCACAGACTTCCGGTGCGCGTGAGGCGCGGTTGGGTCGGCTCACCGCCCAGCCTGCTCCGCGGGGCACGCTGGGAAGTGTAGTCTTCCTGTCAGCGATGGGGCGGGGCGGGGCGGGCGCCAGGCCCCTCGCTCGCCCAGGCCAATGCGGCTGCCGCTGCTGGAGCCC
>NW_005841869.1:3472882-3478593 GCF_000455745.1 Alligator sinensis
GTGGTCGGGGGCGCCGACCCCGCCGCCAGCTTCTCCGACGCCCGCCTCCTGGAGCTGGGTGAGCCGGGGGCGGGGCGCGGCCCAGCTGCTCACGAGAGCGACCAGTTTTTTGTTGAAAATAAAATTAAAAAAAATAATAATAAATAAAAAAAAATTAAAAATTAAATGAAAATTTAAAAATTAAAAAAAATAAAATAGTGACTGGAACCGTTTGCCACAACGCCAGCCTTGTCCGTTGCCTGGCAGGTGTGCTCAGGTGGGCCCCGCCGCGCTGGACAGGGCTCCTGGCCCGGTACGAGCACGCCACCTTCGTGCCAGCCGGCCGCCCGTGCAGCCTGTGGGTGTTCGGCGGGGCCGACCAGGCGGGGAACAGGAGCAGCGTGCAGGTGCTGAATGCAGGTGAGCGCCCGGCTGCGCCGTCATGCGAGAAGCGGATGGACGGTGTTTTTAGGAGCGCAGCCTGCTTCTAGTCCGGTGCGTCGAGCAACCCTTGATCCGCTAAGCGTCGGCCTCCCGATTAAAACATCCTTGATTTACTTTGCTTTTTTCTTTTTTTTTTTTTTTTTAACCCACTGTGCTGCTCCAAAGCCGTACCGTCATGGCTAAATTCATAGGCGGGAGGGCTGGAAGGGACCTCGCGGGATCATCTGCCCCGGGGGTAGGAAGTCGACTGGGTCAGGTCACCCCAGCAAGATGAGCATCCGGGGTTAGACAGTCTTCTGATTTCCAGGTGAAACTTATTCGCAGCCAATGATGATTTTATTTTAATTAGAATTGGGAACCTGGGAAAGTCCTGAGGTGACTGGCACTCGGCCGCTCCCAAGGACGTTTCATTCATCGTCGGCTGTTGTAGGAGACTGCTTGTACGTGTTTGGAGGAGGAGATAAAGGAGCGGAGCCTGTTAAAGATCAACGGCTTCATGTTTTTGATACAGGTAACTCCAAGGAACCGAAGCTCTAAACACATTCGTCGTCTGTTTGGAGTGAACGTGTGCGTTACGCGGAGCTCAGGAACTAGATGCACAAATAAGACGTGCACGTTCAAATGCAGTGTTGTTGGAAGCCTGATTTGTGGCCAGGAGTCCGTGTTAGGCTTTGTCTTCTGATTCCCAAGTTGCATCTACGCATGGGAAGTGTATATTTGTTTTTTCACCAACGTTGGCCTCTAGCTTAAAGTTCTTCTCCTGCCCTGGTGTTCCACCCCCCGTCCCCATACGTTTGCAAACAGCAGTCATATCCCCTCTCAGCTTTCACTTTTTGCTATGCTAAACCAGCCAACCTTTTTTAGTCTTTATAAGACAGGCTTTCCCTTTTCCCCGATCACCCCCCAGCGCCCCTCCTTGTGCCTCCTTCAGCTAGAATTCACCCTTGATCCTGTGACCAAAACCGTACGCGGTATTCCAGTTGAGCTCTCAACAGTATCACCTCTAGTGAAAATGCCTCACTTGGAAACCCTGCTAGTTTAATGGCTTTACAGAACTTCAGCAAGTATCTTCCTAATGCCCGTATATATTCCCATGTCTATCTAGCCACTCTGACTTGGTCACAGCCAGAAGTGCACGGGGATCCTCCTGCATCTCGGCAAGGGCATGCAGTTGTTGCAGTTGGGAGCAGGCTCTTCTTGCACGGGGGGCTAGCTGGTGAAAATTTTTATGACGATCTCTTTTGCTTGGATACAAGTAAGTATGTGAGGCAGCTGTGTCTGCTTTATTAAATACTATGATGTAAATCACTGAACAGACCATTGCATAAGTGCAGTAAGTGGCTGGCTGCAGATGCGAGGGACTTTTTTTTTCATTGTCATGCTTTCTGCATCTGTCTGAGCAGGCATACAGTATGGTAAACGCACAGACGACTGCAGTCTGTAAGCAAACAATTTGTATTGGCATGCCCAAAGTGATGGCAGTGTCAAGGTGCGTGTTTGCACATCCACCTCTGCCTGCTGCCTGCTCTCTGTATCACTATTAGAAATTCACAGTCCTGTACTGTAGGTTGGGGAGCAGTTGTTTACCTGGCCTGTCTGAGCATATGCTGATGTGTAGTGGGGTTTTTAAATTACTGCAAATTACTTAACTTTTGCATGTGCCGAAGTAGTTGTTCCTACGGTTCCATAGGAAAATGATCTTAACGCAGCGTAGCTCCTACTCTACTTGCATCCTGGCAGTTGTAGGTACATCAACTACTCTGGCAAAGGGAAGTCTAGCGTATTCCCATAGAAGATGGAAATCTGTCTGATGCAGGAGGTACTAAGTACTTGTAACGTTTGATATATTCAAATCTGAAAAAGAACAGCAGCCATGTTACCAGTCTGAGCTCTTAAAAGCAAATCCAGAGGCTGGGTTTGGTGATGTCGTGTCCCCGCCCCACACACGCACACCCTAAATTTCAAATGCCGCCCCACTGTTAGCTAATAAATACTCTTCTAGTTCTTTCTATAAAATATAGCTATTGATTTGTTTTTTTGCTATTACAGGTGATATGAAGTGGGAAAAGGTACCAGCGACTGGTGATGTCCCAGGAGGACGGGCAGCACACTCAGCTGCTGCCTTTAAGGACCATTTTTACATTTTTGGTGGAGTAGACCCAACTGGGGCACTGGATACAATGTACAGATATCACATAGGTGGGCATTTTTTCCTTCACCTATACAAAGGTGTCCGTTCTTAAGGAAAACATTAACCTCTTCGATAGGATTTACTACATTGGTCCTAGATTCCCTTGATCTCCTGTAGTGTTAACGTATGTATAATTTAACTGAAATCAATTGTATTATGTCAGTGTGGAACAGGAGTAATACCATAGTCTCTTGGGTCTAGCTACCTACTTTTGGGGGGAGAATTTGCATACTGGCTTAATTTGATGCCCCTGTCCTTTGTGAAGTTGTGGGCCGATTCCACAGTGAACTGTCTCTTTCTCTTTGGCTGCAGAAAAACAGCATTGGACGCTGCTAGAATTTGATTCCCCCTTGCCCCCTGGAAGGCTGGACCATTCCATGTGCATAATTCCATGGCAAGTGTGTAACAGTGTGGAGAACAATGTTTCAGAAGCTGCAACAAACAGAGACAAGTTTGAGAAGGAAGCAGCTGTTACAGTTGCTGAAGAAGGTGACCCAAGTCAGAACAAACAAAGTGGAAAAGGAAATGTAGAAGACACACTGGTGTATCTGTTCTTTGTGTTTGGGGGGATGGATACTCAAGGGGAAATTTACAGGGACTGTCTTGTATGTCTAGTTGAGTAATGCAGGCTTCACTGCTTTTGTATGTTTAACTAGTAACACTGTTCCAATAAACAGGACTGCTGCAAACTGACAGCATTGTGCTCAGTACACCTTGTTTAGAAAGTGCTCCGGGTAGAGGTATTGAGTGATGATCACATTACTTCACCTCACTCGGATTCTCAAAACACCCCCCTCCCCCCCCCAGAGTCTTGAGATAACAACTACATCCTCTAAACAGGTGCTGCAGCTGTTGTTCATGTCCTTGCTAAAGGACAGTAGGCTCTGAACTCTGCCTCCTGCGAACAGGATTAGCCATAGAGCATGATCTGCAGTTGATAAACCCAGTCCCTTATTTTCACCCTTTCCCTGCAGCTTTTTATGTTGGTTTCTTGTCTTAAGGGTTTGCCTTCATGTGGAATTTTACCAACCTAGTTGTGTGTGGGGATGGCACCAGTAAGAGTGCTAAACTAGGGCCAGGTATGCTTTAGATGTAGAGTAGGAGGATCTTGTACTGAGGAAATAATACATGGAGCAGCATTGCTCTTGTTCCTTTGAGGCGAGTACAAGCCATACAGGTTTCTAAAAAGCAAGACCATCCTGTAGTGTTAAGCATAACTAAGCAGCAAATAAAACATCTAACTTTATTTTATCTCTATACAACTAACAACTTCTAAAGTTCCTCTACTTTTAAGTAAGAGGCAAAAAGACCCTCACAGATGCACACCACGGATATGCAATACAGAAGTTACTGCTTTGGCAGGCCATGGAAGCATTAGATAGCAATACAAATTAAGCCCTACATTTGTTTTCACAAGATCAACTTAAGGCTAGAATACTAAGCTAGCATGTTTGCACAGATTCAGAAGTGAGCTTTACAATGTTCCCCAAAGCCTGCTAGATTGGCCAGTATTTTACATGCAAATTGAGTGTGATGTATGATGGTAGGGGGGGGGAATAATATTAGATGTAGGAAGTATCCTTACTCGGTTTCCACTTAAGAGGGCCAACACTTTATTTTCTTCAGAAGGTGCCCCACAAAGGGAAACACACCTTTGCATCCAGCACATGAGGTCTCCTTTCATACTTCCCTTATAGGGTAGTAAAAGCTGCTTTCTTCCCTATTTTAAAAGGGATCTTGGAGCAAATCCTTTTCTGGGGGGGGGAACTGAGATTGTCATCTTACCTAAAAAAAGATTAAAAATTAATAAAATGGAAACCGTTAACTACACCCAAAGAAGTCCGTTCAGGGGGAAGGGGGTGAGGCTACCCAAATAAGACAGCCCCACACCAAGAATTCCAGTGTAAATAAAAACAAAAGTTTATTATTGTGGACACTCAAAGTAGAAAAGACTTCTACACAGAATGCACATGACCCCGCTGTTAAATAAGATGGTTTCCCAGGTGAACATTTCTAAACCCCTGCTCATTTACAAATCCCACCCCTCTACCCCCCTTCCCTCCCCTCCCCCAGACAGCAAGCAACTGCTAATGAAAAGCAGTAAACAGCCACTTTGGGCTAGCATTTCCAACTCCACTCAGAAGTGAAGACTCCAATTACATTCCAGATAAGAGTTCAATATTTTAAATGAAGAGTTCTTGAGTCCAATATATACACAAGGTAACATCTTTCTGAGATCCCAGCCCCTACAGTTCATCTTTCTCTCCTTCTCCTGCCTCTTCTTCCCCGGGAGGAGGTCCTGCACTTCCATAAAGCTTGCTAACAATTGGCTGGACAACCTCCTCCAGCTCCTTCTTTTTAGCTTTGAAGTCTTCTATGTCAGCATCCTGATGGCTTTCAAGCCATTCAATTTTTTCCTCTACTGCTTTTTCAATTGTCTCTTTGTCTTCGGAAGAGAGCTTGCCACCTAGTTTCTCTTTGTCACCAATCTGATTCTTCAGCGAATAAGCATAGCTTTCCAGCTCGTTTCTGGCATCAATACGCTCCTTCAGCTTTTTGTCCTCTTCTGCAAACTTCTCAGCATCCGTAACCATTCTCTCAATCTCTTCTGGGGTCAGACGGTTCTGATCATTGGTAATTGTGATCTTGTTTTTGTTTCCAGTACCCTTGTCTTCAGCCGTAACACGGAGGATTCCATTCACATCTATCTCAAAGGTAACTTCAATCTGCGGCACACCACGAGGGGCAGGAGGGATTCCAGTCAAGTCGAAAGTGCCCAGGAGATGGTTATCCTTTGTGAGAGGACGTTCACCTGCAAAAAAAGGTAAGAATTCTTAGCTTCATAGTGCTTAGGGTCAGAAGGGACCTAAACAGATCATCGGGTCTGACCCCCTGCCCGGGGCAGGAACGGGTGCTGCTGTCGTATCACCCCATGTCATATCTTGTTTTAGGTTTTGAACTCAGCTAGGTGTAAGTCTGTTGTTAACAATGGGTCTGGAGCAAAAAAGACAGAGTCTTGGGCTTCCTTATCATTTGCTAGTGCTATGGGGGAACCCCTTAGCTTCTCTGTCAAGCTTTGCCAATAGAAGCCTACTGC
>NW_005841869.1:3478625-3480889 GCF_000455745.1 Alligator sinensis
ATTCCTGCTTGGAATTCAGGCACCCCACTTGAGATGAAACAAAAAAAAGAGACACCCCATACACTGACAACCCTTGGCTGAACCCAAGGCATTGGCCAAAAAACCTGGTCCTGTAATGTTCCCTTGTACTATTCCAACAAGCCTATTATTTCTGTTTGCAAAGACACAGTTTGGGAAGCAATTTTGAGATCCCTAGGTTTTTTTTTGGTTTTTTTTTTGGGGGGGGGGTGTAATTAAATTAAAAAAGTCTAGGAAGTTCTCCCTCCTGTCCTGTCCCCCTCCCTTTAAAAGTGTGAAAAACTGAGTTTTAGGTTCCAGGAGTAGAAGTGGCACTGGCTAAAAGCTACTGCTCCTTTAAAAAGATGGAAAAAAGGGGGAAAAAAAAAAAAAAAAAAAGAGCTATTCCACTTTCCTAAGGAGCTGCCATAAAAATCAGACTGCTCAGTCACCGTTTGTGAATGACAGCTTTAAAGTAGGAGCCTTAATAAAATGCAGAAGCTAGATCACATGACCTTGAAAAATTGATCTAGGCTTTAGATCTCTACAATATTGCCCATTGCTGTAAACACCATAGACACACTCACCTTCATAAACTTTAATCGTTACAGTAGGCTGGTTATCAGAGGCTGTTGAAAAAATCTGAGACTTCTTGGTGGGCACAACAGTGTTTCTTGGGATAAGCTTTGTCATGACACCCCCAACCGTTTCAATGCCAAGTGTCAGAGGACACACATCAAGCAGCACCAGGTCACCTGGAACAGAAGAAATGGGTTTAAGGTGAAGCTTATTTTTTAATCTTTTCAAGTCTCAGATTCATGAGATGATGCTATGTTGAAGTGTCATAAGAACTTTAAAGTGTTACTAAGACTTATTTCCAGGTCCCAATCCTGGGTTCCAGGAGCTGAGTAGCCATTCCTGCGCTAAAACAACCTTTTTTTTTTTTTTTAAATATATAAGAAGTCAGACTTATGCTGTCATTGCACTTACCAGTGTCCTGGTCACCAGAGAGAACACCAGCCTGAACAGCAGCACCATAGGCGACAGCCTCATCTGGATTAATGCCACGAGAAGGCTCTTTGCCATTGAAGAACTCCTTCACCAGCTGCTGTATCTTGGGGATTCTTGTGGAGCCACCAACAAGGACTATTTCATCAATATCAGATTTCTTCAGATCAGAGTCTTCTAGCACTTTCTGGACAGGCTTCATAGTGGAACGGAACAGGTCCTACAAAAGCCACACAAGTAATTAAAACAGTGGCAGAGGGTCTCTTGCACAGAAGATGGGAGAGCTCATGTACCAGGTATGCATGGATCTAGAAGAGTCAAAGCAGAGCTAGAAGACTATGGGCTAGGGCTCTGCTAGGTGCAAGCTACCCCACAGCCTTGAAACTGGAGTTAGTCTACTCCCCCCAACCCCCAAGTGCTCTTCTACTTCAGCTTTCTGCCTGGATACAAGTCAGCAGTTCCAACAAAGATTAGAAGTGAGCAATTGTAGTTAGGAGTTACTGGTACTCACCATGTTCAGCTCCTCAAACTTTGCCCGGGTAAGTGTTTCAGAGAAGTCCTCCCCCTCAAAGAAGGATTCGATTTCAATTCTAGCCTGATGCTGGGAGGACAAGGCTCGCTTCGCTTTCTCCACCTCCCGTCGTAGCTTCTGCACAGCTCTGTTGTCCTTCCTGACATCTTTTCCCGTCTTCTTCTTGTATAATTTGATGAAGTGTTCCATGACACGCTGGTCAAAGTCTTCTCCACCCAGGTGAGTATCTCCATTGGTGGCCACGACCTCAAAGACGCCATTATCGATGGTAAGCAGGGAAACGTCAAAGGTTCCACCGCCCAAATCGAACACAAGGATGTTCTTCTCACCCTCCCTCTTATCTAGTCCGTAAGCAATAGCAGCAGCTGTACTGTTGAGAGAATTGGGGAAGAAAGCTTAAGAACTCATTAACATTCAAATAAAAAAACAAAACAAAAAACTAAAATACCATTAAAAAAAGTCACTTACGGCTCATTGATTATCCTCATCACATTCAACCCAGCAATGGTACCAGCATCCTTTGTAGCCTGACGCTGAGCATCGTTGAAGTAGGCAGGCACAGTAACAACAGCATGGGTGACCTAACGGAGTAGAGTGAGGTTAGTTCAGCCACAGAAGAAAAGCCAAATAAGAGCTACCTACAGCTCTGCTGCCCCTGGCTTGTTTCCCCGATTCAGACTCGCCTCCCAGAAACCACATTTGAGTGTCAGCTAGAGAACGGCATTCC
>NW_005841869.1:3480920-3487986 GCF_000455745.1 Alligator sinensis
AAAGGCGACTGCCTGGTCTGAACCCTGCATCTTTGTGAGCGCTCGCTGCTCATTCCCAGGTCACCTCTGGTCTCCTGTGTAAAGCTGCCCGGTACTCGCCTCGCCCCTGCGCAAGCAAAGCGGCTACGGGGGGCCAGCTGCAGTTCACCCACCTTCTTTCCCAAGTAGGCCTCAGCTGTTTCCTTCATCTTCGTCAGCACCATAGCAGAGATTTCTTCTGGAGCAAAGGTCTTCATCTGTCCACCAATATCCACTTGAATATAGGGCTTAGCCTTCTTCTCAATAACCTATCGGATGAGACAGGACTTCTGACAACCTGTTCCACGTACTCATGGCACTAAACTGATTGAAGCAGTAATGGGGGAGGGGGTGGGGGAACAGGAACCACAATCTAAAGGCAGAGATGAGCAAAATGCAGCCCGGATCCCCAGTAAAAGTTTAGAAGATTAATATTAAATCTGCCCCCAGGCCCTCGATGGGTTCCCAGAACTCAGGAAGCCGCCCTCCACCCAAAATAACTGCCTGCCCCATCCAAGGTGGGATGCCAAGGGACACCCCGCTGCTCGCGACCGCAGCCACACATCAGCTCTGCACGCGCTGCTGGCCTATTTATAGCCCGTTTCAAAGCAATGCACGAGCAGAACATCTGGATTTCCTCTGCAAGAGGAAATCTTTAAAGAAAAAAGGGGGGCCAGGAGACGCAAGTGTCCCATTTCCACACCCCCCCCGCCTGCCACGGGGCCGACCTTGAAGGGCAGGTACTTGATGTCCTGCTGCACGGAGGGGTCGTTCCAGGTGCGGCCAATGAGGCGCTTGGCGTCAAAGACGGTGTTCTCCGGGTTGGACGTGAGCTGGTTCTTGGCTGCGTCGCCGATGAGCCGCTCGCCCTCGGGCGTGAAGGCCACGTAGGACGGCGTGATGCGGTTGCCCTGGTCGTTGGCGATGATCTCCACGCGCCCGTTCTTGAACACGCCGACGCTGCGGGGACGCGCGCCCTCCGTCAGCCCAGAGACCCGACCCGACCCAGCGCCGCCAGCACCACCAGCACGAGGGGCAGCCACATGGCGCCGCCACCCGGGACCCGCACCTGCGCGCAGGGGACGGGAAGGGTCAGCCGGGCCCCGCACCGCACCCTGCCCCGCCACAGGCCTAGGCCGCGCCGCGCCCGCACTCACCCGCACACCGACCATCGCCACGAACTGCCGCTGCTGCTCTGCGCGAAGGCCCCGCCGCCCTCCCCTTTATACCCTCCTTCTCGGCTTCGTGGACGCCGCCTATTGGCTGCGAGCCCCGCGCTGGAGCCTGCCCATTGGTTCGCGTTCACTCCGCTGGCCGCCCCCGATTGGCGGAGGACCGGCTCTTGCGCCCTGACGTCAGCGGCCCGGCGTCCCCTCTCAGCCCGCCCCGGCCAGCGCGGCGGGCCAATGGGAAGGCGGAACGGGAGCCAAGCGGAAGGCGCTCATTGGCCGGGGAGGCTGCTGTCAGGGGGGAAGGGGCAGCTGGGCCGTTCTGGAAGTTTCCATGGTTACCGGGAGAGCCCAAGGGGCAGAGTCCCACCCCCCCCAGTGGTGGGGGTGTGACGTCAGAAGAGTGACCTGTGACCTCATGCCTGTGCAGCCAGGCGGCATGGCCCAGGGCGTGAGGGTGGGGCTGGCCCCTCGACGCCCAGCCGCTGCATCCCGCCCCCGCCCTGCGTTCACCCATTGGCTGCACCCCAAATGTGGACCGGTGCCCGGCCATGCCGCGGTTTCCTCATGGAGTCGCCTGTCTCGACCCCCGCCCCGACTCGGTCCCTGGAGGCTCCGTCCTCGTAACGGGAGCGACAACGCCTGACCCCCTTGAAATCACCCGCACTGTCGAGCGCGGCGCGTGACCCGGCTCGCTGCCCCACCTCGGGGGAAATCGATGCTTGAAAAGAGTCAGGTGTCAAGTCAAAGTCTTTGGAAAGGGGTACGCGATTGGAAACGGGCGGGCGGTCGGGCGGTTGAAAACCAGGCTCTGGTCCTGCGGAGGGATGCCCGCTCGGAGACTCGCCAGACGTAACGGTAGGTTTTGCACCTGCCTCTCCATTCCCCGTGCTGGAAAAATGACATTTTCTGATCTTCTTATCTTCCAGGTCTGCAAGAAAGACCCGCGCAAAGTTATATTCGGGAATAATTACCCTGTCGAGCAGCGAGCGAGCGCCGGGAATGAGGGGACGGGCTTGTCGCAGAAGCTAAACGCAGACAGCTGAAAGCGCTCCGGCCGCGTGTAGCGCCAGGTGAGACGGTCGCAGCGTGCCGCGCTCAGAAGTAAACCTCGACTTTATTTATCCTCTTTCACGGCCTGAAATTCTCCGCAAAGGCACACGCCCGTCGTCTTTCGCTCTCACGCCTGCCTGCACAGGTATGCCTTGCCGAAAGCCCCATGAGCACTCATGAAGATTTAACAGAGAGTTTGTTATCAATACATATATTTTTTAAGTACCGTATTGCTTACAGAACATTGTTTGCAACGGTATATGTTGTTGCTCGCAATACATACGTGTCCATAGGTGTGTGCGTAGGGAGAGAATATTTGTACCGTATTGCGAACGTGTAAAACACAGTACGACACTCATATATTATTACAGGAACTATACGTCTTCTTAGGTAAGTTGCACCCTGCCTACGTTAAAATATTTGTTACAGTGTTAAGTGAAGTATATAAGTTTAACTGCCAAGAGCCCGTCAAGAGAGACAAGGACCGTACAGTGCTGTACCTGCATCTATGCATAGATACCATTTTTATTCTCTGCCATTCATTCTCTTTTGAAATCTCCTTTTAAGCCTTCATTTGACTAAGTCTCTGGTTTGGGAGGTTTCTGGTTTAGCTAAATGAATGTTATATTTCATTCTCTCTGTCATTATTTATTTCTGCTGTCTGTTCACATGTTTGTTGATTTAATCTTTTTCAGAAACTTGAGGTTAATGATGGAAGTCACTGTATCTAACCTTTAGAGCAGTGGCTGTGAACTGGGGGTACGTGAGATATATTTCATACATTGTCTAACACAGGTCGAAGGGCCTAAAACTTAATTTCCCATTGCAAGGGGGTACGTGAAGTCTCACTCTGAGCCCAAGGGCTACGTCGACTGAAAGAGGTTCAGAACCGCTGCTTCAGAGGAACGTTCTCTCTCGGTGTGTGCATCTCCCAGGAGTTGGTCCTTTTCAGGGTACTTGTCTTCTCTCCTCAGCAAACGTTATGTAGATAAGCGTGCTGTATTCCTCTTCCTAAATCACATGCTTGGGCTTGATGATGCTTGTTCAGTTCCCTAGAGGGAGCAGTATCATAATGCCAGCGGATATTCTGGGTTACTGTTGTTTGGAATACAAGGTGGCAACTGGCTGTGTTGTACCTGATCTTATCAGGGTATCATATGCTCTGTAGTTTTGTTTGACTACTATGTCTGGTCATTTTGCTCTATTTATTACATTTTTTTCTAAAATATTACCCAAAAGCATTTTTCAGATATTTAAAAATAATACCAATTAATGAGGGTTTCTTCCCCAGAAAAAAGCCCCAAGTTAAGAGGTGATGAGTTCACAAGAAGACTGGCACCGAGCGCTTTGGTGGTGGTGGACATAGTTATGGAAAACCATCGTCCATCATAGCAGGTGGCTTGCATGGAGAACTCCAAGAGTAACCCAGGTACCGCTCTCTCATATCAGTCAGTCTGCCCCAATGCTCCAGTGTCCTAGGGGATGTCAGTCCTATGGGGTGTTATGCCAATATTTGTGAAGAGCACTGAAGTCCTTGAGCGTAAGGTTCTTAGTGTTAAGTGATCTTATTATTCATATATAATTATTGCTAGCGGTTCCATCCTTAAATAAGGCTGGAATAGAGATGCTGAAATAGAGATACTGACTCAGATACAAGGATTAAAAATCCCTCCACCTTTTCAGAAGAGTAGATGTGTTAATCCTGTTGCCTTGACCAAATGTCATGTGAATTCATACATTCCAGCAGCCTGAATTCTTCCTGCTGTTTTAACTAGATGCAAGATTCACTTTGGGAAGGAAGGAGGGATGCTGTCAAGGGATTAAGCTGAGGTTTGGGGTTCTGAATTCTATCCCTTGCTATATGAATAATTTCCCTTGTGATCGTTCTTAAACGATTTAATCGTCTCAGGCCTCAGCTTCCATCTGTAAAATGTTGCTGACAAATACTTTTCTATCTCACAGGGCAGTTTTGAAGTTAATTTAATGTCATAAAGTTCTTTAACTCCTTGGATGAAAGGTGCTAAAGAAGGGGAAAGTAACATACTAGTATTATTATTGCAGTCTGGTTATTACTTACGTCCTACCCAGAACAATTACAAAGTGCGGGTGCTCACTATTAAACAGCTGCTCTGTTCCATTCCAGAGGTAACAGAGCTGAGTAATCCTGCCTTCCAAAGGGTCCCAGACCATTAACAGCACCACTCCAATGTCTGCTGTCCGCTATATGGCTCAGGCTGTTAAAGACAAGATTTTCTTCCACTATTTGTAAAAGCACTCAGAGATAAAAGGTGCAATGGAAATGTAAGAGATTATTGAAAGGTATCATAAAGAGGACTGCTGGTTAGCTAAGTGGCTCTGCAATAGACTTTACCTGTATAGAGGCAGAAAGCAGAAATGTGATCTGTAATGAACAACTGATTTTTCACACTTCTTTTATATTTAACTTTTAAATATTAAATATTAAATTTTAATATTTTATATTAAAGCCAGTCTACCAACACAGGAGACTGTACTTGTTATCCTCCAGTCACTTCACCTCAGGGAGAGGTCTTTTCTGGACCGTGTCCCCAGTTCAGAGATGAGTTGCCTTTCAAGGTGCTAGTTCTTCCTACAACCCAGATGTCTCCAAAAATAGATGGGAGCCAGGGGAAAGTGAGCAGAACAGGTGGGTTAGCAAGTGCTAAATAAAGAAGGTGTTACGGTTGCCATTTAAAATCACCGTAGTTGGGGGAAGGGAAGGAAGAGTATAAATCCACTGACTCGGGTGGAAGGAAGCGTATTGAAAAAACAAACACAAGATATGCAGATGCACCATGTAACACGAGTTCAAAAATATAGTTTGCTCCTAACTGCTGCAGGTAGTCTCAGTTTCCGTTATAAGACAAGATTTCATATATTCAGCCTTTCCAAATTGAGAAGGAAGAGCTAGTTCCTGGTCAGGTCTGTCTTTTAAGCACTACCTGTCAGAACCTGATCTGTTATAACTTATTTAAAAGTAACAGGATCAAGCTGCCTCTTCAGAAAAAAAGTGAGGATGTCTTGCCTCTAAAGTCAAGAAACACTGAGCTACAGGAACAGTAGCTGGAAATGTCACTCACTTGATTCAACTGTCTCAAATCTTGCCCTTTACTGTACTGTAAGTGATAAACCTCTCTATGCCACTTTCTCACCCACCCAAGGAGGCTGCTGCAGAGGTCTGCATGGCTCGCTCTCTCCTAGCTTGAAAAACACGTATTAAGAATAATTTTCCAAATACTGATGAATTGGACAATAAAAGTAATTTGAAGAACTTTTATCCTGTCTGAAGTCCTGGTTCACCCAGATTTACAATATCTGAAGATGCACTGAATTTAACTGCCACCACAATAAAAAATAATAATGACTTAAAAGGCAGTAAAATCTCTTCCTCTCCTGTCCCATCTTTGCGTCTCTTTGTCTGACCCGTCAGCTCAGTCCACCATGGCACGTTGCCAACCGTCATCTGTTATTTGCCCCTTTCATACTGCAAAATCCATCGCCAGCTTTGGGTACCTTCCTCACCCACTCTCTTTGCTTCCTTGGGGCTGAACTGTTCTGAAAGGTGTGGGCTTTCATCGCTACAAAACTCTCTCATCATTTCTTTTTTGTGGGAAAGCTGCTCTGCAGCTACACTCCCCTTGACTGCCAGGCCCATAGAACCAGGCACCTTTGAACCCCTCTATAGGCGTCTCCCATGCAAGGTCTTGCCTACATCTAAAAGAGAAGTTGGACCAGTTCATCAAGTCGCATACAAGCTCTTGCTTAAGGTGCTACTTTGGTCTTTGAAGCCGGTGACAGGATATGTTGAAACTATCTGAGACTACTTCTTCTGTTTTCTGTTGTGACAGCCAGATGGACCAGGACAGCCTCCCATGCACCCACAGTAACACAGCCATCCATCCTATTTTGCTGAAGGCTCTGGTTTTTGGAGCTTCCTAACACCTGAAACCAGGGTGTGAAACCGTCCTGACATGTTTAAAAGTAACGTCTTGTACAACTCATCTCTTCGCACAGGCTGCTCCCCAGTTTTAAAGCGAAGGGCCTAGCAACAGCGCTCAGATGATAGCAGCCCTCAGTGACTAAGAGATGAGAGGGGAGGTGCTGAGGTCTTACTGCAGGTAGATGTCCTTGTGCCTTGCAGTTATGCAAAGGATGCCTAGATGCCAGCCCCATCCGAAATTCAGAGTGAATCGCTCTACATCACTGAAATGCTAACCTACAGAATGTGCATGTTAGAGCGTAATGGGCGTGAGCATTTGAATTCAGTTGTTTGCTCGTGCCTCAGGAGCAAAGTGCTTGAAGTGAGATGGTTGATTTGCTGCCGTGGAAGTTTCCTGTCTTCAGATAAACAGATCCCTGGACAAGAGTGCAGCAAGCAGGTGAAGAAGAGCACAGATACCTCTGCAGACAGGCCTTACTGATTGATTGCATGGGAGCGAACTGCTGCTGGACTTGGTGGTTCTTGAGCGGGGACAGAGCTTGATCCACAGCTCACGCTGGAGCGCTGCTAAACCATCCTGTTGCTGCATGGCACAGGTAGTGGACACATGTGCCTTGTGCCACACGAAATGGGAAGGCAAAGGCGGGGAGCTCTCATCTACTGTCATCGCAGCATAAAAACCAGCGGAGTGATGCAAAGCCCGGTAAAACCTTGGCACGAGAGCTGCCCCCCTCGAGTCAGACCCCAAGGCGGGAACAGCGGCGGGAGGGGCCCGACCTAACCGCGCGGAAACTACGAGTCCCGACAGCCCCCGCGTGCGCCTTCCGCATGCGCAGTGCTGCCTGGCTCGTCCGGGTCTAGGACTACG
>NW_005841869.1:3488618-3494468 GCF_000455745.1 Alligator sinensis
GGGGCGGGGGTCGCCCCCGCCGGTCCCCGCGGCGCTGCAGTGTCCGTCACGCCCAGGCGTCGTCCAGCGCCTCGTCCTCGCACGTTGTCTCTCCGCACACGCGCGTGGCCCCGTCTTCTCTCCGTGCCTCCGCCGCCGCGCTTCTCCTTTCGTTCCCAGCCACGCGTAGGACCTTTCCGTGTCGTCGCAGGGCCGCGCTCGTGCCGTACGTACCTATAACCCGAATCGTTTCCTCCCCGGTGTTTTATTTTGCAAGCGCAGCAGGTGCCGCGACGTGGCGCGGGGCATTGTGCACCTTGAGCGTGGAAGGAAAGCGCAGGTGCTGATGCCGCGTGTCGCCGCAAGCCGCCCGTGGGGAAAGCCTCTCCAGTTCCTCTTGGATGGAGGTTAAGAGTCAGCGGAGACGCCCCGTTGCCCGTCTCTAGTTGCGTTTGTGGCTGGGTGGAAGAGTTGTCTCTAGTCCCTTTGGAGGAGCCACCTCTTTCTGACCTGTGCCTCTTTGACGTCGGTTGTGGGCATTTCCACCGCGTGTTGTTCTCCTGCCAGCTTCCTGCGCCCGTTGTGCCGTGCATCCTGGTCGGATTGCAGGGTTACGTCCGCTTGCTTGTTCTTGGTTATAAGCTTCAAAAAGAAAGCTCCGGGCTGTTGCTAGCTGTGCTGTGCTGTGCTGCGCTGCGCTGCGCACTGGCTGGGTGCATCGGTTTCCTGTCTTCTAAGGCTTAAGTTCTAATTTTCTTAATCCTCCTTTACTGACAGCACTCGCAATGAAACTTGAACGGGCAGAGTTAATTTCCAGAGTGTTTCTGGGCAGGTGCATGATGTTTAACATGCATGTGGGAGGCTATATGTATGCCAAGTCCCCACAGCCTTGTGTGCTGTTTCATGTAGACCAGGTGCAGGGCCGCTTACTGAGTTTTGGCAAGCCATCGACGGCCACATGACAGGCAGCCAGCAGCAGATAAATATTTATCTTCTAAATTTTTTAAGGACCCCATGGGTCGGCTAGAATGGCCTGGCGGGCCGCGTTTTGCCCACCCCAATGTAGACAGACCCTTGCATGGACATAGTGCTGTTAACACCAGTGGGACTTGGCCCAGGGGATGTCACCAGCATTCATCGATGCAGAATATCTTTTGGAAAAGGGGACTATATTAGCATGAAATGCAAACAGACTCTCTATTATTCTGCTTCTCTGAAAAATTCTCTTTTCCTGACACACTGTGTCCAATCCATTGCAAATGCGCTTTTCCGAACTGATTTTTGTGTGGTTTCTCTTCTTGGCCATTGGTGAATTCTGCTAACAAAACCCCTTTGCCTTCTGAAAACCTCCAGAAGTTTGACTCGGGGAGCTGATCCTATGTTTGACAGTTGTAACAGTTCTGAAATTCAACTTCATTTTTGTATAGGGGGTTTTGTAATGTCTGGATGAAAACTATATCTTTGTTTCCCTTGTCAGCTTTTCCTTGTAACCTTTTCCTTTGAGTTTCAAGATTTTTAGGTAACATGGAAATAACATCTTTACAAATGGGGTTTGGAGTAAGTGAAAATGATCTTCTGGGCAAAAAAGCAGTTATGGAGACTGAAAGATAAAGGTTCTCCCTTGTAAATATGGACAGCAATCTTATTTTAAAGTGTTATCAAACTCAAAGCCTTGACACTTAACAAGTATTAAAGACCTTGAAGATTGTAACCTATTCATTTTTAGTGAGTCAAAACAATATTTGTGTTTGGAGCTGGGGAATCTGCTTTCCACAACTTCGTGCGCATGTGCTATGGCATAATTTCCCCAGACTTTCAAGCTGATTTTCCTTTTAACTGTGCACTGAAAATAAATATTTAAGTATGCTAAAATAAACTTGTGGATACAGACAAAAGTGCTGGGCTCCAAGTCTGTAAATGCAAGAGAGAGAGGAATTACAATATGGTTTAGTAGTAATTGCATATCTGTATTGATTTAGATTTATAAAATGCTGGAATGAAAAGATGCTAGTTTAAAAACTGTTAGTCTTTGACCTAGACTACAAAGGCAAATCAATACCAATTCTCACAGGCTCCTGACCCACCACTCCTGGGTGTGTCGAGAAGAATTTGACCATGTAGTGTGTGTTGAAGGTCAGCAGATCTCAGAGACTTGAAACCAGTTCCATTTGTTGATCCAGAAGTTGGGAGCCGTTCCCAAAGAGCAGTCTGGCCACCTCTCCTCGGATCCGGGGCGCTCCAGTTTCTGCATTTCGGCTGGTTAATTTCCAGTATGGTAATACAGCACGTGAAGTGAGACGGTCGGTTAAGAAAGTCCTACGTTATTGGGAAAATGATAGTTTCTAAATATCTCCACACTTCTTGGTTTTTGTTTTGTTTTGTTTCTTCAGCACAGGAAATGATTGTATAAGAAACAAGGCCATTTATTGAAACATGAGCTTTTCCTAGATATGGTGTATGTCTAACTAGTTATTAAGAGACCAGTTGCCATATTCAGGACATAGGAAAAGTAAGGGAATTGTCACAGAAAATTCTCTCAGAAAAGTGTTTAGTTCCTAGCCTAGATGTCAAGGGACTAGAGACTTCCAAGGAAGAGAATACAGAGGGTTCATTTTCCCACTCCAGTCTGAACATGGCTACTCCTTGGGAAAGCACTCGCATCCTCTTGTCTCCCATTGTATTTGAAAAGATGATGATCTTTCATTAATTTGTATGTTGAAAGTATTTTGCTACGTGATTGGTCTTTCTTTAAGTTGCTGCTGATGAAAATTGTGCTGTTGCGGTTGGCAAAGGAAGATATTTCTCTCTCTCTCTCTCTCTCTGTCTCAGAAAAAAAACACGCAGAAGTTCACTGAACAGTTTTCAGTTCGCCCTGCTGATGTGGGCACTCGATTTCAAAGTCTGTTGCATTATGATACTTGTCTGAGCTAGTCTGCCTCCCTGCTCCCCAGTCCTGTTCAGCCCGGCCTACTAATCTTGTTTGATGGAGATTAATACCTTCAGCGTAATCATGGGGCAAATTTATAGTACAAAGTATAGGGTTATTCTCTTATTAATACTAAGGTTTGAGAACTGCATTGTAGCTAACTGAAATGTGTGTTGCATGGTTTGAGATGATGAACATTGCGAGAGAGAAAAATCAGCTAAGTGAGTTTTATAAACTATGATACTTAAAAGTGCAAGAGGTGGAGATGTTTTGGGGTGATATCCTTTATTGGACCAGCTGAATAGTTGGGGAGGACATAGACAAGTTTTCAGGCACAAGGTACATGAGGAAGGTAAATTGTATCCAAAAGATTTATATTTGCTCCAGTAAAAAGTACCACTCCTCCAAAAATCATTGCTTCTCATAAGCTTCCTGGACCATCACGGCTGCAGCATCCACACTTACTTAAGTGTCATTTTTTGCTTAACTTTTTCCCCTAGCACTTGATGACATGCCATTTATTTAAATAGCTCAAGTCTCTTAACTCATTCAGCTTTTGTAAGTATTTGTGAGAGAAGAAATATTGTATGTTTTTATTTAGAGTAAATTATCATGGAAACCCTTCAAGCTTGCTGAAGAGGAGTTTTCCAGTAAATTGGAGTGGTCCTGATTTTGTCTTGCCTTGCCTTGCCTTGGCCTGGCTGACATCTGACTTGCCCAAACTTGCTTTGGAAGCTCATTTCTGCATAGGCTTGATGCTAACAAATGGCAGGAAAAATATAACTTACTTATAGCCCTTCTTACTCTGGTAACTGACAGCTCTCAGTATGCAATCTCCTCCTCTGCCCCCTCCCTCTTTTAAGTAATTGTAGAAGACTCTTATAGAAGTGAGAACCGTTCTTTTTACATCACTGTAGAAAAAACAGATAACGCATAAGCAGTGGTTACATTTTCAAGCCTCTAAATCAATATAGTGTTTTGAGGATTTTATTACTTTTTAGATATCTAGTCTACTAGATATAGCTAAGATGCATGTCACCTTAATATTTAAGCACCATGTCCCTGTTTCCTTATCTGTCATCTGTTGTGATGACTTATCAAGTGTCATGTCATACAAATCAGAATCATCCCTGCTAGTGATGTGCCAGAGCATTGTGATGTGTTGTGCAGTAATTTCAGTTGCATTACGGTGCACTTCTGTGACTTCTAATACTCCTATTGGCACCTCATGACAACTTATATCTGTCTAATACATTGGAGTGTTCTTTGTGTAAATATGAGATTACCGGGAGTAAGAGTTTATAAATATCACAGGAATTGGCATGCAAAATGCGAGCACTGTCTTGAATTCTAGGGGTGTATTTGCAGACACATGAAACTTAACTTTCTTCTCTTGGTCATAGAAAGCAAATCATATAAATATCTCGGTTTTTCTATATGTTGTGCCCTAGGAACATCTAGGAGTAAACTTCTGCCAACCCCCATTTACATATTTAATTGTCTGGAATCAGGTTGAGTCAGAAGTGAATGCAGCTGGGTGGTCTTGGGTTTTTTTAAACCCCAAGAGCCATTCTTTAAGCTTCCTGTTCTAAAAGCTGGAGTACTGTGAACTGAATGTCTCTGTAACCTACCGTAGGGAAGTTACAGCTTGGAAATAGTTTGCTCTTGATGTTTTCCTTAGGCAAGCTGTAAGTGGGAAGGAACTTTTTCTTTTGATTTGAATGTCTTATTTCAAGTATTCACAATAGTATGCTCTATGCACATAATAGCTGTATCTTGAGCAGTGAAAGTAAGACTAAAATACAGTCATTTCTTGACAGCATTATATGCAAACTTCTCTTTTTGCTGAGCTACAGTTGGTTATTTTGGTCACTTTTTAACAGGCATTTTTAAGTGATAGTCTAAAGCCTGCCACAATGCGCCCCCCACAACCGTGTCATTCCTTTACCGTTATGAGGTGTTCACAACCCAGTTGTGAACTCCATGCTAAAGATGAAGATAACTGGGCCATGCTACTGCCTGTGTCCACGTGACTGAAGAATTCATTGTTGAGAACCCATGGGTGGGAACTGCGGCCGTTATTACTTTTTAACGGCATTATACTTTTTTACGGCATTATACTTTTTATACTTTTAACTGCGGCATTATGCCTTTCCAGACACTCAGAGTTCCCTGGTAATTGTTTGCAGGCACCTCATTCTTGTTTATGAAGGTTTAGCAAACTATGGAAGCTGTTTAATTTGCAAATGAGGCAAGATTTCACTGTGGCATGTAATTAATTTGGGCGTGTTTTATTTCACAGTGATAAAGCACAACTGTGACAAGCAGCAAACTGCTGACCAGTTGAATCGAACTGTCATGATTGCGTTAGAAGTTCCAGAATAGAGTCTGTTAAATGTTAACATCCTCTGCCTTGCCCCTGTTTGTGTTTCTTGCTACATTAGTCATAATGTTAGTGTCATCAGTAGTACGTGCTTGTAATGTGTTTTTCAAGCCTTATGTTAGTTTAGTATTGAAGTCCCTAATAACAATAATACATTTAGAAAGCTACACCCCTATGCTGACCTTGTGACTGTTCTGTGCTTAGGTGTTCGGAATAGTTATTGGATTGCTATGATATCAATGATGTAAATGTTTCCTCTTGAAATACATCAGGATTTTTTTCTGTGTTTGTAAAATCTGTATCTCAGTTTTCTGTTTGTAACATACTGAAGAATTTAAAGAATCCTTTTTATGTGGTAACCTGATCTGTTCTGCTATTCTGTAGCTCTTTAGTTTGTCAACTTATTTTTAGATGGGCTGTGTGCTCATGTGTGACAAGTCATTAAAAAATGTGCGTGGGAGTGTTGGTTTGAATTTTGAGCTGTGCGGGCTGGCTCCCGGTCCTGTCCTCGCCGGGCGCGAGCCGGGCCCGTCTGTGTGCACGCGGGCTGTGGCCGGCAGCC
>NW_005841869.1:3494964-3502073 GCF_000455745.1 Alligator sinensis
CTCTGTCTCTCTCTCCGTCTTTCTCTCCAACTTGGGCGGAAACCACCCAAGCCTTTTGTACGGCTAGCAAGCCAATAGCTAGCCGCCACGTGTGCCTAAATTAAGACCGGCCAATAATGTGGCTCAAATCTCAATACAACTGGCGGGAACTCCTTTGCAGCGTGCATCACTATAATGCAAGAGTAATGCACAATGCAAAGAAGGCTACAAAACGGCGGGAAACACTTTTCTGCACGCGGGTTCTCTATAACAACAGAACACTCCGTCGTGCAAAAGAGCTGCAATTCGGCAGGGACATAATTTAGCGGTGCCAAAGCACACACAATCAAAAATCCACAACTTTGGATTGTGACATGAGCATCACCTGATTTTTATTTTTTTTGCTGCTCCTGTGTGAACCCTTCTAGGAGCAAAGCATTGCCTTTTTATTGCTGTGGTTTTATTCAGATAATCATGATTAGCTGCAAAGCTGTCTCTGAGTCTTTTCTATAGCTTCAAATGATACATGCGTGTGCCAACCTACGGCGCTCATTTAGTAATGTGCTTCACACCTGTATTTGCTCTAGGGTTGCACAGTGAGCCTACAAAGAGAAGTAGACTGGGGTGGGGGCAAAGTCTTCCAAATACTTTTGTGTAGAAACTGGTCCAAGTTGCGTCTAGTCCAGATTTGCCTTCTGAGAAAAGAGATGTCACCATGATGGTTTATGTCATATGGAATATATTCCATGGTGATGGAATATGTAACAAGTGGGATCTGTTTAGTAATATCTTTTATTTGAATCAATTATATGCTTGGGAAAGATGTTAGACAAGCTTTCAGGCCCCAAACACCCTCATTCAGTCTCTTGTGTCCTTGGGCATCTGTTAGCTACAAGAAGAGCTCTGCAAAGAGAAGTCCTGTCTTCCTTAGAAAGACAGGCATACTCTCTATTTAACCTAACTTACTAGATGTAAAGCTGCACTGAAGATAAGGCAAAGTATTACTTCATGTGAAAACTATGGTCTGCCTTAGCTTAAGGATTTTAGTTCAAGTGAGCTAATCTGAGTAAAGAACATGCCTTTTTTCCCCCAGTGAAAACAAGGTCAGTGAGCTGACAGCCGTGTCCTTGAGCTGTTGAAGAGCTGTCTAACTGTGTGGGGAAGCAGACTCTTCCCTTTCTCAGTTTGATCTGATTTCTGATATTGAAAAGGTTCAGTGTGTGCCCAGGTTAGCAGGGGTGAAGGGGAAGTGAGGTGTGAGTTCCCCATAGGACGGGAAGCCTCCTTGGGAGCTGAAGCCCAGCTCTGCTTGCTCTTTCTTCCTTGGACAGGGCACTTGGTCTCTGCTTTGCTTTCTGTAAGATTATTGCACTCCAGCCTCCTTGGGAAGTTGGTCTTTGGTGCTTGGGAAGGTCTTTTGAAGGTGAAAAATCCTATAAATGCTAAGTATTATAATTCTTTTGGATTGCAATCTTGGATGTAGACTGGAGAGTGACTAAAGTAACAGTGCGTTCCTCCCGCTAGTGTTTTGTCAGCCCTGTAAGCTCAGTTTGGAGGTGTTTAAACTAGAAATGTATCTGAAATGGCTTTTAATTCACACAGGAAACCAATTTGCTCATTCTACAAAATGGGTGAGGTTCTGGGTTTAAGAATCTGGTGGAGTTTTAAGCTAACTTTATCTGAAAAAAGGCTGTGTCTGTTCCAGGGCTCCTAGGAAGGCTCCATTTGTTTGCAGGTTGTAGCCTCTGTTGGTTTTGACTAGTGACTGTTTTTTAATAGTTTAGTAGCATCCCTTTCTATGTGAAACTGAGAATAATCAAATGCTAGACATATGTACAAGGTTATACGTAGCCAAGGACACACAAAATGGCTATGCTAGCCATAGTCCTTGCTAGCCAAGGACTATGGCTAGCATTATCGGTTAGTTTCTTTATTTCAGATCTGACCACAATATATGGAACAAAGAAAGGAAAGCTTTTCCTTCAAGCAAGCAATTTCCTATAAATCATGATCAATGGATTTATTCATCAGATTGTGTTAGACAAAATTCATCCTCTCCTGTGGTCTCCATTATAATCTCTATATACTTGAGATGCTTTCCACAGTCTGGCCTACCGTGTGCTTCACTGAAAACCATTTTACATCATGAGTCTGATTTTTGTGGCTTGAGCTGGGGACTGGGAGCAGGTATATCTGGTTTCTGTGCAAGCTGTGCCGCACAGACTCGCTTCACAGTAGTGCACAAGACATCTGTGTCAGTTCCTACGTCTGAAATGTGCAGTGTTCTTTTATTGCTAATGCAGTATTGTCTGCTTAGGCTGGCTAGTAAGTGCAGGGTTTGCTTAACTACGTAACACCAGCCACAGTGTAGCCCGTTGCTTCCACTCTAACAAACGTGGGTTTCAGCCCCACTCTGCTTTGGGAACTAACCATATGTTGATAACTGCCAGCAATGGCTAAAAGGCAGCTGGTGTTAGAAGCCTGGAAAATGACAGGAGCTAGTCTGCTCATGGCAACCATCTCCCATGGTTTTCAGGTTTCTATTAGTAGCCTGAGAATTATTACAGTAGAGCTCGGATAGTTTGTATGTGGGTGTCTTGCAACTCTCCTAGTTCTCGCTAGGTTGCTGAATTAAGAATGAGCTGAGCTGCTCAGCTGTTTGCTACTGCTTTTACTTCAGAAGGCATTGCTTCTCCCACTGGCTGGAGCTGACCAGCAGGCCTGTGCAGCTAAGCAGAGAAGCAGTGCCCTTTGCAGCAACATTGCTGCAGCTCCCATGCCCCCGGACACTGCAAACCTATCCAGGTTTTACTTTAGAAGCCTTGAACATGACAGGAGCTAGTCCAGGTGCCTCAACACTGATAGCCCTATGTGGTTAATGGGTGGTGTAGGCAGAGTTACTTTTCATGCAGTTTAGATGGGTCCACAGGAGGCTGGTGCATGTAATGAAATTTAAACCATTTTATTTAACGTGGCACCAAGGAACTCATTCCATCAAAGCAGAATTTCCATACAATAAGCTACGTAAAAAATGAATATATACTTCAGGCCAATGCTTAATATTTTGGTTTAAATAAAGTGTTTTCCTTGGTTGTATTGCAGGTAGATCTTTTAATCTTTACTTTTTCACTATCCAACACACTGGACAGATGTGTAGCAGCTCCAGTCCACATGAATTTTTCTTCATAGATAAGCCCTCAGATTGGGTACTGTAGGAATATAGCAGCTAGCCTAAAGGGACCAAGAGGCTATTTGTATCCTGTTCAGCACAGAGCCACAGAAATGAAAGACTGGAAGGGTCCTCAAGATATTACCTAGTCTAGTACAACCTCCCTTGCGGTGGGGTAGAATCAAGTATACTGAGACCCTCCTTAACAGACTTTAACTTATTTACACATGTATCTCCCTCCGGCGAAGGAGATTCCTCGGTGGCCTTCTTCAGTGTTTCACCACTCTTAAAGATGGCAAGTTTCTCCTAATATCTTGCCTGATAGGAATATGGTTCACTGTATGAAGGGAAGTTAGAAAGTAAGGATTACTTGTGCAGAGTAGAAGAAGCCTTGAAGATGAGCTCATTTCAGCAGGGCAGTATTGAGAAGGTATGAGGCAGATGTGGTTGGGGGCCCTAGCCGAGAGCATGCAAACTGCTGCAGCACTACTTCAAGTCAGGGGATCAGGAAGGAGGTGTCATGTCGTGGAGTTAGTGTTGGGAGGCTTGTGTTTGGTACGGTGTCAGAAAGGAGTGAGTGGAGATCTGAAAAACTGGGGCATAAGGCTCTTGCCTCCTCCAGTGAATGACTGCTCTCGCTTTTGGTCTGCAAGTTGTGTCCGAATGATTATTGCAGTGCACCTGCAGGTCTTGAAGAAAGGCAATTTCTGTGGCAGGAAAGAAAGTGTTTTTCTCTGAAGTATCATCCTTTCTCTTCCAAAGAAAATTTGAGAAAATTATCCAGGAGCACATCTGCGAGGGACCAACAAGGGAGATTATGCTTAGGGGCAACCAACGTGGGTTCATTCGAGGCAGGTCCTGTCAGACCAACCTGGTGGCCTTCTGTAACCAGGTCACACAATCCTTGGACACAGGTGTCGCGGTGGATGTAGTCTTTCTGGACTTTAGGAAGGCCTTCGACACTGTCTGTCACCCCATTCTCATTAAAAAATTAGGTGACTGTGGCATCAATGCCTACACAGTCAGATGGGTCGCAAATTGGCTGGAGGGCTGCACCCAGAGAGCGGTGGTGGACGGGTCTTATTCGACCTGGAGAGATGTGGGCAGTGGAGCCCCCCAGGGCTCGGTCCTCGGGCCCGCACTGTTCAACATCTTCATCAGTGACTTGGATGAGGGGATGAAAAGCTCCTTGTTCAAATTCATGGATGACACTAAGATGTGGGGAGAAGTGGGGATGCTGGAGGAGAGAGACAGGATGCAACTAGATGTAGACAGGTTACAGGGGTGGGCGGATGAGAACAGGATGGGCTTCAATACTGACAAGTACAAGGTGCTGCGCCTGGGGAGGAAGAACCAGCAAGAGACCTACAGACTGGGGAACTCCCTTCTCGTCAGCACAGAGGCAGAAAAGGATCTTGGAGTCATTATTGATTCCAAGATGAACATGGGCCACCAATGTGGGGATGCGGTCAGGAAGGCCAACCACACCTTGTCATGCATCTACAGATGTATCTCAAGCAGGTCCAAGGAGGTGATCCTCCCCCTCTATGCGGCACTGGTCAGGCCGCAGGTGGAGGACTGCATCCAGTTCTGGGCGCTGCACTTCAGGAGGGATGTGGCCAGCATGGAGAGGGGCCAGAGGAGGCCACCCGCATGATCAGGGGGCAGCAGGGCAGATCCTACGAGGAGAGGCGACGGGACCTGAACCTGTTCAGCCTCCACAAGAGAAGGCTGAGAGGGGATCTGGTGGCCATTTACATACTGGTCGAGGGAGACCAGCAGACTATGGGAGAGTCCCTGTTCCCCCGAGCACTACCGGGAGTAACGAGGAATAACGGCCATAAATTGACGGAGAGTAGATTCAGGCTAGATATCAGGAGGTGCTACTTCACAGTCAGGGCGGCTAGAAACTGGAACCAACTTCTAAGAAGTGATGCTGGCTCCTACCCTGGGGGTCTTGAAAAGGAGGCTGGATGACCACCTGGCTGGGGTCATTTGACCCCAGCATCCTTTCCTGCCCATGGCAGGGGGTCGGACTTGATGATCTGCTCAGGTCCCTTCCAACCCTACCAACTATGAAACAACTATGAAAGCAGATGGAAAGGCACTTTGACCAGTTTTGTGTTGTTAAACTTGGAATCCAGATGAACGAGCTGTGGACAAAGAACTGTTGTAATACCTTTCTTTCCCCCTCCACTTCATAATTAAGTTAGCACAGTGAAATATGATCCGTCTTTCATGGTGTGCAAGTTTGAAAGCTCTTGTGATTGAAACATCCTAGGGTCCCATTTCTGCCCTCGGATATAGACAGCTCTCCAGGGGGAAATGGAATTTGACCTGAAGTCTGAAGTGTGCGTTCTACACCTCTGCACACTATGCTCGCATTTTCCCTGCATTGGCTCTCAAGACTCTTGTCTGGGTCAAATTTCTTTGACTTGCATAGATTTCAGCCTTGCTGAAATCAAGTTGACACTTCAATTTTGCCATGTTGTTGTTGTTGTATGATTAAATCAGCAATCAGCTTTGTTAGTCTGACCTCCTTTTGGCCTGTGCTCGAGCGAATAAGAACATTCTCTCCCTGTGAATTCCAGGAGAGTGCCCTGTTTTGTGTCAAGAAACCCCAGCATTTTTCCATGGTCAGATCCATTTTATATTGCCTGCTGATTCTCAAAGGATTATTTACCTTAAAGTTGTTTAACTAGTTTGAAATCCTGACGTACCTTTTTAAGGCTAATTAAAGGATCTGTCTGGTGCTTTAGTCCTGTCTTGTTAGATAAGCACATGCATTGTCCTTTAGTATTTGGACCTTGTGCGTACAGCACTCTGACATATATACCTTTCTGATTACTCTCATTTCCTCTCCAGTGAAATTTGATGTACTGTGATAGAAAAAGGAACTTATACAAGAAACAGCAGCTGTTTTTTCCTCACTGAAACTGAATTTGCATTATTGTCGTTAGCTATGAAATTTAAGTTCCAGGCTTTTGCAGTAATAAAAAATGTCTGTTTTCTCCATAAAAATAAGTGTTGAGCTTGTTTTTTTTTAAGGTTGAACAGTTGAAGCCTGAAATATAATTAGCAGGTCTCCAAATACCACTGCAGAAATGTTTACTTTTACAAAATGCATTTAAAAAGTGGTTTTTTTTCCTATTCCAGGTTCTTGACACTTGAAAATACCCTCAAATGCATGTCTTTAGCTTAGAATTATCATGAGTAAAAGTGTACCAACCCATTTCAAAATCATAGGAACAAATATTTATCTATGAAAACCAGTTAAGTCTTCTATTTAAATCTACATTGTAAAGAGAAATTACTCTCAAGTAATTTATAGACTGTAATGGGGTAATTTCTTTCTTTTCTCTTTGCTGACATGGTTTATTGTTTGCATAATCCCTTGTGTATATATTTAATTTGCCATCCTCTTTCATAAATCCTTTTTAAGTTCAAATACTTTCTGAAGTCTCAGTTTGTGAATTAAAAAAAAATCTCAGACTTCTAGGTGGACACATTTATAATTGCAACATGATAGAATTCATCATAAGACGTCGAGTGGGTAAGGTAACTGGTAGGGTGAAAGTGCTAGACTTTAGGAAAGCTGATTTCAGTGAACTCAGGCGATTAGTCAAGGACGCACTGCAGAGGAGGAGTTTTGAAGAGATGGGAGCCCAGGAAGGGTGGCTGTGCCTTAAGGAAATGATCCTTCGGGCACAGAGGGAGACGATCCCGGTGCGAGGAAAAAGAGGGAAAGGGGCCAGGAGGCTTCCTTGGCTGACCAGAGAAATCCAGGGCAGCCTGCAGACTAAAAGGGGAGTGCATAAAAAGTGGAAACGGGGAGAGATTACTAAAGAGGAGTATACCTCCTCTGCTTGCACTTGTAGGGAGGCAGTCAGACGGGCCAAAGCTACCATGGAGCTGAGGATGGCATCCCAAGTAAAGGATAACAAAAATTGTTTTTTAGATA
>NW_005841869.1:3503608-3514328 GCF_000455745.1 Alligator sinensis
CCTGCCTATGCAGGGGGTCGGACTCGATGATCTATTGAGGTCCCTTCCAACCCTAGCATCTATGAATCTATGACACGCATGATAAAATTGCTGCAAAGTTCCCTTTTGATCACAAGGTCTTTTTTACTGTGCATATTAAGAGGAAAAAAAACAACCACAAATAAGTTTTTTTCCACTATAAAAACCTAAGATATTGTGTAGCCCATGTATATTTGACTTTATTTTAAGGATGTGAAACTCATCAGATGCAAGTTAAGTATAAAATGCGACCTATTATAAGTACCGTGTCGGGAACTGTGCAGAGGTAGGAACTAGTTTTGCTTCAAAAGATGTGTAGTGCAGTTTCTCATGAATGAGCTGAATAAAACACTAATTGCATGTAGTGATGAGAGCCATAAGAGTACCTAGACCTTATCTTAGTTTGTGCGTGTAACATGACTTGTTTGTCATAGGGGGGCTGTTTCAGGCCCCAGATGCTGCAATATCTTGGAAAGGTGGGAGAGGCAATGACAATTCGCCAAGGGCCACAAACTCTTTTAGGCGTAGGCATTTAAGGGCCAAAGCACAGTCCTGTTCCACCCAGCTTGAGTTCCTGTGTGGATTGTCATCCTCCTCCCCTAGCTAGTTCTGGGGACTGAGTCTTAGCATCACCGTGGAGGTTTGTTACACGAGTAGGCACAATAAAGGTTTTCAGAGACTCAAACAGGATGAATGCCTGCTTGCTACTTACACTCCTATTAAATAGAATAGGATCTGGCCCTAAAATATATATAGGTCATTATAGTCACCCTGCTACTTTAACATATTTGTGACAAACCAACTTCATAATGAATGAGGAGGTAATGGGATGGTGTCATTGCTTCCTGAAGTGAGTACCATCCATCCGTTTTGTGCACCGAGGCAGGGGATCTGTGGAAAAACAGGATGTGTGCACACAAAGGGGCTGAATTACTGCTCTATGGGCAACCTTAATTCTGTCATTTATGAATGCTTGCTTGACTGCAAACTTCTAACATTCCTTTAGTGAATCATTGCAGGAGATTTTGTAGACGGTTAAGAACAAACCAGGGGGGGACTTCCACCACGGTATTACTTGTACCCACAGTGGATCACCAATAAGGTTGGACCCTTTGGATCTTTTCCTGGTTGTGAGTGGAATAAATTATAGTAGGTTGTTATCCTCTCTGGACCAGCACCAGAAGGGGATGGGATGCTGCCAGGGGGTCTCACAGAAACCTGATGACAGCAGGGCGATGGTAAGATTTTGGGTTGCTTGGAGGGAAGAGTGCTCTGGTGATTGCAGACTCACCTGCTCTGTCCCCTCCAGCCTGTTTGTGTCCCACCACAACCACCTCCTGCCTGGGTCCCAGTCTCCTCCCTGCAGGGTCTGATCCCAATCCTGTTCTCCGTCTCTAGTCACTCTTCATTCCCTGCGCAGCGCTCTGAGCTGTGTTCAGTCTCCAGTACCTCTGTGGTACCCCCTCTCGTTATCCCCCCCTTCTTGTCCAATCTCCGTGTCCTGTGCTGGCTCCTTGTCTCATCTCGCTGAGGGCACGGGAGAGTTCCAGGAGGAAAGCTGTTTTTACCCATCTTGGCACTGGGCTAAAACATGCTCAGTGCTGTGCAGGGGATTGCATGTGCATAGGTTGGCTTGTGCTAGCTACCCGCACAATTGGCATGAAACCTTCAGAGATTTGACTGACCTGTTAAGCTCTTGCTAGTCCATATTGATGATGCCAACTGATTCATTTTTTTTTAAAGGCTTAAACTATGCCAGACTGGTTGGCTTTTCACAGGGATGCCAGAAGCACATCCCTGAAACTAAGGCTGCTCTTTTGATTCATTTTAGGGCCTTCTTGGAAATACAGGAGACAAAATTTGCCAGAATCCTTCCCCCCCCAACATTACAAGTAGTTGTTGTTTCTGGGCTCATTCTGGGAAGCAGCTGGATTGTGCTTGCTAAGGTTTTCTAAAAAAAGTTCAGTCTGAGGCGTTAGTCCAAATGGTTCAAGTTTGCCAAAGTCTTGTAAGCAAGTGTAAATGCGATGTTTAGTTTGGGAAGTGCCAGGTAAACTTCCTCGGTGGTCCTGCCAGGACAGTCTTCTGGGGTTGTAGTGTGAAAATAACTTGAAGCAAGAAATGATTTTGTCTGGGGGGTGGGTTTCTATTTATTTCTCTAAGGCAGTTGCTTTTTAGACTTGTTGGATGTTGCATATTCTTTCTGAAGTCTTTAGGTTTGGGTTTTTTGTTTCTTAAATCACCATCAAGCAGAGAGATGATCACAGCAGTTCCTACAATGTTTGGCTTGATTTGTTGCTGTTAAGGATAGTTGGATATTGTGAATCTTGTTTGCAGTGAAGAAGATGCTTTTTAAGTCAGTCGTCCAGGGGTAGATGTACAAAACTTTCCGCCTGGGAAGGTTAGTTGTTCTCTGGCTCTTCCTCCCTGTCGGAATAGCCTTTTGGTTGTTAAACTGAATAAAGAACTTGATTACATGCTGAAGTTCTGGTTGGTGATCCATGCCCTTGAATGACCAGGATTTTTTTCTCAAATCTGTGCCCAGCTAGGGGAGCTAATAAATAGCCTTTGGAAAGGATCCTGTGGTTTAGTGCCTGGTGTGGTAGGAACAGTCTTTCAAAGCGTGCAGAGAAGAGGGTGTTAGTCCAATAATCCATAAATCAGGCTCTAATTCAGCAGTTCTCAAACTTCTTCCAGTCAGGAGGCCGCTCTATCAGATTACTTCATGCAGCTTCTTACACGCAGCTGTTGTTTTTTGCTCCCACAGTTAACAGGGGATAGGGATTTACCGTGCCTCAGCTGCGCTTTGTGCCTGCGGTTACACTAGTACAAGGGTGAGCAATTATTTAGGGTGGAGGGCCGCTTACCCAGTTTCGGCAAGCTGTTGAGGGCCACATGGCCTCACAGGTCGAATCTGGCCCACGGGCTGTATTTTGCCCACCCCTGCACTAGCGCCAGTGAGAAGTGAAGTGAAGCCACTTAGCTTACCTCTGGAAGAAGCGGGCTGCCTTGGTTGCCTCTTGCAGTGGGGTAGTGTGGCCCAGGGGCAGTTACCCCAGAATAGCTGAGGCATTGCAAAATCCTCCCCCCTGTAATTGCTGGCACATAATTGCAAGCTCAGTACTTTGATGCAATCCCAGTTGAGGCAGTGACCCTTTGCCACACTCGTTGCTGCTGGCTCCCTGAGCATGGCTGAGTGACGCTGGGAGGCAACGCTGTTCCAGGGCCCTAGAACAGCTGGGAAGCATGCGTTCCCTTTCACAGGAGTGTCTCATTGAAGTGCCTGCTCCCAAGTTTTCCACTGCTCTAGTACATGGAAGGAGCTGGCCAGAACTGTTCCTCCCTCGTGTGGCTGCTGTGTGTGATAATAAGAGGAAAAGAATAACTTGGAGCAGTCTGGCATGCTTTGCATGCATTGAAGGCACAATACCTGGATCCGGTCAGATTTAAAATGTTGTCGGCCAGGATGGGTGCAGAGATCATAGCTTTAAATATGAAACGAGGCAAGAAGCTGCTCTGGCAGAACTTTCAGAGGCTGTGATCCTAACAAGAGCGGAGCAATGTTCTCAAGCTCCAGCAGTGTTGTGTATCCTCCTTAATGCCACCCGGTGTTGGGAGTTGGCAGCCCCTGCAGATACAGGCGCTAGCCCTGTGTGCACCTTCCTGAACGGAAAGCAGTGTTGCGGTGGTAAGAACAGGCTGCTTGTAAGCTAGCGAGCTCTGCCTCAGCAAAGTTGATTAGCCCATCCACAGGGGTGCAAGCTCCCAGTTGAGAGCCACTGCTGTGGTTTCTTACAGATCTTCATACTTGGCAAACGGCCCTTAGCAGCTTTAGTTAGATCACCAGCACAGTGACAGGTTTTAAATAGCATGATGCTCTTTTGATTTATTTGGCCATTGAGGCCCATAAGGTGGATGCTAATCATAGCACTACCAGTGCTCTTGTCAGATGTAACCTCATGGGCTACGGTTTTCCTTGGTGTTCTGGTGGGGAAACTGAGCTTACTTTAGTTTGCACTCTTGTTTATTGGTGTTCTGGCTTGGGGCCACAAGCACGTTCCTTTGAGTTGAGACATTGGAGGAGATCTTGCTGAATGAGTTGTACCCTTGAGCAGAAACTCGCTCTGAGCATGTTTCAAACGTTTGTTTTCAGTGTTGACAGTCATGAGTCTCTTTAGCATGGCAGGGAAGCCAAGTAGCGTCTGCAGGCTGAATTTTACCTGATGTAATATATTGCTTGCAAAGGGGCAGCTTTTGCTGCCAAAGGGTTGTTAGACACATGTCTTCTGTGTTTTTTGTAATGGAAGCACTGTGCAAGTCCTCACATCATGTTCAAAGGCATCTCCTGTCCACTGACCAGAGCTCTGTCAAAATGTATCTGCTCTCCCCCCTCCCCTCCACCTCCAAGTTCAAGCATGTCGCCTGAGTAATATACAACATTGAAAGCATCTGTCGTGTACCTGGAACAGCCTGAATGGTGTCACCAAATCCTGAAAGTGCCTGTGAGCAACCAAAGCCGCCTTATTATTCATCTGAAGTGCACCCAGTCACCAGGATGCTAGCCTGGGATTTGGGAAACGTAGTTAGATACTGCATGAATGGGGCTGCATAGATGCTGACGGTTGCCATAGGTCCTAACTACAGTAGTTGTCACTTAGTGGGTTATGATGTGTTGTTACCAGGTTTCTGATGATTTTTCACCGTTGAAATCATGTGTTAAGCATATGAGTTTATGCCTGCTGGATTCAGTTCTGCCCTTTTGTCTTTGCAGTGAGTACCGTGTAGTCTGGTAGCTCTCAAAGATGGTGAAGCTGGATATTCACACTTTGGCGCATCACCTCAAGCAGGAGCGACTCTACGTAAACTCAGAAAAGCAACTTATACAGAGACTCAATGCTGACGTATTGAAAACTGCTGAAAAACTGTACCGCACAGCATGGATTTCCAAGCAGCAGAGGATTAACTTGGACAGACTTATCATAACAAGGTGACAAATGCTTTGTGAAAAATTGATCTCCTGAGCTCTTGTGAATCCTGAGACCTCCACTGTACTTCTCAAACTTTGTGTGTTGCCTGCTCAAGGTGATTGCGATGACAGAACTGCCAATGGCTTTAAAGCCTTGCCTCAGTCTGTGTTGCCTCAAGTTTGCTTTTAAATGTGACATGGCCGTTGGTAGCTCAAGTGGTCTTTGCACAGGGTTGGACACAGGTACACTTTGGAGCAGTTTCAGAGGGGGAGAGGGTTTCAAAAGGGCAGGAGCTGTAGCTGTCTAATTGTTACCTGTGGACAAGCCAGGAGGCAGGCACATGTAGCAAAACCATCTCCATTGTACCTGGGCAGGAGGCAGGGTTAAAGCTGCACCATTTGTGCTATGCTTGTTTTGCTCCTGGCTCCCTTTTGGAAACTGCTCCAAATGTGCGCGTCCATTCCCTATAGGCAGGCTGCATGTCTTCTGATTTTGAATTTATAGGAACAAGCCTTGAATTTAGCTGTAGTTCCTGCATTTACCAGTTTCTCAATTTAATGGATGCCATACCTTGTCCAGCAGGCTACCACTCCTGCGGATGGGGTTAGAAAGCCGCATTGTTCAGATTCAGTGCTTTTTTCCATTCAAAATTATCTAACTCATTACACTGTTTTCCCTTGAAGTGCTGAAGCCTCTCCTGCTGAGTGCTGCCAACATGCTAAGATCTTGGAAGACACACAATTTGTGGATGGGTACAAGCAGTTGGGATTTCAAGAGACTGCTTACGGAGAATTCCTGAACAGGCTTCGAGAAAACCCTAGGCTTATTGCTTCCTGTCTGGTTGCTGGAGAGAAACTCAACCAGGACAACACTCAGAGTGTTATCCACACCGTCTTTACCTCCATCTATGGCAACTGCATCATGCAGGAGGATGAGAGCTATCTCCTCCAGGTTTTACGGTACTTGATTGAATTTGAGCTCAAGGAAAGTGACAACCCCCGGCGGCTCCTGAGAAGAGGCACCTGTGCATTCAGCATTTTATTCAAACTTTTTTCAGAAGGGCTCTTTTCTGCAAAACTCTTCCTCACTGCAACACTGCATGAGCCGATTATGCAGCTGCTAGTTGAAGATGAAGATCACCTAGAAACTGATCAAAACAAACTGATTGAGCGGTTCTCTCCGGCACAGCAGGAAAAACTCTTTGGGGAAAAAGGCACAGAGAGGTTCAGACAGAAAGTCCAAGAGATGGTGGATTCCAATGAGGCCAAGCTCGTAACCCTGGTGAACAAATTCATTGGCTATCTCAAGCAGAACACGTATTGCTTTCCACATAGTTTGAGATGGATTGTGTCCCAAATGTACAAAACACTCTCATGTGTAGACAGGCTGGAGGTTGGGGAGGTGAGAGCAATGTGCACGGATCTTCTTCTAGCCTGCTTAATTTGTCCAGCAGTTGTCAACCCAGAGCAGTATGGAATCATTTCTGATGCCCCGATAAATGAAGTGGCAAGATTTAACCTGATGCAGGTATGATTTTTTTTCTTTTCTTTTCTTTTCTTTTTATCGCTCTAAAGAAATGAGGTGTTCTATCAGATCTTCTGAGTCTCTGCACTTTCTGATGCCACTGCTGTGTGGTAGTTCTGCTGTTCCTGCTGGGTCTGATAAGATGACAAATGCCAGTATTGATATCTCTGCCATGACGGTATGCCTCTTCAGGAAATGTAAAGCTATTTTTTATAAAGTTGATTTCTTCTAAAAGGCACTTATTGATGATGTAATGCAGCAGGCATACAGACAGTTATTTGTGTCACACAGGTATTGTAACAGGATTTACATTTGGTGGCACATTAAAAAGAACTGTAATCAAAGGAGTGTGCTTTTCAACATGTTAGTGAAATGCAAACACCCTTTTCAGATTAACGGAGGTTCAGCCTTCATTTCTGCTATATTTAGTATGAAGAATCAGAGCATTATTCTCCAGCATGTATTTGAATCACATGAAAGTAACGCTTAGCTCAACATGCAGCATTCAAGCAAGTGTGTGTGATGACTTTGTTAAATCTTTCTTCTAAGGCACCATTATACAGTTCTCACTGAATAGAAAATGGAACTTTACAAACAAAGCAATCCTTGATTTGGGAAAGCAAAAAAGTCCCAAACCTTCTTAGTAGTTGAAACGCTGTTCAGGTTTAGATAACTGCAAAAGCTTTTTGTGAAACTTCCCATTCAGACCGTTGACTCTGGACTGAGAATGTGAGAGGAATTGCTACCCAAAAAGTAATATGTAGAAATCTTTATGTGCACTGAAAATAGAGTGCTTTCTTGCCTGATACTTGCATTGTAATTCTACCATCGTGGTGTGTATTGCTTTCACTTCAGTGTTTGCCCTAATTGTTCTTCCCCTCTCAGGTTGGGAGACTTCTGCAGCAGTTGGCAATGACAGGCTCCGAAGAGGGAGATCCACGCATGAAAAGCAACCTTGGTAAATTTGACAAAGTAAGACTCAAACTACAAAATATTACTCGTGTCTTTGATGCTCTGCCCTTTTATAGCCCCACTCATCTGAGGAACTCAAAGCACTTTACAGGTAATCAAGCGGGTCTGAAGTGGGGAAGTGTTATGCCCGCTATATAGATCAGTAACCCAGGGCACAGGTTTAAGGAAGCTCTTTAAGACACACCTGGTTAGTGGCAGAGCTGGGAACAGTATCTAGAGCACCAGCTCGCCGTCGGGAATCTTGACTTCTAGACACGTTTCCTTGCTACTTGAGCAAGTGCTAAAAAACAGCAGCCTACAGTCCTTTTGGAAGTGGAGATATCAAGTGACTTACCCTGCTAAATCCAGGTTCACTTAATCTGAGTTGAAGAGGCACAACTCACTTCAGATCTAGTCTTTATCATTAAAAGTATGTTGAGGACTGTGACTTATTCCTGAGATGAGTGTCTGCCTGTTTGTTTTCCATAGCTCTCATGCTTGGTTAAACGGTTTGTTTTTTTGTTAGTGTGAAAGATCCACAGTCTGGGGAACCTGAGTATAGCAGGGAAATGGTAACACTAACTGTGTAATGTGTTGTCAAATCCACAAAACAAACCAACTACAAAGAAATGTTGTTTTTCCTCTTATTTCTTTCAGTCTGTCTTGCTACTGGTAGCAATTCTAAGCAAACATGCAGTGAGGTGCGCATTTTCAAATGACTCTGCTTGCCCCTTTTTTCTTTTTGTTTGTAAGCTTTGCTCAATAAGTATCTGAGGTGAAGGCCGATTTAAAGGGGTGCTTGTTACTGGGAAGTGGTTTAAGACCGTCCATGGGATGCCAGAAATGATAAGATAGTGTAAACAGTAAGGAATTCAAGCTCTGCTTAGTAAGAGATGCTTTCAGATGTAGATAAGGAGCAAAGGGAGCTCTAAGTTTGGTTGCGTGGTTTTATGCTTCTGTGGCTTAAAAGATATTCAGTAATGTCATGTTTAGCTGTGTAGGCATACAAAAGAGAAGCAAAACTGATGTCCCCTTATAAATGATACACATGCCTCTCTCTTGCTTTAACTTGCATTCTTCAGTAGTTTTAAATTGTGAAGCCATTCACAAAGGCAGTGTCTTTCCATGCAGAGCTGTGTTGCTGCTTTCCTGGATGTCGTGATTGATGGGCGCGCAGTGGAAACCCCTCCTATGTCCTCAGTTAACCTTCTGGAAGGGCTGAGCCGTACTGTGATTTATGTGACATACAGCCAACTTACTACTCTGGTAATGCACTCATTCAACGGGTAACTTTTTTGCCCTGCACATACGTGCTTAAGGGATAAATCAGTAGGTGTGATAAGTTATGTAGTTTTCCTCCCCAGTTTTTACCGACACTCCTCACTTTTGCAGGTGGGTTTTATGAGGAATGTGATGTTGAGTGATCAGCTGAGGGAAGATCGGATGGCTCTGGAAAACTTGTTGGCAAACTTACCCCAGAACAAACCAGGAAAAAGCAGCAGCCTTGAAATGACTCCTTACAGTACCCCACAACTGTCTCCGGCAACCACTCCAGCCAACAAAAAAAACAGACTGCCTATAGGTGAGAAGGTTTGCAAAATTCTTGGGGCAGGGGGGAGAGAGGGGTTTTTGCATTAGACTTCCTGCTCCCTGGATAGGTTTTCTCTAGCACTGCTTCACTCCGAGATGCTCTTGGCATATTTCTTTGCAACTTCTCCATTTGATATGTAACTATAGGTGTTGTAGAGTCAGACTGAACATAAGGACAACACTTTTGGTGGGTCACTCTTGAGCAGGCCCCGTAGGCCACTTGTACACTTATACACTTATATGTTTACAATGTTTTCTCGTACCTTGTTATAGTCAAGTCCTTCCACCAAAGAATTTTGTGTTTATCTTTGATAAACATGGTATAAAGAAAAGAAGCGAGAAGCAGAGATGAAGGGGAATCAGGTACAAGCAGCAAAAAGTATGGGTAGTTTTTTTTTTGAGCTGAGCTAAAGCAAGGGCAGAAGGTGAGGAGGCAACACTTGGAGAAGGCAGCTGATAGAAACGGGTTTTGGTTAAAGACAGAAAGGGAAGGCAGGCAGTGTCATCCTAGGTGCACAGAGCAATAAGGCAACTAGAGTGAGCAGGTGATTGGGCACGATGAGCTGCAGTGGAGTTGACAAGTGAAATGTAGGCAGGGGCAGTGCCCCGTGAATGCTGGCAAGAAAGTGAACACACATTCAGGGTCTTAGGTGGCAAGAAGCAGAGGCTGGGAAGGATGTGGTCAGGACAAGAGGACCGATGGTGCTCACAGTGCTCCTTATGCCTTGTAGAGTGGGGAGAGAGGCTGAGGAAGGAGACGCTACAGGCCTGGTGAGACACCTGTGGTGAGGACCGGGGCTGGCTTTAGGCATTCTAGATCCGTCAGGAATGAGCACAGAATTTGACAAGCTGCCTGGAATGGGAGGAAGGGAGACGACTTTCAGTGGTGGTGAGGATAACGCGCTTGGAAACAAGGGGAGCGGAGTCTTCAGTGTGTAGGGGAGCAGCAGGAGATTTGTGAGAAGCTGCCGGAAGAGGGGAAAAGATGGGAGTTTGTGCCGAGCAAGCTAAATTCAGGTGAGGAGAAGCCTATTTGACATTGCTGTGGGGAAAATGATGGGAGCCACAGAGAGCGTGGACAGTCAGGGCAGGACAGACAGGGCAGAACTTTGGGAACATCAACATGGAGGAGGGGGGGGTGCATGCTTTCTGCGGTAAGTGTGCCCACCAGTGAGCCGTGGTGCATTCTTCACAGAGGCTGCAATTTCAGGACTGTGATTCTTTGCAGCTCAGTGGTATCCCTTCCCAAAATGTGACTCTTCCCTCTGGATCCAAAAATACTGCACTTGGCTTTAGTGTGTGCTATGTGACTCTGACTTGGGACATAGCATTTAGTATTAATGTGTAACACTGGAGAAGAATAGAACATTTGAAGTAGTAAAGTGAAGCTGGCAATCACGAAAGCCTGCCATTGGTGTCCCATCTTACCTCTAGCTCCTCATGCCACTTTTGAACTGTTCTAGGTTTACACTACCAGAGTGATGGCTTGCTTGCATTTATTTTACAGCTGAAAATATTTCTGTTCAAAAACCTGATCTCTGTTTCGTTTTAATGCTGTCGGAACCCAGGACAACAGTTGGCAGCCATGACTGCCTGGGACACTTCTGCCACCAATCTCTCAGCTCACATAACGCTAGTCACCCCGTTTGGTGGGTACTGCCCTCTTTCCC
>NW_005841869.1:3514359-3516009 GCF_000455745.1 Alligator sinensis
ATAAAACCATGCTATGTGTGCATGTCTCTGATTTACTTTGTGCTGTGAGCATCAAGGCTTCTGGTCCATGGTGAAGGCTACTTCCTGCTTGCGCAAGTAGCTGGAAGTGCAGTAACCTGGAAGTATTGCTTCCCATTGACAGGTTCAGATTTGCCCAGTTGGCCTCGCTTTCCATATTCCACCTCAGGAAACTGGTCCCATGTTGCTATCTTTCAGGAGCCTTGGGTTCCAGATTCTGTCTGTGGGCTGTCAGGATTGGGGTGCGGGGGAGCCGTATTAGGAATACTAAGGAATCATTCCATCCTACAATCATGTTCATCTGCAGTGTGTTGTCATTTCCCCATGAAGTAACACTGGGGCCTGAAGCTGGAGCCTGCTGCGACCTCCTGCAGCGCTGTTTGATAAGGAGCTCTCTGATGGAAGGTGTGGTCCCCCGCTGTTCTGAATGCTTTATTCCTGTAGCTGGTGGCTGCTCTGAACAGAGAGGAACCATCCAAGGACGGGCCTAAAGGGACTTCTTGTTTCATTTATGCATTTACAGTAATTATCAAGCAGCTGCCTAGAGAGGCAAAAAGGGGGTTACCCATCTGCGCATAGTATTACTTCCCCAGGGAAGTCCGAGATTGTTTCGAACAATTTAAAGAACAGGTGACTTCTCAGACCTCTGAAAGCCTTCAGTAGTGCTGCTTTGCAGCCTGACCTGGCGTGGTGCTGTGCCCCGGCTGCTTCTCTTGGCTGCACTGGGAGGTGCTGAGCACCACCCTGGACTCGGGGCCTTGGTTTCTTCACAGTACGGTATCTTTGGCTAGGAGGGTTTTTAAAAGACCATGTTGTTGAAGCAGCTGTCTCAGCAGCATTCCCTGACCTGGTGCCAGGGTGCCTCCCCTGCCAGTGACAGGGGAGCGTCTCCCATGAATTCTCTGCCGATTATCATAGGCACTTAGAAAGGGCAGCAGCTGAAGTGTGTTGAGTAGTTATCGCTGATACCTGGCATAGTTGAGAGTGTTTGCTAGAGAACGCCAAACAACTTGCATTTATTTGTAGTGGAGGAGCTCTCCTCCAGTCCCCAGGAAGGTCTGGGGCTTGGGGCAATGTACAAAGAGTAGAACATGGTCCCCAGACAGCTTATAATGGTGTTGTCAGTGCTTGTACTTGATGAAAGAAAGGCTTGTGCAGACTCAGTCTGATTGGATTCCTGTTTGGAATTACAGACAGGATGCTCATGTTGAGAGGCTCAAGCCGTGTCTTGAAGAAATCCCTCCCTTTCCACATGGTTTATGATCAGAGCCCTAATCTGTAAGAACCCCAAGCCCCCCTCACTGGCAACAGTTGGGCTTTTAAGTTTCTAGGCCTGTTGATTTCCAAAAGGCCCTTCCAGGGGCACTGAATGCTTCCTTACACAAATGCAAGGTTATGCCTTTTCCCAGACATTCCTCTCTTGTCTATCCCAGTCTCATTGAAAAGCACCAAGAAAATTTTTCAGCATATTAATGCAAAATAAAAGGTGCCTTCAGCTTAGGAGGTGATGAAGTTGATATAGCTGCCTTGTGGGAGGGGTGAACAACCAGGCACTGGTTCAAAGGTTCCTCAAGCATGGGAACGAACCTGCTTTTCTTCAGGTTCTCTTTGCAATGGTACGGAAGCAGCAGG
>NW_005841869.1:3516019-3523111 GCF_000455745.1 Alligator sinensis
GCTTAAAGAAGAGCTGTTCTGGCCACCTTAACGGGTACATCCCTGGGTGAAGGAAGAAGCTTGGCACATGGATGCGCTTTAAACCCTGAGTCAGATATGTTTCCATAGCTTGGTCTTGAAATACCTACATCTCACATGTCCCAGTTTCAGTTTCCACCTCTCAAAAATGTAGTTGCAAGCTGTTCATTGCATTTTGTCCGTTCTGTGACCTGCACACCCGACTCTGTGCTTCGGGATCTCTCTGGCATCAGCAGAGCCAGCTGAGACTGTTTTGCCTCTTAGTGCTATGAGAGTTTCAATGTTTATTTTTTAAAATATGTCATCAGCGACTCGAAGCAGAAGCAGAACAAACATTCAGATGGACCAGCACGGAGACCATGAGGGATCCTCCCAGGAGACCATCCCAGAAGTCCAGCCAGAAGAGGTGCTTGTGATTTCTCTGGGGACAGGCCCACAGATTACTCCGGGTATGATGTCAGAAAATGAGGTATGCACACGTTGCCAGATACAAGGCCTGTTTTGCAAACATACACTCTGCATTTCTTAAACTGTGAAATAATACTTAGGTGGTGTCACAAACTAAAGCAAGGCGTTTTAGAATTGGGGCTAAACCCTTCATCTGTTTCACCGCATTTAGGGATTGTAGAAGTCACCCAAACAGTAGACCCAGACCAAACAGGGAGGAGTGCTTCTGTCAGTTTGTGACCTATCCATTTTCCTCCCTAATTGTGGGTGGCGTGCAAGTGATGCATTGCATGTCCCAGTTACAGACTCCTGAAACATGGGATTTGGAATGGAAGTGAAACGGCGTCACCTATCATTGCAGGAGGGGCAGTGTTAGCACAAGAAGAGTTAACAGCTCCAGCCTAGAGAAATGTTACTCCACGATATGGGTTGGGAGCTCACTTCAGTTGTCGCATCCGAGCCCGTAAAGCAAATGCACCGGGATTATATTATCCATGTGTAATCCGCTCATTATCTGCTTGACGAAAGGCATGGACAAATTAAAGTCCAGTGGAGTGCACCGAGAATGAGTAGAGGTCTGGGCAGTATGATCTATGAGGAAAGGCTGTGAACTGGGACTGTTTAGTGGGGAGAGGAGAAGATGGCGGGGGAGGATTGATGTCTTGAAAGAATTGAAGTGAGGTTATATGGAGGATTGTGATGGTTTATTCTGTGTGGCCACAGAGGACAGGACAGGAAGAAGTGGTCTCAGATTGCAGCAAGGGAAATGTAGGTTGGATGTTGGGAAGAACCATCTCAGTGGGGATGCTTAAGCATTGGAACAGGTTGTGGAGAGAGGTGGTGGAATCGCCGTCCTTGCAAGTTTTTAAGAGCAGGTTGGACAGACACTTGACTGTGGTGGATGGTTTAGGCAGGGGTGATCCTGCCTTGAGCAGACAGCATGACCTCTTGAGGTCCCTTCCAGCTCTCGTCACCTAGGACGTGACATATATGTAATTTAAATGAGAAAGCGGCATACTTCCTTGAAGTGCATTGCTGTCTTGCTCAGTAATTCAGATCTCCTTCCGTTAACATGCTGTAATTAGCAATTTCCCCACAGTATTATGGTGCTGCGAAAGTGAAGTCAGGTGGTGATTCCATTATCATTTACTGCATGCCTACATTTTGCCTGTTGTAAAACCTCTTCAGGCTTTGACTTTGCAGAAAATGGCTCTGCCATGATTCATGTGAATATTTTTTAAATTTGAGATGGTGGAAATTGCTTTTGCTCATTAAATTCTAGAGGTGATCCTCGTTCACGTGTGTGATTTCACTCACTGTTAAATAAAACTTAAACCACTTTCCTGGGTCAATTAATATTTATTTTTCCCCACACCCCTCATCCCCAACCCCTCAGGTCTTAAACATGCAGCTTGCAGATGGAGGACAAGGAGATGTCCCTGTTGATGAAACCAAACTCCACGGTAAACCTGATAAAACCTTGCGCTTTTCCCTCTGCAGTGATAATCTGGAAGGAATATCTGAAGGTGAAGGGTTACTTAAGTATTGAAGAAGTTTTGTGTGCCAGATTTTAATTATAAAAGGAGCCTCTGTTAAATTAGCATCTCATCTTTCCCATTAAAGTCTGTATCGTATCCTCCCCCCACCCCCAAAAAAAGCTAGCCTTCATTTTTAGCCATAAAACATATTCTTGATTGACATAGACATCCAAGGGCCTGGGGATAATTTGGACCAGGAGGAACAAGTTCAATATTGACAGCGTATTTAAAAATAAATAAATAAATAAAACCTTTGCCACAAGTGCACTAACATGGATCATGCTACTCTGAGATGCCTCAAAGTTTCTAATGACCAAACTTCTATTTAATCCTATTTTCAGCAATTTCTGTATGTTTCAAAATGTCTCCTAGGCTGCTAACAGCTCCTTTTGGCTGGGTATCACACACAACAAACAGCGTTTTAAAGAGGCTTCTACGAACTATTCAGATGTCTCACGAATATGCATTATTTCATTACCTTCCATGATTAGTTTATTTCTCTCCTTATTTTGTCGCATTAAAACGGTATTACGAGAGAACAAATCATTGCAAAGGCTGTGTTTTAATATTTGGTAAAAGGAAGCATGCTAACTTCGAGATGCCAACGTGTGGTAAAGTATTTGTGGAAGAATTAGTATTGTGTGGCACTGAATGTGTAAGATGCTATTTACACGAAATGCAGTGTGTTCTGGTTTCAGTTCTACCAGGTGATTTGAATGCTGGTATTGAACATATTTCTCATTGGGGCAGATATTTGAGTCCAGAAGTTCAGTACTGAACACGAATGGCTAATTTGCAATGAGAACAGCTTGGGAGTTTGTTTTTACTAACAAGTTGCACCTTCTATTGTTTAGACTCTGAGTTTGGAAAAGACTTTGCAGATGCAAGTAACAGGAAAATCCATTTTCAACAGGTCCTTCAAATCGTTCCAATTCTGTGTCGTCTTTGGATCTGGAAGGAGAGTCTGTCTCAGAGCTTGGGGCAGGGCCGTCTGGAAGCAATGGCGTTGAAGCGCTGCAGCTGCTGGAACATGAACAAGGCAGGTGCTAAAATTCTAATCAAAGTGACTGGAGTGCTGCTGTAGACGTGGACTTAGGAGTCTGACGTGTCTGCAGTGAATTAGATGGGTAAATGGCTCTTCTGCACTGAAAGGCAAGGTGGTTGTTTTTGTTTTTTTATCAGACCATCGGCGTTGGAGGCGACGAGCTTTCAAGCGCACAGTGCTTTTCATCTCTTTGTGTTTTACGTGTTTGCCTATCTCACGTTTCATTGGAAAACAACAGCAAAGTTGCGTCCGTTCTTAGAGAAACGAATGTGTGCTGTATTTTGAGACCTCTGCCATTATAGTGAAACATTTGTAGATGGTGCTTTCTCTTCCCTGATTGTCGAACTGTAGAGACTGGAAAGGTTAAAATATTTAGGTCCATTCCTCGTTGATTCCTGAAAATAAACTTGCGCAAAGGACTCTGTCCTCCTCAGTTTTAAGTCCCTTAACTGATAGAAAATTAACTTCTTTCCTTGACAAGATTATTCCAGAAACTTCTATCTCACTTGGTTAGCCAAGTGTTGATGATATTCTGGCCAAAATTCAGATTCGTATTATCCCATTACTCCCAGTTCAGTTCTTCCTTTCTCCATTTGTGGTTGTAGGTGGCCTCCATAACTTCTTGACTCCTTGTGGGCCAATACTTGTACATTTTTAATTTTTCCTCTTTATTTCTCAACTATGACTCAGTGTTGTCATACAGCATGTATTTAATGATAATTACAATGATTAGGGTATTCGAAGTGCTGCACTTTCCCTAGTTACTTAAATCTCTTGTTACCAGACACTCGGCTCTTTCTCTCTGTAACGTGCGCGCTAGTTTGTTGTACACTTTTCATTAGAGGAAATTGGAGAAGCCTTTTTCAAAAAACTGTAAAAACTTTTTATTTTTACAGCCACGACTCAAGATAATCTTGATGACAAGCTCCGTAAGTTTGAAATTCGTGATATGATGGGACTGACTGATGATAGGGATATATCAGAAACTGTGAGCGAGACCTGGAGCACGGACGTCTTGGGCAGTGACTTCGATCCAAATATTGATGAAGACCGTTTGCAAGAGATTGCAGGTAACGGGTGGGGGAGCACATCAAGGGCAGCAAACTTCCTTCAGCTTGTCACAGCAGCAGGGCGAGAGCATCTGTAAATCTGCATCTGTAAAGGACCTGGCACCTGCATTGTTAAACATGCACTGTTTTGTAGGACAACTTCAGACACATCCTATGCTTCTAGCGGTGGCTTTCCTGTCTTTTAATCTGTTTTTGTGACCCCCATCACTGCTGAATGCAGGATATGAATGATCTGTTTGCTCTCCCCTTTCTTATCATCCCTGCCTAACCCTTTGCTCCCCCTTGCTTATTCAGGTGCAGCCGCAGAGAGTATGCTGGGCAGCTTGCTGTGTTTGCCAGGTTCGGGATCCGTGCTGCTTGATCCCTGCACAGGTTCAACCATTTCGGAAACCACCAGTGAAGCCTGGAGTGTGGAAGTGCTGCCAAGTGATTCAGGTGAGAATCCTGTGCCTCATCCTTGGGCTGCTCTGTAACATGAACTGAAAAGTCCTTTTCTGTGCCTTTGTTTGGAGAAGTGTTTCGCATGCATTGCCCCATAATGTGCAAATGTTACCTTGGTGTCCAGTCCAAATTCCGCACATGCCAAACAGTTAATAATTATATGATGGTCCACTTTTAAGCAGTGGTGACAGCGTATTTAAAAATAAAATGAGGAGAGCCTGTAGTATTTGGGTGTCATTCTTTACAGCTGCTGGGGGGGAGGGGTCTTTAAGATTAATTGGCATGGTGGTTACAGATACCAAACAGATACTGACATTGCAATAAAAAGCTGGGTTTTTTGCTCTCCTGTTGGCATTAGGAGCACATGGTAAGGCAGCAGAAGAGTGAGTGCTGGCCAGGGGGATAGCAGATGTTCTCTGGTGTTCTGGGGAAAGTCGAATGTGGGCAGAGGGACTCCGTTTACCGTACTGTTGCAGACAGAAGTAGTCATTTTCATAACTCTGTCTTAGTGTCCAAGAGCACAAGAGAAGATCTTGTATGACTGGGGTGGTTCTCTGGCTGTGTTCTAAAAGAACTGTTCAACTACACATCTTCCACTATAGATGAATCAGGAAGAGAATGTGGCCTTTTTGGAGAAACTACAGGAACATCTAAAGGCCAAGATCTGTGGTAATGAGGGAGGGACTTCAGTTGCCTGGCTGTATGTTGGAAGAGCAATACAACAGGTCACAGCTCATAAAGTCCTTGGACTGTGTTGAAAAGAACTTTTTTTTCAAAGGGGAACAAATCTACCAGAAGAGCAACTGCTTTAACTTTTTGTTTCTGACCAGTAAGGAGGGTTGGCTGAAAAACTGAAGGTGAAAAGCAATTTAGCTGCAAGCAGCTATAGAAGGATAGAGTTCTGTAGCTGAAGAGAGGGGAGAGCAGCAGAATGTGGGTAATGGATTTAAAAAAAAACTTGACTTCATCAAATTGAAACCCTGCCCACCAGGTTCTCCCTTGGAAAGCTAATTTAAGAGATGAAGGGACACAAGTGAGCTGGCAGTCATTGAAAGGGGCTGTATTAAAGGCTTAACAGCGGACTGTCTTGATGGGCAGGAAAGATAGGAAGCACAGTAGGAGACCATTATGGCTGAATCGAGCTCTTTAAGGACTTAAATCAGAAGTGGGAACAAAGGCACAGGACTAAGTGGGAGTATAAAGGAATAGCATAGGCATGGAGAGGTACAATCAGAAAGGCAAAGGCATCAAGGTAGTTACAACTAGGAAGGGGACGCAAAACGTAGCAAGAAAAGGTTCTATAAATACATGAGAAGAAAGGGAATACAAAGGAAAGCACAGGCCCAGACCTCACGAAGAAGGAGAACAAGCAAAAGGTGGGATAGAGAAAGCTGCTATTATCTTTTGCTTCAGTCTTCACAAAAAAGGTTAACCAGGTAGTTAAAACTAATTATAACAATACAATAGGAGTGAGGTCAGAACAGAACAGGATAAAGAGCAAGTTATTTGTCAAACCCATTTTTACATACTAAAGGGATTAGCCTAAGCAATTTATGAATAAGGAGTGATCATCTTTGAGAACTCATGAAGCATGGGGGAGTCCCCAGGTGCTCGGAGGACAAATGATGCATACCTTTAAAAAGCCAGGGAAACAGAAGCCTGAGGGAATTATAGGCCGGTTACACTGTCCAATATCCAAAGAGACACCAGAACAAATTATTAAACAATTTATTTAAAAGCACATAAAGGATAGTAAGGTGAAGAAACAGCTAGTGTGGACTTGTCAAGAGCCATGTATCTCATCAGCTTCACTTCTTGCTTTTCGTGACAGTTAGACTAACAGATAAGGGGAAGCTGTAGCTCTGATACGTTTTGGCCTTAGCTTGGCTTTGGATATTGTCAAAAGCAAACTAATGAAATATGGTTAGATTAAGTTGAGAAGATATCTGCTTAATTTTGTAGTGAATATGATTTAGATTGTGTGTTGGAAAAGCTTTCTAGGGAGAAGGGGAGAGCGGTACGGGGGGGGACTGCTTAGGGAGGTGGTGGAATCCCCTGCCTTTGAGAACAGGTGAGACCAGCTTCCATTGGACATGCCTGGTTGTCCTCATCCTCCCCGGGTCCCCCTAGCCTGCATTTCCAGAGGTCTGCAATCCATCACCTGTAGCTAGGAAACAAAATAATGTGTTCATGAGTGAAAGCACAGATGTGACAACATCCATGTGGATAAAGGAGTGTGTGTACTGTCCCGCCTGCTGTGCAGCAGTGAAGCTGGTGACAGTTGTGTTACCGTTCCAGAAAGCCGGCAGTGTATTGTGTTAAGATCCAAATTCCCGTGTGCTCTTCTGTCTGAGAGTTTCCAGAGCCTGTGGTATCAGGAAGTACTGTGCTTTTTCCCTATGTAGAGGCCACAGACCTAAAGCAGGAAGAGAGACTGCAGGAGCTGGAAAGCTGTTCTGGGCTGGGCAGCACCTCCGATGACACGGATGTGAGGGAGGTCAGTTCTCGTCCCAGTACACCAGGCCTCAGCGTC
>NW_005841869.1:3523142-3543399 GCF_000455745.1 Alligator sinensis
TCTGTATTTCCAGGAACAACTATTGCCTTGCTAGGAGATGAGCGGTGCGGGCTCTGCCATGCGTGTTAGTTGTAGAGCCATATTGAAGTTCGCTCTCCAGAACGTTGCTGTTTGTGTTTGTACCCCTTGCTCTTCCTCCTGCCCGAGGGGTCTGTCAGACAGGAGCAGGGACTAGCAGTAGAAGGCTGAATTTAAGAACATCAGGTCATGGACACTGGCCTCCAGTTTACTCGTTCCACCTTGTGTGGCCCACCTCTCTGGTCTGCCCCGACACCTCATTTACACTTCAAATCCTAGATTTGTACAAACCAGCCAATCTGAACGTGATCCATGGTCCCATAAGAGGCCTCATAACATCAGAGTGTATCCTAGGATCTTTTTTAGTGTGTGAAGAAAAAGATGCAAGTAAAAGGTTACAAATCTTTATTGAAGCAAAACTCGATCTCAGAGTTGGGGCTCTCTTCCAAGAAAGTCTAGCTGCTACTCCTGTGCCTGCTTCCTTTTACATGTGAAGTTAACACAAGCCCTTGTGTTACTTGGTGTTTAGCTTAGGCTGCACATGCTTCTTCCCCAGCCCTGAAGAAGGGCACTTGGTGCCCGAAAGTTTTTCCAACATCTCTCCCAACTATACAGTTGGTCCGGTAAAAGATGCTGCCAAATAAACCTGGCGAGCTGCTGTCTGTCAGGAGCTCAGCATTTGGGACTTAGCAGCAAGAACACACCAGGTTATTGCAGCAGTCGTGGGAAAAGTATGCAGGAATCTGAAGACATCCTCTTCTCTCAGACTCTTACAGACCCTCCTTTTCTTATTGTAAGGTATTAGTGCCACGTCAGAGGATATCCCCAATAAGATTGAGGACCTTCGATCTGAATGTAGCTCTGACTTTGGTGGAAAAGATTCTGTGACAAGTCCTGATATGGATGAAACAGCTCATGGTAAGTAAGGCATCTGCCTAGGAAGTGAGAAAGAGAACTTCTGTTGCCAAGAGCTCATCAAGAAAAAGAATTAACTTTTCCTTCCTAGTTCTTTTCCATTGACAGGTTGTATGTCTGGTGTATGAAAAACAGTTCACCTTCTCCCCATATTTGTTTTTTTCTGAAATCCTTTTCTGTGACCCATGGGAGTTCCTAACCTGCTGTCTGGGGCCCAAGTCTTAATTCTAAGCTCATTGCTCACTAACTCTGTCTGGTCTGCACTTTTGTACTTGGAACTCTCGCCATGCTCTTGATTGCAGGTTTTTATAATAATCTGACTTTGATCTTTTCAGAATGCTAATTAGGTGCTTTTGCATCCGTTCCTTTTCAAGCGTTTCAGGCTTTATTAAGTTTGTTTGCAAAAGAACACCACTCCTGCCTGTTCTGTTCTGGTGGGTGTGCGTTTTCAGTGTGCTGCACTCGCGACTCTCTTAGTGAACAGGGAGTAATGCTAACCCACTTCGCATGTCGTTTCAGGAGCCAGTCAATTGACTTCTCCCCCTTCTCAAACGGATTCTTTGCTGGCACTGTTTGATCCCCTGTCATCAAACGAAGGTATATTGTAAAGAGTGGGCAAGACTTGTTTTAAGATCCGTACCTTTAAAAGCTTTTGACTTGCTCTGCACTTCTCTAGTTAAGTGCTACACTGATGAGCAATCACCTGCAATCTAATGCTGCGGTTAATTTTTTCCTTTCTTCCTGGGTGCAGGTCCATTGGCAGTGGTTAGGCCTAAAGTGCACTATGCAAGGCCTTCTCACCCACCACCAGACCCCCCGATCCTGGAAGGAGCTATGGGAGGTAATGAGGCCAGGCTACCCAACTTTGGCGCTCACATCTTAATTCCAACTGACCTGGAGGTGTTCAAGCAGAGGCATTCCTACCCCGAGAGGCTGGTCCGCAGCCGGAGCTCTGACATAGTGTCTTCTGTGCGGAGGCCTATGAGCGATCCTGGCTGGAACAGACGACCTGGTAATGAAGAGAGGGAGCTTCCCACCAACCACAGCTATGGAGTAGCTATTTTGGCTGCGCCTCAGTCCTCCTCTTCATCACCCAGCAAAGACTCCTCCAGAGGAGAGGTGAGGCTTTTTTTTCCTAGCCTGCTGAGTTGGGTTTTTGGTATCTTTCTAGCATGTTGTTTTTAAGCTAGAATGCCTAGTGTGATGTGGTGCTTACTGTGCTTAAGGGAGCACCGGGCAGGTCTGTCACCTTTTGAAGGCATGCTGTAGGCCGCCTCCACACAGTCCAAGCTAATCAAATAGCTCAAATGGATGAAGTGTGTCCTGTCCCCGTCCCGTCCCCCCCCCCCCCCCCCCCCCCCCCCCTTTTTTTTTTTTTAACTGTTGCAGTAGCAGGGGCCCAAAATGAACCTCAAAGCAGAGGTTAGCAACTGGGAATGCTTTGATAAGCTGAGAAAAATCTTGCCTGTTTTTAGGCCATTAAATAAAGTACTTTCCCTTCTGGATTCTTGTAGCCCAGGATAAATAGGTGACACCTGAGCTATAAGCATCCCTCCAAAGGAGGACTTAGAGTATCAGGCACAGGCATGCAATGGCTCTTGTACACTGCTGCTTGTTCAGCTGGTGTGGATGCTGTACTTGGTGTCAAAGAAACGTTTTTCAGTCTTTTATTTTCCAATTGCAAAAACTGCTTGATGATTTAAATGCAACATGGACTGAAACTTGGCTTCCCCTACAGATCGAAGAACGGAAAGATAGCGACGATGAGAAATCGGACAGGAACAAGCCCTGGTGGAGGAAACGTTTTGTTTCAGCAATGCCCAAGGGTAAAGTCATTGTGGCACTTTAGTAACAGTGCGTGCTGCTTTCAACAGACCTTCATTTTGAGTTGTATGGGAAATGTTTGTGATAGTTTCCAGTTGTTAATTGTATGCTGAGCAGGTTCAATAGGTAACCAGGGCAAGGTTTGTAGCAGCCTAGGCAGTAATAGTTGTGCCCTCCCCCACTCATTGTATTACTCAGGTTGTTCTGATTACTTACTACAGTCCGGTACCAGAGGGTCAAAGATCTGCTGGCTGGACTTGGTTTAAAAGATCACTGAAGTTATTTTTCCTCCTTGGAAATGAAGGTTCTTTCTTTAGCAGATGTACAAGTAACACAGTGAAGCTGAGGAAAGTATTACAATCCAGAGGAGGGAGACAAAAGCAGAACTGTGTAGAAGTCCAAGTCAGAAGAGGCTTAAGTTGGGTCTTGTGCATTTGGCTATTTGTTGACTGCACGCTGACACTGCGGTGACTCAAACCTTTGGACAAATGGCTGGAATAAATCTGTGAACTCTTGCACTGGCCACATGAATGGTCCAGCCAGGAGTCAGGTTCTTCAGGGCTGCTTTGGGGGGTGGCTGTCTGATTTAGAGTAGGAGCTGAGAAGGGTGCAGCCTGTAGTAGGTTGCCTGTTCAACCTGCAGGTAGGCTGGCTCTTCGCTGAGACGGTTTGATGTTAAATGCTGGTAGGCAGTTTCTGAAAGCGGTTTTATTTCTATGCTGGCTGTCGCCGCCTCCACAGACAATATTTCTTATACTGATTTCCTCTCATTTCCAGCACCTATTCCATTTAGAAAAAAAGAAAAGCAAGAAAAAGACAAAGATGACTTGATGCCAGACAGATTCTCTGCTCTTACAGGTTTGTCAGTGATACTGCTTCCTAACTCCTTCAGCTAGGGTTGATTTTCTGATGTTCAGAATTAGACTCTAACAGCGCCGGTTGTATCAGAATTGGTCCCTGGCCCTGAAGAAGATTTGTCTGCTGTCCCCTGCTTTGTTAGCTTCTGCCTGTCATTCAGTCATGACGTGGAATCCTGGGTCAGCCTCTGTTCTTACTTTGCCTTCACGGGCTCCTTGCTCACACCGTAGATCAGGTTTGGGGTGGCTGCGGCGGTGCTTCTGCAATTGCTGCTGAAATTCTAATGAGCTGAAGCTTGAGGTTGCGGCACAAAGTTAATGTAAAAACCCATAAAAATAGAATAGTTTTTCTCCTGCTGGTTCTTACAGGGGTGGCATAGCTACATCAGGGGTCTTGCATCATGCTCCTTTTCAGCGTGGCCATCTTCTGCCTTGTACTTTCCTAGAGGAAGCAGCTGTTCTAGGTTTTAGCCGAGCATACAAGCCCAAGAAGAAATTGGTTGTTTCTGTATCAGTGAAATGAAAGAGGAGCTAGAATGATGTGTCTAAACGCAACGGTTTTATGCGCACTCTCTGTAGACTTCAAGGAGTAATGGGCCTTATGCTTCTGCAGTATTTTCATTTAGCAGGGATAATTCCCCTTCCATTCTCCTTGCCTTCTCAGATGATCCCAGCCCCAGGCTAAGTGCACAGGCGCAGGCGGCAGAGGATATCCTGGACAAGTACAGGAACGCTATCAAACGAACCAGCCCCAGCGAAGGAGCCATAGTCAATTATGACAGTGCAGGTAAGGGCCCAGCCCTACTGCCCCAGGTTTTCAGTCAGGGAAGTGGAAAGGCATCATCTTCAGGGACACCTTTTTGCTTTTTGCTGGAATTGCTGTGTGCTAGCAACCTATTAGCTGGTGCTTTTAGCTATCTTGGAAGAACCAGGATGCAGTAAAAGTACATTGATCTCTTCTAACAAATCATACAGATTCTTCTGGAAGTGAATTTTACGTTGCTTAGTTTAAATGCATTTTTTCAGAAGCACTAGACCAGTCTTTTGATTGATTGATCAGTCGATGTATCTTGTCTGTACAACTTGCTCATTCTTCTCAGAAGTTAGGGACGAGGAAAAGCCAACAGTAGGGTACTAGGCTGTCTGGCTGCTGGAATCGAGCAGTGTGTTTGTGTTTGCATAGAGGCCATGGGGGATGGTGAAAGTATGCATGACTCGCCACGTGATGAAGCCCTGCAGAATATGTCAGCAGATGACCTCCCTGATTCTGCAAGCCAAGTGGCCCAGCCCCAGGGCTCTGCTTTCTCCTACAGGTAAATGCAGTGCTTGTGTATCTAATGTTTGTGGGTTCATATTAAGATAAAAGCCAAAGCCATTTGCTGGGTCTGTAGGAGAACTGGTGTCCTGTAGGCATCCTGAATCTGATTGGTAGAAAATAATCAGTTTCCCTGGTGCAGCGTGGGATTGTTTCCAATTGTGCAGTACCAGATATTTTAGTCGGATATAGTTTTAACATCGCAAATGACAGGATTTCCAGCTTCAGGCTGTTTTTCAGGCTAGCATTTGCTCATTTCCTGATGTTCAACCTATATTTCCATATTTTAATTCCACAATATTCCTCCCACTTATACTTCTTACTATGCCACATAATTGTCCTCCTTTCTAGATCTGTTCCTTGCCAAGCATTCCAGTTCCTGAATCGTTTCTGTTGCTCCACTCTGAGCTTTTCCTGTTTCTTGGGAAATGACTGGCCCAGTACTGAACACCCTGTCCAAAGTCCAGTTCCACTGGTGCTGTGGGAAGGAAGACTGGTTCCCTGTCCCATGATGTGAGGCCTTTGTTACTGTCGTGCATCACAAGCATGCCTAGTTGGCTCCACTCTCTCACCTGGAGTTTGTGTTCCAGATTTCTCTTCAGTTTTTTACCCCCAGTTTTTGAACCTGCTGTGACAAACCTTCCCACTTATATTTATTTCAATTAACTTTGGAAGGAAGTAACTTGACTTCATTTACTGCTGCGTATAAACCATCATGACTAAAACTCAATGAAAACTTCTTCCACGATATGTGGATGCAGGTATACTGAAGGGATTGATTTGAGTTACTGGTGAGCATGGAAACGAAGATCCCAGACTTCTGGGCTGCCTGACACGATGCAGGTCTAGTGTAGAAATAATTGAACATTACGCATCAAACTGCACTGTTAGCTGTACGAGGGGGCACAACTGCTCAGGGTGCTGATTTGGGGAAAATTCCCGTGGCTTCTAGGTCAGCAGCCTGCACTGAAGCAGCTTTTGGGCAGCCTAATCAATTCTGAGCTGATGCCTACATAACTAGAGGGCCCTAGGAGCTCCTTTATTGCAGAGATGCTTTTCTAGTGTACCACTCAGCCTCCCTGATGCGGCACTGCAGTGTTGGTAAAAACCACTCTTGCATGTTGGAACTCAAAGCCCTTTGGTGCTAAGAACAAGCAGTACGCTTAGCGAGAGAGCAGTGCCGTACACGGGCTTTGCTGTACAGGCACACGGAGATTCCTCTGCATACAGCACTAAGTAGGCATTCTGTGGGCGTGATTAGTGGAAATCAAGTTTTTTCTTGTTTTCTCATTGACTCTGAAATCATTGGGTTCTGCCAGTGGATGCCTAGAAAATTCCCTGAGGCTTGAAATTGTTCAGAAGGCAGACAGACAGAAAGACAAATGCCATCCAGTTGGGAGTTACTTCAAGCAGTTAGCAATCATGGCAGGCTTGGTGCAAAGGCCAGCGTTCGTGTTTGTGAGCAGTGAGCTCTATGAATAGCATCTCCAGACCTGGGTGAAACACAGCCATAGCAATTGGGTAAGGTCCCCTGGCGTAGGAAGGAGACCACTATTATCGGTTGTTGCCAAGCTGATACCATTCACCTGCATAAACGTTACTGGAAAGAAGGCATTCCTTTCCGTTATGAAAGGCAGAAAGGAAAACAAAATCAGCCTGGGTTAATTTTCATACAAGTTACATTCTAGTGACTTGAGTGTCATTGAGGCCATCACCTTGCAGGAGCAAAGTCAAACCTTATGCAGATACCATTTAAATGGGCGCAGTTTCCTTGGAGACATGAACTAAGCGGAACAGCAAAAGGGGTCGGTGCTAGTGGGCTGGAAGAAACTTGAGAGGGTAACCTCTAGTGTCTTTCCCCACAGTGCATGGAAGTTGCATGGAATAGCTTTTAGATGGGCTGATTTAAAAACATGAGGACTTGTCCTTGCAAAGGGAGTGGTCTGATCAGCTGCGTATCTAAGGAAACAGCCTTTTGTTCTCTCTAGGGATGCAAAGAAGAAATTGCGACTGGCTCTCTGTTCAGCTGATTCTGTTGCCTTTCCTATGCTGAGCCATTCAACAAGAAACGGCCTACCAGACCACACGGACCCTGAGGGTAAACCCCTTTTCATGCACGTGCTGACACTTGCATGCTGCATATTTCATTCTGCTCCTCTCTGTGTTGCACAACTTTTCGGAAACCTCTCCACATTGTGCCTTTTCCTGTTCCTGCCATCATCTTCATGTTTTCTGCTGTTTTCCCCACGCATGTGAGCACTTTGCCAATCCCAGTCTTTAGTGTGTTGTAACAAGGTACCTCTGCAAAGTTGGAGCATAGCCAAAGGGCGATGCTGTAGAAGGGACTCTGGAGGTGGCTGTTCTTGGGAGACTGAGATGCACAAAACAAAGCAGAGCATGCTGCACAGAAATACCGTGGGTTTAAAGCTGCACATGAGTCAGTTTTCCACATGGTTCCTTCAGATCCAGGGCACTTCCTCTCCTCTTTTCCATTTAGTAGGAAAAGCCATGTAGGCAGTCGAGTAACAGGTCTGTCTTCTCTCTGCTCAGACAATGAAATCGTATGCTTCTTGAAAGTTCAGCTAGCTGAAGCCATTAACCTGCAAGACAAGAACTTGATGGCCCAACTGCAGGAGACCATGCGGTGTGTAAGCCGCTTTGATAACCGGACCTGTCGGAAGCTGCTGGCTTCCATTGCAGAGGACTACAGGTACCTTGTTCTGTTTCTCCTTGATAAGCGTGGTCTAAGTGAAGGTTTGTTTCTGCCCATTAGTGCATTGGGAGTGGCCCACTTGATTTGTCTTAAACCCAGCCAGGTTCTGCTTCGCTTTCCCACCAAGTGGTGCAGTTGCCTTGTCTTCCTTCAAAACAGCCACAAAAGGCTTGAACAGTAAATCCACGCAGCTAGTAATAAGCCGCGGTTCCGCCAAATAAGCTGCGGTCCAGCCAGCACAGCAGGGGCTGTTCTGCGCTGGCGCACAGCACACCTGCCTTCAAATGCTGCTGCGGTCTGGCTCCTGGGAGTGGGAGGGCTGTGCAGGCAGTGAGCCCAGTGTTGGAGCAGGGACAGCTGCCTGGTCCAAGACGCTACGCAGGAGGCTGTATGAAAGGTGGCGTTCATAAGGGCAATCTGAGGGCTTCTCCCATGTCATGCTGTGATCAGGCCTGGAGAGCCAGGGTCACTTTGTTGGTGCTGTTTCCCCTCAGGAAAAGGGCTCCGTACATTGCCTATTTGACTCGCTGTCGCCAAGGCCTGCAGACCACGCAGGCACACCTGGAGCGGCTGCTGCAGAGGGTTCTGCGTGATAAGGAAGTGGCCAACAGATACTTCACCACAGTCTGTGTGAGGCTGTTACTGGAAAGCAAAGAGAAGAAGATAAGGGAGTTCATTCAAGGTAATTCAATGGAGGGCGTGGGTTGTTGGTCTCATGTGCATGGTGTTCCAGGTGCCTCTACCTCTGCTGGCCAACGTTCAAGAACAGTATGAGCTGCAGCATTATTTCACTGCCTGTATCCTCCAAAGACTGGCTGTGGGAGGCTATGGGGAGCGGTTGGCATGAGGGTCAGAAGCATGATGCTCGTACCTGGAGGTTCTTTTGCTGCTGGGGACTTTGGTTTAGAAAACTGCCCCAGAACAGACCTGGTCTTGACAGTTGTGGTATATCCGGACCCTCAGTGATGCGGTCATTGAAAGGGATGTGAAGTACAAAATGCAGCATCACCTTGACTCCAGGTCCTGCTGCACTGTCAGTGCCAGGAGGGGTTCGTTTTGCACCATGTTGTGCCACCTGTGCTGTTTATCAGCACTTCCGTGGGCATGTTGTAATGATGCATGTTTCATTGAGGAGAAGTGACCAGGAAATGCTGCTGATGCCCTTTCTTAAGCTCGTTCCTTTCTAGTGATACTCTCCTGGCTCTTGACCTGTACCGGTGCTTTTCCTCTTCAGAGAGCCTCTGAGGGGGAAGTTAGAAGAGTCTCCAGGGTTGTGTGTAGGATCTAGCCACAGAGGAAGTGAGGGGAGCAGTGAGAAGCAGAGGCCTTGCCCACATGACTTAAGATACGTCTCTGCTTTCTTGCCTCTGTCGTTGCTTGAATAAACCCATTCCTGTTCCCTTTCACCCCCTCTCCTTCCCCCCTGAAAAAATTCTCCAGCACCTACCTGCAAGGAGGGCCTTCACCAGCCTCTGGGCCTGCTTTTCCAGAGAATCCACAGGGAAGTTTCAAGTGGCCTGTTTAACTGAGCTTCCTCCCTTCTTTGCATGCAGATTTCCAGAAGCTGACAGCAGCGGACGATAAAACAGCCCAAGTGGAAGATTTTCTCCAGTTTTTATATGGGGCTATGGCCCAGGATACCATCTGGCAAAACGCCAGCGAGGAGCAGCTCCAGGATGCGCAGCTAGCCATTGAGCGCAGCGTGATGAACCGCATCTTCAAACTTGCCTTCTACCCCAATCAGGATGGAGACATCTTGCGTGACCAGTAAGTTTGTGACTCGAGGTCCCTGAGTCTCCCACAGGTAGTGGGTAGAGAGAAGCAGTGCTCCTTCCAAGGGCAAACTTGTGTACCCAGCCAGGCCAGCCAGGTCTGTCACCACCTTTTGATTTTCTTGAAGCTTTTGCATTAAACCGCAAAGCATTTTATTTACATCGTGGGCGGGGGGTGTAACTTGGGATCATATGCAAAAACAATTTCTTTTAAAAAGTTCATGAAAACGAAGGAAAAGACATGGGAGAACCCTTATTATGGCCCTTGGTTGTATAACCCTTGTATTTCTGCGTGCTGAGATGGATAGTTTGAAGCTGTTTCTTGATGCACATCTCAGTTTAGTTTTGCCAGAGCTAGCCCAGTGTGTTCTCTCAGTCTTTCCACTTCTTTCAAACCATCTACTCTCTAGCAACTGTGGTAGACCTGGCGTTGGATTTGATGGCAGGTTCTCCCCTGGTGGTAGGGCCAGTGCACACTCCAGGTAGAGCCATGGTGACTGCCTGCACACAGCATTCGTGTTGCATCCTCTCCTCTGTGCGGTGCATGGGCTGGATGTGTCCAAATTTATGAATTAGGCCTGGATGGGAGGCCCCATGGGCATCTGCCATTTTACAGAAGCTGCGCTTGGTCTCTTAAGAGGGCTGTCTGCTCCCTTCCCTCATGGAATTTGTTCTTGTTCTCAGGGTCCTTCATGAGCATATCCAAAGGCTGTCGAAGGTGGTGACGGCAAACCATAAAGCCCTTCAGATACCTGAGGTAACAACCTTTTCTTCCCTCCGCTTTTGAGTTAAAATTGAAGGAAAAGAACAATTCTGTTCTGAAAGCAGGGGAGAGGCCAGTAGAGTCTGGATGACGCTGTTGTATTGGGTCCCCGAGTTGACATCCAAGCTTGGAAGTGCATTTTCCATTTTTTTTTACTTTTGCACGGGTTGGAATAGGGAGTAATGGGAAAGAAAAGCCTAGTGTTAAACCAATGTGGAGGGTTCTTCCTTCCCACCTCCCCCCTCCTCCCACAGACTGACCATTCCAGCTAATCTGAGAAGCAGTAACCCAGTGACCCTGTAAAAATACTCTTGAAGAGAGGTGGATTTGTTTACAATATTGAAGGGCTCAAGACTCTTGTACATAACAACTGTCATTGCTTTTTCAGCAGGTAAATTTTAAGTCTTTTAGAAAGACTTTAATTGGAAAGTACTGGCAAGTCTAGTATTAACTCCAGGGAGTCTGTAATAGCTCGGATGGAGTAGAACTGGGATTGTTTTGTCTTGCTGTTAGGTTTACCTCCGGGAGGCACCGTGGCCATCTGCGCAGTCTGAAATCCGCACAATAAGCGCTTACAAAACCCCGCGAGACAAAGTGCAGTGTATTCTGAGGATGTGCTCAACTATCATGAACCTGCTGAGCCTGGCCAATGAAGATTCGGTGCCTGGGGCGGATGACTTTGTTCCTGTCCTGGTCTTTGTTCTCATAAAAGTGAGTTGTTTAGCTGAGAGCACGCACTCTTGTTCAGCATGTCTTTCAGCGTGGGGGTAAATGAGCGGATTTTACCCAGGGGTTCTCTTGGTATCAGCTGCCGACCTGTCTCCTTTTGCAGTGCAGGCTTCATCTGCCCGGCACAAGTTGAGCCCTCAGCAAGTTGAAATGTAAAGGGCAGATCTGATGTGTGGGGTCAGCTAGGGCTGTTCTGCAGATGCATCCCCCGGTGTCCGCCTGCGGCCCAGTTTGCACTCCATGCAGTCGTGGCCTGGACTGGGATCGTTATTTGTATTTAATATCAAATGGGAGGGGCGCTATAGAAATGGTGCTCAATCCCTGTTCTGTTTGATTTGTAACACGCTGCTGTGCTAGAGATCGTTGTAGCAGTTCCTTTTTCTCTTTTCACCCCCAGGCAAATCCCCCGTGCTTGTTGTCCACTGTTCAGTACATTAGTAGTTTTTATGCTAACTGTTTGTCTGGAGAAGAATCGTACTGGTGGATGCAGTTCACAGCTGCGGTTGAATTCATTAAGACCATTGATGATCGCAAGTGACCTGCGGCTTCGCCAGCGTGGGCAGACGTGTAGCAGGGAGGAGCCTGTCAGAATGTGCATCAGCTGTTTGAAAGCTGAAGAAGAGACTTTCCGTGTATAATATTGTACAGAGCTGAGGCATTTTAAACAGATCTTTACTAATCAGATTAATTTAACAGGTTTCCCTTTCCTCTCTTTTGGTTACATCTCTTCCCCCTACAGCTATTAGCACTGCAAAAAGGGACCACGTTTTTCAGGTATTTCAAAATCTGAAAGTGTTTTAGGAAGCTCTTTGCCACACTTCTTGCACAAGATACACTATGTTTTCCCCTTAGGCTTCTATTCACAAAAAAATGCATTTCTTTTGTTTCTAGCCAAAAGATTAGGACTACCACTTTTTAAGATCCTTTTTAGTTTAATACACTTTTTGTTCAGAAAACCCCAGCCACACGGAAGGGTTGTAGCAGTCGGCATTTAGTTAACAGTTGTATTTCACCTGCCGTAAACTTCAAACCTGAGAGGACAATGTAAATATATAATATGACTATATTTAATGAATTGTAGTTATCTTTGGACTCCATTATCCTTTCAGTCAACAAGCAAGGATCTCCCCTGTCCTCCAGCAAGCAGCCTGTGACATACTTTGTTGGCTGAGGAGGCGACTTTCTTAATAGGCTAGGTTTAAAAAGGGCAAACCTAAGTATTTATTAAAATGTAATAAAGTTTACTGAACTTCCTGAAACTGGAATTTATAATTCACAGGGCTCTCACTGACCTTTCACATTTTTTGGCTAGGGCATTAGTGTGTTCAAGTTTTGCATTTGTAGAGGAGAGGGACTGTAAGTTTCAATAGATAAGTTCTAATATAAAAAGGAATAGTAAATACCTTATTGTAATATTTTTTCTGAAACATTGTGTATACTGTACAAACCCCAAACAGAACCTTAAACTGTAATATATATTTTGATTAGTCACATTAAATACATATGCCGGGGGTTTCAGAACGTTTTTTTACTAAGTGTTATTTGTATTGTCTGCTACAGCAGTGCAGGTTTTACTTGTTCATATAAAATATTTTGAAATGCCATATGGTTCCTTATGAAACACATCATGACATCAGTTCAGGGTATTTTTTACAGATTTGTCTTGCCCTGCTCCCTTTCACAACGACAGAATTAGGAATTTAAAGAAGGTTCTTGTGCAGAAGACCAGGTGGACCTTGCTGAGAAACAGAACAAGAGAATGTCTAGAGATGTCCCAAGGGATTCTGATCTGCACATGCACGGTCACTGGCCTTTTCCACTGTTGTAAGTTTATCAAAAAAGACCCTTAAATTGTGACTCCTTAATGCCAGCATTACGCCTCACTCTCCCAGTGCGTGCCGTATTGCTGGCAATGAGGTGAGCCAGACTTTGTGGCCACCAGAAGTAAAAACAAAACCCAACCCCCCTATATAACCTGCTTTATTAACCCCTATATTTCCCTGCTTTCAGCTGGACAGTTCACATGTACTGTGTTCTGCACACGCAATTGATGGAAGACTTTTTTCTCCTCTTTTGGAAAAGGCCAGTGAGCTGTTAGAAGCCATGTACATCGGGCTTGACAAGGGAGTCTGTTTAAAAAAGAAAAAAAGCAACTAACTGGTACATCTAATGCTAGCTTGATTAGTTGCAATTAGAACAACTTTTGTACAGTATTAAGTGCTTGAGGTGCAACTGTGCTGCTCGCTGGGCATAATTCAGTGAAAGCGACTTCCTGCTTTCAAGGCCTCAGTATCTCTAATGGGTCTCTATCACTGTTGCCATGTTAAATCTGTGGGAAGTGGGTGGGATGGTATAGCCTTTTACTTTCTGTTTATAGTCTTTCTCCTCTATTATAGACTTGATCGTAGGATAGAGCAATACTTTCTAGTAGCAGCAGAGTTCCTGTAGTCTGCTTTACTCTGGTAATGCTGATCTTCAGTCCGAATGGCATTGTAATGCTCTCGTTATTTAGCCTTCAAGGGTTTTTGGTGCTGAAGACACTTAATCTTGTAATACTGCGTTCATAGCCCTGACCAGTGGTGAAGCACAATCCTGCCCTCGAAGGAATGGCCAGATCACACCTAAAAGCAATATCAACTGGTTGTACCACAACTGGAGTGTCCTGTTGAATTAATTCGTTACTGCAGATTTGTCGTGCTGGTATCCATGCACCAATACCCCGTAGTCCTGCCGTTTGGGTTCCAGGCAAGGAGAAGATTTGGTCTCCCAAATCCGCCTTGTCGTAAACTGTTTTCTCAAAATGTAGCGTATGGCACAGCAGCACCTTATGAGGGAGCAGTCACGTCTGTCACGGGCAGGCCGGGCACAGAGCAGTCGGCTCCTAAACGGCCTTCAGGACTTGTTCTGCCCGGGAAGGTGTCTTCCCTGGCAAAGCCCGTTCTCTTCACAGTCTGTATTACTTTGCTGCTTCTCTGTGGAGAAAAATTACTGAAAAAAGTTTGATTTTTTTTTTTTTTTTTTAAATGAAATTATTTTAGAAAAAGTAAAGATTTGTACAAGTCCCAGCACAGACAGGAGTCTCACAGCAAGAGGGTCTTTTGCTTATTCTTATTTTTTATTTTAAACCTGCTACAAAAGCCTTTTATACCATGTTATTGATGGCCGTAGTAAAAGGATTAGGCTTTCCAAAGAATTAGAAGTCTGACTGTAACGTGTCTGTTTTCCTGGTGGCTGTACGATTTTGTTTGACAATGTTAAATGATGTGTACGGGACGATGCCTGCTCGGGTTTCTGTTGTGCAATAGTTAGAGGTGAAGATGGAAAGCACAAAGGACCAAACGGTACCAACTGTTTTGCCAAAAGGCTGCAGCCCAGCCATGTCTGCACCCTGCACTTCAGCCATGCAAGGGTACACTGAACAACTGTTCTGGGGAGGAGAGGCTCTTTGCAGCCCGCTGTCTGCACAGACTGAAGGCCCAGTTGTTGAAGTCAGGGGTGCTTTTGCAAGAGTGCGGAGGAATAATTGACTAATTGTCTCGATCCAGCTGTTCCCTTCACGCTGGTGTTTGCTATTCCTGTGTCCTGAGCTGAGCATTGGGTCTTTCATCCCCAGGGGATCCCCCCGCCCTACAACCCCTGGTGGCTTTATTTCTTCCTTAAAATCTTGTTAAGCTCCTTTTCTAAGGAGCATTGGCACGTGCGGCCTGCTGTCATTTTAGTTTGAAGTTGCACTACTAACTATTGGATGGAAACTGCCATACACGGCAGGAGGAAGCCACGACACAACCCTCTTTACTTGAGGTGAGTTTCTGGTGAGCACAGTGTCACGGCCTATTTGAAAGCAATGTTCTGTTCAGCCAAATCCTAGCAGAAGTTTGGGGACCCACTGCCATGTCAGTCGTGCTGAGTAGTCTGCAGGGGAAAACCGGCAGGTTGAAAGGGCAGCAGTCAACACGCGCCCTGCTTATCAGTGCTTCAAGGAAGTGAAGCTTGCTGTGTAGTGTAACTTATGTGGCCCAGCTACTGTATCTACACAGCAGCCTTAGGCTGGAAGTGTGGTGGGAGGCCTGGAGCAGCAGAAAATCATGGGCTGTAGAGAGGGGGCGGTTCTCCTTTCTCGGGGATTACAGCTGATCCGTGGGCGAGCCCCTGCTCCGGGAGAACGAGTCTGCTGAGTTTATCGCGTGTTCTGTACCTCTTCATTGTGCTTCACCTCTGTTTTACAAGCTTTGTACTGCCTCTCCTCTTTGAAACTGGTAACGCCTTTCTAAATCAAAATTAATGAGCTTGCACAATCTTGTATACAGGAAGCCCATCTTGTCTCTAATGTGATTATTAATGTATGATATCATTCTGTACAAACCGATTAAAAAGGAGAGCAGTTTACCTGGCTGGCTTCGTGTCTCTGCATTCTGATGGCCACGTGAGGTCCTGCGGGCTCAGCAGCCATGCTGAAGGCAGGCTTGCAAGTTGTGTAGCGCGCACACGTGCTCAGCTCCAAGTGGGGCTTGGGGAAAGGTGGGTGGGAAGGACAAGGGTGCAATGGCAGGCTGCGGAGCTCCTCGCATAAGGCCCAGCTGGAGAGCACTGACAGAGCAGTTCAAAACAGAACAGCTCTCGCTGGTCACTTGGTCTGAGTGAAATTAGTTTGGGGGCTTAGACTGCCAGCAGACGGGCATCTCCATCGCTCTTTGTATCAACCAGGCCTGGTGCTGGCACAGCCATAATCCCAAAACCCACTGCTAGAACTGAAGCCAAGTGGCCTACTGCCAGTCTCAGCACGGGCGCAAAGGGTCAGGCAGACGTAGAGCAAACTCCCATGTAGCCCTATGAGGGAAGCGCCACCAGGAAGAACTAGAGGCCTGGGCAAAGTGGTCCCTGAGCAGTGGTTGCAGCGGGGCCGGGGCTGTCGGGTCCATAGGCATCACGTCGGCTCGGGTATTTGTAACCTTTCAGAAGAAAGATCAGCTGAGAGCTTGAGGGCAGGATTGGCCCCGCACCGCCCAAAGGGGAACAGGCGGAGTATCCGAGACCCAAGATGAGCGCCGCGGGGAGCTGATGATGAGACTGCCTGGCAGAACAGAAAAAATGCAACAGCCGCCTCCTGTCAGCCTTCGACCACAAGATTCATCTTCCAGGGGAATTCGTCTGCAGTTGTGAATGCGCATGGGTCATGTCACCCCTGTGAGTGTCCGGAGCCCAGGGGCAAACGTGGAGTGAGGTGGTTCTCGGTCCACCTGCGCCCCATCTCTTGCTTTCACCCTCTCTTTAGCAGCAGCAGCAGTTGCAGAGCATGGGCTTCTCACAGAGCAGCTGCTTTCCAGGTCCAGTCCCCACATAGTCCTAGGGAAGGTAGCCTGGTAGAGATCTCCAGAGCTCATCTCATCCGGCCCCCACATAGCTGGGAGAAACTGTCCGTACTTTCTTCTATATGAAAATATCATTTTCTGAGCAATGTAGCGTGCGACTCCAGCAGTGCTTGCTTTACCGGACACGTGCTTATTTTGTCTGCTAACAGCAAAGCCATCCTGGGATGGGGTTTATCAGGGCTTTTAGTGAAGAAGATTCAAGTTTGCCACCAGTGCTGGGGTGAGAGCAGACGTGAGCAGAGAACGCTTCGTGACCTGTGCTCCCCCAGCAGCTGTCACATAAGTGCCTTGGGCAGCCGAAAGGGAGTGCGGTTCCTGGGGGCTGCAGTGAGGGCTTGGCTGGAAGTGGACACAGCAGCTGAATGACCCGTGCCCTTTTGGGCGGAACGTCCCCAGGGAGCAGGAACATGGGCACCCTGTAAACTGGCTTCTGCATGTCTCCCTGCTCAGGCCCTTTCCCAGCCCAGTTGCCCTCCTGTGGCAGTGGAGTGGGGAGAGGGTTTGTGCAGGCGGATGGGCTGGAAGGGCTGTGGCTGGCATCAGCAGGTTTGGTGCCAACGGGCCCCTTGCTCCTTGGGTTGGGGTCCTGGGCACGGGCCCAGCCCTGCCCTGCTGCCCTCACCCCCCTGGGTTGCGAAGTAGCTCCGACAGAGAGGAGACAGCCTGGCCCTGGGCACAGTGACCTCTTTACCTACCAGCCAGTGCCAGGCCACCATTGTCCCTGTATGGCCCATGCTACCCAGCAGGCCCCAGTGCTGACCCTAGCCTTGGCACCAGGCGAAGGAGCGTGAAAGCAGGCCTGGGGATGCGGGGGCTATGCCCTGGGCAGGCAGCCTGCATTGCAGCTGCTCCCTGCCTGGCTGGGCTCCTGTTCTCTGCCCGCCAGACCGTTTCCTTTCCGAGGGTGACATCTAGTGGCTAAGCCCAGCTCCTTGCAGGGGACGTGGGTGGCAGCCACTGCTGCAGCCCCCAGACCCCTCCAAGCCCAAGGCTGTGCAGCCTCCGAGTATGCTGGGGTCCTGCAGGGAAGCTGCCTGCCCGGGCTCCTGTGATGGCCAGACCCAGGTGCCCATGGGAGAGGGCCACGCAGTGCGGGCAACTGACTCATCCTTCCCTGCGTGTGTTCAGGGCTGGCTCAGGGCCAGGTAAACGCTGGCACGCAGAGGGGCTGGGCCCAGCCTGGCCATAGAGACCTGCTGCTGTGAGGGCAGAAGTGCCCTCCTGGTCCCTGCCCCACAGTGCTGCAGCCCAGAGGGGTGGGAAGGGGTTGCCTCCAGGCCCTGCTTCCAGCTCAGGGGGGAGTGTAGCAGGGAGACGCCTCCTCCCACAGTAGCTCCCTGTATCAGTTGCCCGTGCCCTGAGCAGACCCGAAGGCGCACTGCTTGGCTTTCTGTCCTGGCGCCTCGTGCAGGGTTTCGCAGCCTTTTGTGCAGCCCACCTAGCACGCCGCACGTCTCTGTCATTTCATTAGCGGCAACGCATGTTTGAAAACAACAGAGGCTGAGGTTTTAAAGCAACATGCAATTTTTATTATATATATCCAGGCCTGCCATTAGCTCGGTCCCTGCAGTGTTATTGACCTTGATTCCTTCTCATTTGCATCCAGCATTTTTCATCCTTTGGAATATGGTGTTTGGGGACCTTTCCATCATTAAGTGGATTTACAGCAATTTCCTTATGTGTTTTCTCCAAGGGATTCTGTTATGAGAGGCACATTAAATCTCCATTAATACCTCATTATCCGACTGATAAGATTACCATGATAATGAGGCAGAAATTCTAATTGTTTCACTTCTTATTGTGCCTTTCATTAAATCATATACCTGGAAGTCAGCATCTGAGAGAAGATTTCCAGCCTCCAGACCTTGGGAGGTGAGTCCCTTCCCTGAGTGCGCACCGTGCTTCAGCATGCTCCACAAGGTCCCCTGGCTGCCTTTGGGCATGGGGGGCCTTTTCCATTGAGACCCTGGCTCCCCAGGGACCTAGCTGGCCATGGCTTGCCTGGTTTCTGTAGCAGGATCCTGCGTGTCTGCCAAGGACAGGTCCAAAGGCTTCGCTCCTGCCGGCAGCCCAATTGCCCGTGGCCTGGGACCTAGCAGGCCGTCCAGACCTTGGTAACATTCAATTAACCCAACTTGCAGAGTCAGGAGCTCATTTGCATGAGTGTCAACTGTATTAAATTAAAAATGAAAAGGAAAGGAGAGGGAAAGCTGCGTGGAGGCCCCTCAGCAGGGCTGAGGAAGGACAGGGCGTAGGAGGCAGCTGTCTCTTCACTTCTAGGTAGTTTTGCCCTGGTTGTGTGTGGAGTACAGCTCCGTGCTCTGCTCTGCATGCAGTCCAGGGGAGCCCGGGGAGGGGGGGTGCAGGCTGGCGCAGACGGTCTGTACAGCCACGGCAGGCCATCGTATCCTTGCACCTCCACAGCTCTGCTCCCACTCACTCCTGCACCGCCGTGAGGAAAACCTGCTCCTCTTTGCACGGAAGCCATTTGTGAAGTTGTCACTGGTCCCTACCTGGGCAGAGGCAGCTAAAGCTGTGCTGGTTTTAAGGCGTGTACGGTTCTCTGCAGACCCCCAGGATCCCGCACAGAATTGCTGCTGGCATCCTGCCTGCCGGCTGGCCCTTGGGCCCTCGGAGGGAGGGATCAGCCCCGTGGCCTTGGTCTCTGCACCTCCTAGCTCCCACGGCACGCCAGCCTTCACTGCATTTGCACTTGTAGGCTCCCATGCAGGAACTGCAAAAAGGCAAGCGGCCGAGCCTCTGTCTCTCTTGCATTGATGGAGAAATTGCAACCCTTGCAGCGGGGCACGCACTGGAGCCCTGGGCTGCACGGACGCGGGGGAAAGCTGCTGGCCTGCGGCTCGTCAGGGGCTGTCCAGAGGCCTCATGCCCCTCGTTTCCCTTCCCGTGCTCGCTCCGAGAAGTTTGCGCTGCGCAGAGCTCAACAGATGCTGATATTAATCCTCGCTTTTGCGCTGACGGATGGGAGAGGCGGTTTGGAGATCGCTATTTTTCACGGTGACCCTGTGGAACGTTACCTGCGGGCCTAATAACGAGCTCTGTCATTAATGGCTTGTTCCCTATGGCTTATGCAGCTGCAGCAGCAGAGCGCACGCTGGGCAGTCAATGGCATCTGCCAGGCTCAGAACGGGGCTGCTTGACCCCCGTGCCCACAACGGCAGAATTAAACAGGTTGCTCGGCGCGCCCCAGGGCTGGGAAGCGCCTCGCTCGGGCACGAGCCCCAAAAGCCGGGTCCGAGCGGAGCCGGATGGGTTGAGCCTGGGAACGGCGCCGTCGGAGCGTTCTCCACGAAGGGACTTTCTGCTCGTGAATGTGGGAGCCCGCCAGTGCCCCTCGGCCATGACTTGCGGCCCCCAATGCCCGCTCTGTGCTGGCTGTCTCGGCCCCGGTTCTCTCGGGGTGTCACCGAACGGTATTTGTGGCGTTGGGCCCGGCTCTGGCGAGGGGCATCGTCCGCTCCCGACTCCGGCGTCTGCCTCTCTCTTCCTCCTCTCGCAGCCCTTCCCTGTTTCCTCGTTTCCATGCAGCGCTTGGCAGGAGCCGGCCCCCTCCGTTAAGGAGCAAGGACCGGACGCTGCTGGAGGATCAGGCCAGCCCCAGCGTGGCTCTCCATGTCCATCCTTCCCCGTGGCTCTGAGGCGCAAGTTTGCTCCCAGTGACGTCCGCCACGGGTCTACACGTGTTGCTACTGCACGTTAAACGTAGGGCCTCTAATCCGAGGGCCCACCTCCCCGCGCAGGAGCAAAGGCACGCGGGCTTTCGGTGACGCTTAGCAGCCCCGCTTTGCCTGTGATGTGCTAACGAGCGGTAGGCTTTGTCTACTGAGTATTAAGTGTCTGGTGTAGACGCGGCCGCAGTGTCTGCCGCTGCCTCCTGTAGGCACCGGATCAGGCCTTCCTTAGTGGCCCGTCCCTCAACGGAGCCCGCGCAGGGATTGTGTGCGCTTGCCCGGGGGCTGCG
>NW_005841869.1:3543685-3552188 GCF_000455745.1 Alligator sinensis
TGGCGCGCGCCCCCCCGGGGCTTTCCCCCGGCCCCCCCCGCCGTGAGGGGCCGCGCGCCCTGTGCGGCGCTTGCACACGCGGGGAGCAAGGGGCCGGGCAGGTGTGTGGCACAGCTGTGCGTGCATGCTGGTATGTGTGCACGTGCGTGCTTAGATGTGCCTCGTGCGCATGCTTTGTGCAGGTGTGCAGGGCTGTGTTTAGCTGTGCCTCGTGCGTATGCTCAGCCGTGCCTCGTGCACATGTGCATATACTGAGCCATGCCTCGTGTATGCCTGTGCTTAGCCATGCCTTGCGCATGTGTGCACATGCGCGTGCCTCGTGCATGTGCGAGCTGTGCCTCGCGCCCCCGTGAGCAGCCCTGTGCCAGCGTGGCTCCGCTTCCCCGTGGGCAGGTTTCCCTCCCGTGGAGGCCAGCGAGCGGCTCCGGCTCGGCGGCGGCGCGGCACGGCGCGGAGCGAGCGCATGGCCGAGGGGGTGCGGGGCAGGCCCAGCGCTGACCGGGGGGGACGCGGCTTTGCAGTCACACGCCTCTCGCTTGCTTCTAGGTGCCGCACGCGCCGGGCAGGCCGGGCAGAGCCTGCGCTTGCCCACAGCACGTGGGAGTGGACGTGGACGTGGACATGCTGCCAGCGTGGCCCCGGGAGCCGAGCAGACGGGCCGGGCTCGCGGAGGGGAAGGCGAGCTGCTGTCGCAGGTACGGTGTGCGGTTGCAGAAGAGCTGGGTCGGACCCTCGCTCCGTCGTGCCCGGGCTCCTGCGGGCGCCGAGAGGCAGACCGACCCCCATCCCGCTCCCGCTTGCAGCCTCCAGCATTTCGGGTCTGGGGAGGTCCCCCCGCTCCCGTGCTCCGCAGCAACCTCTCCTCCAAGGATGCCTCTCGCCCCTTTTTTGGACCCAGGATGTGTTTGCCACCCGGGCGTTGGGAGCAGACTCGTCCCTGGGGCCAGAAGGACGGACGACTGCTCTGTCCAGCGGACGCCCCCGATGCTGGCGGGGTGGGAGCGGGCCAGAGCAAGAGGCAGCGGGGTGGCACTGGCGTGCGGGACGTGGGGCATGCAACGCAGCAGCCCCGTGGGGCAGAGCCTCGTGCAGCGCGTGGGTCTTTTTGCACCGAAAGGTCTGGGGGAAAAAGCCAGCTTTTCAAAGAGTTTGGCCTCTGGATGCCGGGGAGGGTCCCTCGTGCGGTTCTCACCCCCAGCCCCTTCTCTGCAAAGTTTATTCGCAGCCTTACATTCGCTCGCTCTGCCGTGCTGCCTCGCGGGGGGAGCGCCAGCCAGACCCCCGTAGCTGCTGTGCAAGCAGTCGGTGCCAGTGAACTCTGCAAGCCTCTGGCAGCGGCCGGGCGCGTTAGTCCTGGCATCCAGCCCGCTCCTGGCGTGATAGGGGAGAGCTGTCGGGGGTCCACTTGGCACCGAAGCCTCGTCCAGATCGCGGCGGCTCCTTCGTTAGGGGCCTCCTTAATGCTACCCTGGAAACGGGCTGTGTGTCAGGCTCCACGTATTGCTGAGCAGCCTGGTGGCATTGCCCGCCAGCACCGTGGTCCGTACGGAGGAGCAGGGCCGGGGGCCCGGGCGTGGGGCTGTCCATCAGCCTGTCTGCCTGCACAGCCTGTGCCTGTACCCCGCACGGGTCAGCAGGACGCTGCCACGGAGGAGAGGAGGGGACCGAGGGGGGTTTCTTTCCTAGCTCCCCAGGTGGAGCAGGAGTACGTGCAACGTGCCGGGCAGTGCTCGGCGCCTCGGGCCCCGCGAGCCCACGGCCCCTGGGGTTGTGCGGTGTGGGGGGTCCCAGGTGGGGACAGGGTGAGCAGGGCACAAAGGAGCGTGTTGGGACATAGCTGATTCGAGCCCTGTGGGGCATGGCAGGGAAGGCGGCATTTTGCAGTCCTGGCATGAGCGCGCTTGCGGCCTGCACGCGTGTGCATGCAATATATTTTGTGCTGCACTCGCGGACTTCATGAAGCTCCTCCCCTCCTAACGACATAGTTGTTTCCATGGTAACTAATATCCTTCTGGGTGGGAGGGAGCCAAGAGAGATGAAAATGACACAAAGCAGGGCGTTGAGACAAAGCTCTGGCTGGGCTGTGCACGCAGCGTCGACCCCCGCAGGGTGCGGCCCTCGCCGGCTGGCAGGGGCCTGGGGCTTTGATGCCATCCCCAGGGCCCCTGTGTGTAAAGCAGGGTGCACTGTGCGGGGGGAAGGTGGGTGTTGAGCCAGGTGTGCCTGAGAGGCCTGGGTGTCACCAGGGGGTCGTGCAGGGCCCTCTCGCTGCAGGGACATGCACTGAGCCGTGCCGTGCCATCTCTTTGCTTTGGCACTGGAGGCCGCAGAGGCTTGTCCTTCATCTCGTGACCCGTCATGAAAGCGGTGTGCTCAATTAAGGGGCCTTGCTGGGCTTTTAGGGGGTCGCGGTGTGGTCCAGCTTGGGGGGAGCTGCTGGGGGATTGTCCTGCAGACTGGCAGAGTTCGGCTCTTGGCAGCTCCTTGCATCCAGGTTCTGACGTCGCCCTCTCGGGTAGGAGCGGATCCAGATGCTATCGACAGGGCTCCCCTGCCTCTTTGTCTGCGCTTGCTCTTTTTCACTAGCGGAGCTGAACTTTGGTTCTCACTTCCCAGAGCAGCCCCATGACACCCCCAGCCTGCAGGTGCTTCCTACGTGGTTGCACCCCAGACTCCACTGCTGGCTGGAAGGAGGCCAGTGGCTGGTGCCAGAGGGCTGTTGGAAGGTGCTACTGTTTGCCCCTTGCCCTGTTCCTTGCCACATCCCCCGAATGCAGCCCTGGCTGCTGGCCCTTTGGCAAGAGGCGAGCCCCGCACGTCGGAGTAGCAGGAGAGCGGCCGTTGGGACCATGGCGGCTGCAAAAGGCAGCTGGTTTTTGGAGACGAGCGCTCGTGATGAGCTGCCCCCCTGTGTGCGGGGCTCGTCTGACACCCGTCTGAGTGGGCAGCCTCTCCCCGCAGCGCACGAGCCGTCCTCTGCGGGCTGGAACGCCGCTTCCCCACCTGTGCCCCGCGTTGCCGAGCCCACTGCAGCACCTGCACGGTGCAGGTGTGGTTTGACGGATGTCGGTGCGGCCTGCCTGCTTCCTCGTGCCAGCCCCCGTTAGCAGCACAGCCACTTAACCAAATCGCGAGCAGAATCATTGGGCTGGGGTTAATCAACATTCATTCATGTTTCCAAGTTTAAATTGAGCATTTGTTTAATTATGTGTAAGTAGCAATACATTCTGGCCATTATCTAAATCACTATTTTATTTCCTGGATGTGGTTTCATAATGCTGGGTTTGCGCTCCAGCCTCTGCATCATTAACAGAGAAGAGTTAATGAATATAAAAGCGTAAAGGCTAATTACACTTTAATTTACAATCATGGTCTCATTTTGGGACCACATGAAATCTGTTTTGAAAACAATTAAAAAAAAAAAAAAAGAGGCAGCCCGGCGAAGGTCTGGTAAACAGGAGGGTTTGGAGACAAAGCGAAGCACTGCTGGTCCAGGGGCTGTCCGTGGCACGGAGTAAGCTCATCTCCCCCGTGGCCACAGAGCTGTTACGCAGAACACTGCCTCCCCCGCACATAGCTGGCCCTGACTCCATCCCACCGTGGGAGCACTCGCTGGCCACTGCGCCGAAGTTTCCCATGGTGCTGAAGAAGGGGTTGGAGCCGTCACTGGAGGACTCTCCTTCTCTTGCTGGGAGCGTGCTCAGGGCCTTGCAGAGCCGGCCGCTTCTCAGTGTTTTGCTCAGCATGCAGGCCGGAGGGGGCCCCATTAGCAGCAGCCGTGCCTTTGCTGGGGCAGCTCATGGTGCTTTGCTCTCCCGTGGCATGGGGTTGCTGTGATGTTACTAGCCCCAGAATGGCTGAGAGCCCCAAGAAATAGGACGGTCAATGTTATATCCTGCCAAAATGCTTCAGGGATGATTGCGGCACTGTAAAGGGTCCCCAGGCTTTTTCCCTCACATGGGGAAGACCTTGCACAAGGGGTGGGTGCTAGAGGTAGGGTACCAAATGTCTGCTTGATGGGGCAGTGACCTGCTCAGGCTGCAGGGCCAGGGACCCTTCCGGGGTCTGACGGCTTGGAGCGACAGTGCTGGGAGATGTAAATTGGAGCCTGAGTGGAGAGCACGGAGCCTCCAGTTCACCTGAAGGAGACAGAGATTTATAGGGTTGCAGATGTTGAAAGCAAAATTCAGCGAGACTGCTGACTCGAGCACTTTGCAATATTTACAATTACTGGAGATATAATGGCGTGCTTTCCAATGAATGGGGCTTTTTCAGGAGCAGATATCGGTGCCCAGTTATTACTGGGTGATGGTATCTGAAATCGAAGCTCCAGCAGGGGAGGCGATAGATAGTGGTTTAAGATCCCATTTTTGTAATGGCATTTGCAGAGGTGGAGGGGGTGGGGGGGCAGTAACTGTGCAGCAGAAATGTGATAATCTAAGATGTGGTGTTTGGAAGTCCTTCTTGGCTTCCTGCAGGCCAGGGCCTGGCACAAAGAGACCTTTATGTGCAGACTGGAGTAAGCCTCCCAAAGTCTTCATGTCCTCTGTTTTGACTCATGGTGCTCAGAGCAGGAGTCCTGGAACAGGCGGCAAAAGCCCATGGCTGTGAAGCCAGCCCTGTCTGGCCCTGCGCAGCAGCTGTCTCTCTCTGCAGGGGTTGGGTGGTTATTGTGCCCCACATGGTCCTGCTCAGTTGCTTGTTGGTTGGCTCCAGGCAAAGGGAAATGTCTGGAAGGACCCCGATGTAGGAGAGACCCGATGGTCACAGGCACATGGGGCTGAGACTTTCAGACTGTCACCATCAGCCTTGTGCTGCCAGCTTAAGCTGCAGGGATCCGTAGGGTCAGCTAGGACTGCTGGGGTAGCTGGACATTGGAAAGCATTGAGAAGTATTGTGTGCATTGCACTTGCAAGTGCACGGGTCTCACTTATCAGCCCCAACTGCCACACTCACCTGTATGCTGCGTCAGGTGCGAAGGCAGAGACGTCCTGCGCATTGGCAGAAGATGCCTTTAACTGTGCCCTGTCCCTGGGCTTCTGCAGATTTGTCTGAGCATGTGATACCACACTGGCCATGACAGGGCCCAGGAAGGAGACTGAACTGGTGCTGGAGCAGATTGCATGCATGAAACTGGATGCTTATCTTGCTGGGATCCTATGACCCCAGCTGACTTCCTGCCCTTTGGGCGGGGGGCTGGACTCGATGATCTTCCGAGGTCCCTTCCAGCCCTGATGTCTATGAAATCTATGAAAGTCGGTAGAAATGACGACACTACAGTAGTTTTCCTTCCTAATAGTGTGTGCGTCCATGCGATAGCATCCTCAGTGGCCGTGTGCACTTCCTGTAGTCCGCCACTGAACTTAGTCAGCTGGAAGTCATCAACAGTATGCGACATGGTGTGTGTTTTGCCACAGCTACAGTCTGGATGGTCATGGAGACACCAGCGGTGGAGGCTGGCTGCACACAGCTTGCCAAGGCCCACCGATGGCGTGGCAGGTTGTGGCCAGGTGGGCAGACTGTAGGGTCTGTGATAAGGAATCTGCTTAGTGGTGACGCCAACCTCCATTCCTTACGCCAGAGGATCTCCGCCATGCAGTCCTGGTGTGGCCATTTGGGCTTCAGCAGGTTGCATGATAGTAGATGTGCAGGAGGTGGATTTAAGAGACCATCGTACAGCGGCAGGCTTGGATTGGCATAGATCTTCTCTAGTAGTGACCAGTCGTTGATGATACAGAGGTTTTGACGTCAGAAGAGCTGCCGCAGGGGCTGTTTTCCAGGAGCCTGTGTCCTGGGGGGTGCTGCTACAGGGACAAGGTGGTGGCCGTGTTATGCGGGGTGGTGGCGGCGGCCAGTGGGTCATACTTAGGGGCACTGGGTGGGTGAAGAAGGTGCAGGACACAAAAGCCATGACCTGGGGGAATGGCACTAGGGTGGGGTTTAGTAACATGTCCTGTCCGGCGCCCGCAGGAGGGGATTCAGGGGCACCACTGCATGTCCATGGGCACCTGCCGGAAGCGTCTCTGCCTCTTATTTGGGCAGGGCTAGGGATGTCGATGCTGGGCCCTTGCCAGCAGTCCCCTCCAATGCAGAGATCACTTAACGCAGGGAGTTTAAGTCAGACTCAGGCTAAGGGAGGGACTGAAGACTTGGAGTGTCCTAAGGGTTGGACATTGGGGACATGCTGGGAGGGCTTTGGTGCCCCTGGTTCTTCCCCGCAGGCACCCTTGGGCTTTGTCATAGGTATTTTGTACTGCTTGGTGAGCCCCCAAGGGTGTACCTTAGGCTGGGAGGAAGCCCAAGTGCTCTGGCCTTGACAGCTACGAGTCTCACCTAAGGACCCTGCATGTCCAGGTTCCAGCCTCTGCCTGCAGCGAGTCCCCTCATCGGAGAGACATAGCCACCTTTTTGTGTGCTGCCTTCTCTTTATTTCCCTACCTGCTTGCTAGCTGCGGGGCTGCTGTGGGGAGAGGGCTAGGCTGGGGGAAGTCATTAAGGATTCAGTGACCTCGTCCTTGCTCGTCGTTGGTGCGCTCTGGGCCCTAGATGGCACTGGTGAGCCACGTTTGAGACTGCCCGGTCAGCCTGATGTTTGATCCATCAATCCTTGTTATTGTCTGTACCCAGGCTGCAGAATGACACCCCACTACCCATTTCCATGCTTATATACCTGGCGTGTGCGTGCAATTGTGCTGTTTCTTTGGGATGCTTTGGGATCCTGTTGAGGGTGCTGCGGGGTGTCATGCAATATTAGCATTGTTAGATGTGAAAATGTGACAAAGTAAACCCAGATATTTCAAGTAGGAATTCATAGTCATGGTCTTGGTGAGTAGCTTGCAACAGCAAAATTGCTCTGTTATTTTTCTGTAGTAAAAAAAAATGAGCAAAAACTAAGAGCTGGCATGTTCTAGGGGTTGCTTTGAGTTTATCCAGGGGTGTCTTGAGTCTAAAAAGGTTAAGAACCACTGTTAGACTAATTAAATCAGCTATAGCACAGATGGGGTGGTCTCTGTATGACAGCATGAATGAACACTGATCCAACATCAACTCCAGAAAGACACAAAGGCCAGTGGCACAACTCTTAACCTCCCTGGACGCTCTATTGCTGACCTCAGGGCAGCTGTTCTTAGGCAGAAAACCTTTAAAAATGGACTTGAATGGAAAATTGCAGAATGAGAAATCATCCGCAGACTGGATGGTGTTAAATCTGGTTTAAATAGGGACTTTAGATTCTTATCCCATTACCTGGATTAACTTGTGTGACCCCTTTTCTTGTTGGGTTTTTTGCTTGCTTGTTTGCCTCTCCCAGTACTGCCCCTCTCCCCTCTTCCTCTCCCTTTCTGCCTTCGCATTCAAATCACTCTCTCCATTTTATATGCTGCTCCGTGCATGTCTTTTCACAGCATCTGATGAAGTGAGCTCCAGCTCATGAAAGCTCATGTTATACATCTCTCTAATTTAGTTAGTCTATAGGGTGCACATCTACCTTGCCTTCTGCTTGCTTTCAGGCTAACACAACTGTGTGTCTGTGCTCGGGGATAAACAAATCAGCAAACTGCTCCCAGAAGTTGCTTTGAAAAGGAAACTTGTCCGCTAAAAATCAAGGCAGAGGAAGAGCTTTCCAGCCAGCAGCTGTGTGCACAACTGAGGGATCAGTGCCAAGATACTGCTGTGTCCTGTGGGGCAGCGAGGGCACGAAGGCCAGGCCATCCCTGCTGGGGTAAAGTCCCTGCAAACAGATGGTTCAGCTGCAGCTTTCTCTTTCTGCCCAGGCAGGTGATGCCCATACGAACGGGTGTCTGCATGGCAGCATCCTTGGGTAACATGCTGCTCCTCACCTGCGCCTGACCCCAGGGCTGCTTGGAGGGTCTCCCGGGCAAGCAGTCAAGTCTTGACAGCAAGGTTGGGAGCAGCGGTTGCAGGTTCTGCCTGTGATTGCTTCTGGAGAACGTGTTTTCTTCTGATCCCTGCAACATCCTGTCTCCAGCACTCTCCCTGCTGTGGTACTCTGCATGCAAGGCAGCTGTGTGCAGCGACCCAACCGAGGTCGAGGCTGCAGTTCTGCCTGGGGGTGATGGGGAGGGAGGGGGCTCATGCATCCCCTTTTCCTGTGTGTGCGTGTGCGTGCGCGGTGGGGGGACTTGTGGGCCATGCTGACGCACGGAGGCCTCCCAGGCTTGGGGCTGAATCACCAGCCTGGATTTCACAGGCATGCCAAAAATTCTCTTGCCCCCTTGCAGTTTATTTTTCAGGCGTTATCACCTCCCCCCTGCAACCTGTGGCGTGTGCTCGGCCCCAGCCCACGGGCTCGGCGCTGCTTGGCCGAGGTTCAGGAAAGTTCCCTCATAATTCAGCATCAGGCGAGTCGTCGTTTGTTGACATTTAAAATATTATAACAGCTGGTCCTGCTTCAGCCCAAACAGTCCTGTCTGCGAGGGCATCCATCACCGTCAGTCCCGTAACTCTTCCTGTAAACGCCAGGTAAACACTGCTCCTCTTTCCC